>NC_058082.1:310833433-311203700 GCF_014858855.1 Bufo gargarizans | reverse complement strand
TCTCCCGCGCCGAGACTGTAGAACACCTTCCTTGGTGACTGCGTCGACATGGAATTTAGCCTGTTGGGTCCTGGCATCTGTCTGATGCTGGGTGGACCCTTTCAGTTCCTTCCGTCTGTCCTAATGCTACCCCACTCCGGGTGGATGCGGGACGACGTTGCTCGGGGGCGACGGGATCGGTTTGCCGACCCTTCGGCCCATGTTACTGGTCTGCGCCTGATCACATTGGGTTTTCTCCCGCTCGCCCAAGCGGTTCCAGCGGGCACGCTAGTCGTCGCTCCTGGCTGTGCTTTGTCCAGGGTCTGTTGTAGGACTTAGGTTTTTTTTGCCTGGGGTTCTGTGGGAAGCTGGGGTTCCCCCACTCTGACATTCTTTCTCCATGGTTCTGTCTTTCTCCAGTCCGGCCTGGACCTGGGACTGGGACTCTGTTGCTTGGCATGTCGAGTGTCGGCGCTGTCCTTCCTCTTTCAGCATTCCCCAGCCCTCTGGGCCTGTCATGACCTCCTTCCTTGGAGCGGCTCTTGGTTTCCTTTGTACGGCCCTCCGGTACCGCCCTGGGGACTACATACTGGGCTCTTGGCGCTCCAGTCTTTCCCTTGGAGCCGTTACAGAGGTTCTCTCTACTCCTTCTGTCCTGTACGGTTGTGTTTCCGTAGCCATCGTGTCTGACGGGTGTCTGAGTGGCGACCCGTCTTGTTCCGAGTCTTATGTCTTTCCTCGGGACGGGGCTGTTCTCCATCCCGTCTTTTCCTTCCTTCTGAAGGTGGTGTTTGTCTTCCCCGGGAACGGACACTTCACAGGTTGGAAGTTGTTTGGGCCTTTACAGTTTGTACTTGGAGATCTCCGACTCTTGTCGACGTTCGGTCTCTTGTGTTTCTGGAGGTCCGCGCACGGGGTTGACGGCCTCCAAAGGTGCCTTTCCTCCGCTTTCTCAGAGTAGCTATTGCTGTGGTTGCCGCACCAGGGGCTGGGTTATGCTTTTGGTGTTACCGTTCCTTTCACCAGAGCGGTCGGTGCCTCCTTTTTTGCAAGGCGGTCACTGTCTTCCTTGCACTCCTCCTTACCGAGTTATTCGAGGTGCATGCTCGGGCTTCGGCGGCTGCTGCCTTGGGCCGCCTGGTCTGCAGGCGGTGGTTTCTTGATGCCTTCGGGTGCTTCGCCTTGGTGCTGTGGTCCCTCCCCTCTTGGACTGCTATTGAACGTCCCAAGGTCTTCTTCTGTGTCCCCCAAGGAAACTGGGCGAGAAAACGAGATTTTTGTATAACTTACCAGTAAAATCTTTCTCGCTCTTTCCTTGGGGGACACAGCACCCACCCATTCTTGTTTTTTCTTTACACGGTTTCCGAGTTGTTTTACCCGTTGGGTAGTTGGCTTGTTGGTTCCATTTTTGGACTTTGCCTTTTTTCACTACTTGGACACGCAACTGGCAGTCTCTCTCTCCAGGCTGAGGGTATAGCTGTGGAGGAGGGGCTTAACAGTCTTCACTTAGTGTCACGCCTCCTATGGAGATGAGCTATACCCAAGGTCTTCTGTGTCCCCCAAGGAAAGAGCGAGAAAGAGATTTTACTGGTAAGTTATACAAAAATCTCGTTTTTAAACATACCCATTTAAAAAAAAAAAATTCCCCCCAAAATTAATAGTATAGGTGAAAATGGTGAACTATGAAATGTTTATGCACTGGTTAGTTCTGTATGAAACCATCCAGACAGATACATTTAAAAAATGCTTAAAGTGGCTGTCTCATCATGGACAATGGGGGCATATCGCTAGGATATACCCCATTGCCTTATAGGTGTGGGTTCCACCGCTGGAACCCGCACCTATATCCAGAACGAATCCCTGCAAGTGAAGGAGGACGCCACTGCGCATGCGCAGCCACCCTCCGTTCATTTTCCTTGGGGGCCAGCAAAAATCGCAGCCCCATAGAAATGAATGGGAGCGGGGGCCGCACATGTGTGGTACACACCCATTCACTTCTATGGGGAGCCGGCTTGGTGGTGGCCAGACCAGAGTCCTCCAAGCCACCTCCTTACAGGGCTCCATTCTCGATATAGGTGCAGGTCCTAGCATTGGGACCCGCACCTATAAGACAATTGGGGCATATCCTAATGATATGCCCCCATTGTCTATGATGAGACAACCCCTTTAACTGCAAAAGGAAGGCGTGTTTAAGTGAACTGGAATTTACATTTATTTTTTTCATTAGCCGCAGGCGGAGGAGCCCATCACCCCCACCACCACCCAGAAGGAGACGCAGCCCTTCCCCTGCCCCACCCCCGAGGAGAAGACGTTCTCCTTCTCCACAGAGGCGCAGGTAATGATTGCAGCAAAATAGTATGAGTTGGATAACTTAAAATTCCTTCTACTCCCTAAATACAACCACTCAGTTTATTTATAGGGCCCCTTACGGAAATCACCACACAAAAAAAAACAACCACTACTTTCATTTTCAACAGCGCTCAAAATATGTTCATATGTACCATTATTGTAGACATTGAATGTAACTTTGTTGCAGTGGACCTCGGTGAGTGGTAGATTTGTTCATCCTTCAATAGCCAGTGAGAAGCTTATTTTCCACTGACACGCATTAGATTGTTAGGTTGTGGAGGGGATTTATGTAAGCAAATAGAGATTTATTCATCTCAAATAGACTTGGTTTTCCTAATCATGAGCTTAGTGACCACTGATATGCTCTTTTTGTGGCAGTCATTAAAAGGGGTTATCCAGGAATTTATATTGACAACCTATCCTAAGTATAGGTCATCAGTAGAAGAGGCTGGTGCCGGTGCCTCGAGCACCTATCTCTTAATAGGCGATGTGACTTCACCGTATAACGGTCACATGGTGTAGTTGCAGCTCAGCCCCATTCAAGTCTAAGGGGCTGAGCTGCTAAGCCATACACAGCGGCTGTCTAATGTGCCACACATAATTGTTGCGTCAGTATCGCAGCATGTTCTTTATTCTGCGTTTTTCACGCAGCCCTGGTCTAATAGAAGTGAATGGGGCTTCTGATGGTTGTCAGGAGATGTTTGTAAATCTTAATTTTTTTTTTTCTCATGCGTGTTAAAGCATCAAAACTGATTGCACCCGCGTGGAAAAAAACTGAAATGCTTAACGCAATTGCAGACAAAACTGACTGAACTTTCTTGCAAAATGGTGCGAGTTTCACTGAATGCATCCTCACACAATCTGTATCGTTCATGTGAAGAAGTCTTGCAGCAGTCTACACTAAGGCCTCTTTCACGCGGCTGTTGCGGAAAAATGTGCGGGTGCGTTGCGGGAACAGACGCGATTTTTCCGCGCCAGTGCAAGACATTGTAATGCGTTTTGCACTCGCGTGAGAAAAATCATGCGTGTTTGGTACACAAACCCGAACAGAAGTTCGGGCTTGGGATCGGTGTTCTGTAGATTGTATTATTTTCCCTTATAACATGGTTATAAGGGAAAATAGCATTCTGAATACAGAATGCATAGTAAAATAGCGCTGGAGGGGTTAAAAAAAATAAAATAAAAAAAATTTTAACTTGCCTTAGTCCACTTGCTCGTGTAGCTGGCACCTCCTGTCTTCATCTTAGCTTTTTGTAGCAACAGGACCTGTGGTGACGTCATCACATGATCCATCACCATGGTAAAAGATGTGATGACATCACCAAAGGTCCTTGTTGCTACACAAAGCTAAGATCAAGACAGAAAGAGATGCCGGCTACGCAAGCAAGTGGACTAAGGTGAGTTAAATTATTTTTTAACCCCTCCAACGCTATTTTACTATGCATTCTGTATTCAGAATGCTATTATTTTCCCTTATAACCATGTTATAAAGGAAAATATTAATGATCGGTCTCCACCCCGATCGTCTCCTAGCAACCGTGCGTGAAAATCGCACCGCATCTGCACTTGCTTGCGGATGCTTGCGATTTTCACGCAACCACATTCGCGTCTATGGGGCCAGCGTTGCGTGAAAAACGCACAAAGAGGAGCATGCTGCGATTTTCACGCAAAGCACAAGTGATGCGTGAAAATCACTGCTAATGTGAACAGCCCCATAGAAATAAATGGTTCAGGATTCAGTGCGGGTGCAATGCGTTCACTTCACGCATTGTACCCGCGCGGAATACTCGCTCGTGTTAAAGGGGCCTAACTGTTGTACAGGTTTCCCGTATCTGTAAGGCCGAATGCACACGGCCGCGAGTGGTCCGTGGGACCGCGGCCTGGATTCCTGCTGAGAGCAGGAGCGCACGGCGTCATTGGTTGCTATGTCGCTGTGCGCTCCCTGCTGCTGCCACAGTACAGTAATACACTGGTATAGATCATACCAGTGTATTACTGTACTGTGGCAGCAGCAGGGAGCGCACGGCGTCATGACAACCAATGACGCCGTGCGCTCCTGCTCTCAGCAGGAATCCAGGCCGCGGTCCCACGGGTGCTTGACTTTCCAATGACTGCTGGGCTCCTGGCCTAGTGGCTGAGGTTCAGAGAGCCTTGTGATCCTGGGATTTTCACCCCTTAGATGCCATGGTCAATAGCAACTTCAGTATCTAAGTGGTTTTCACAGAAAGGTGTTTTTTCTGTCAACAATAAATTTTGGTATTGACAGAGTAAATCACACTGTTTAATGGGATTATCCCATGATTAATGTAAAACATGATCATCAGACACCATATAGTACATGACAATCTCTAACAAAGCTAGAATCAGCCCTGTACGTCACATGGATCCAGAGATCTCCCCAGTCATTGCTCTGCTAGATTTATATCAAGCTGGCAGCTCAAGGGGAGTGTCTTTTCTGCTGAAACTCGGGAGGCGTGTCTCAGCTGCCCCTATCACAGCTCAGGAGGCAGTTGCAGGATGAAACTGAGCATGTGCGGCCTTTTCAGAAGGCAGGTCAAATAAATGAGAGCAAAGAACAGCAGGTGGCGCTGTACAAATACATTTTATTGAATAACTCAGAGACTATGCTAGATTTGTAATTACATGCAATTACAAAAGTTTTCAGATCCAGGTGTGGGTTTGAAAACTGTAGAATGTTTTGTGGGACAACTCCTTCAAACTGGACAGTTAGGGGGAAAAAAATTAAAAGAATGCCAGGCTTAACAGTTTTTGTTCATTCTGCTCCCAAAGAAAGGACTAAAGCACAACCAAAAAGTAATGGTACCAACAAAATCTATAGCTCATCCGGCAAAACACAAGTCCTCATACAGCTTCATCCACAGACAAAAGTGTAGTGGGTCTTGGATTGTGGTGTGTGTTTTTTTTTTTTTTTTTTTTTTGTGTGAAAATGGTTAAATAAAAAAGAAATTGGTGTCAATGGAATCCTACTGAGCCAGAGAATAGTTAGTTTATTTTATACTACCCCCCCCCCCCCCCCAAACACCATAAAAACAAAAAACCCTTTCCACACCTTCAAAAATACATGTATTTAAAAATTATTCCATTTTAAAAAAAAATCTCGCAAAAAAGGGCCTTACACAGCTTTGTGGAATGTGGTATTGAAAAAAGAATTGCTGGTCATTAGGATTCAATATAGACCCAGTCATTAGGGGGTTAAATTTTATTTTATTTCAGTTTAGCTGAATAAGTTACTTTTTGTAATTTACTCAGGTCCCCTTCTCCTTGTAGGCAGTCTCCCTCTCAAAGACGGTACTCACCACCAATTCAAAGACGATACTCTCCTTCTCCACCTCCTAAAAGGAGAACTTCTTCACCACTAGCTCAGCAGCCTTCAAAACGCAGAGTATCACAGTCACCTCCTCCAGCAAAACGCAGAGTATCACAGTCACCTCCTCCAGCAAAACGCAGAGTATCACAGTCGCCTCCTCCAGCAAAACGCAGAGTATCACAGTCACCTCCGGTAAAACATAAAGGATCTCCTGGAGGAAAAAGACGGTCTCCATCTGTACCATCCAAGCACAGAAAAGGATCATCCCCAAGTAGATCTGGAAGAGAGGCACGTTCTCCTCAACAGCCTAAACGTTTATCACACTCTCCACGTCCAAGAGTTGCACGTAGCCCTGAGAGCCCTCCAGTACATAGGAGGGTACCATCTTCTTCACCTCCAAGGATCCAACAGTCCCCTTCTCCAAGTACACGGCCTATTCGACGAGTGTCCAGAACACCAGAACCGAAAAAACTGAAAAAGTAATTTTTTTTTTTAAGTTGCCTACTTGTTTTATTTTATTTAATATATTAATATGCCTGTTTTTCCTCCCTTTGCAGAGATTCTCCAAGTCCAGGTCCGAGAAGAGGCTCGTCTTCAAGATCTGTTTCTCGATCCCCTGAACCTGCTCCTAAAAATCAAGCTGTGTCACCATCTCGGTCTCGATCACGCTCTGCCAACTGGTCTCCAGCTCCAGCCCCAGCTAAGAAAGTCAAGAGCGCCACACCAAGCCCATCTCTTGCTCAGGTATCTAGATTTCCTCCGAGCTTAGTCATTTTCCACATATGGTTAATTTTTATACTGTCAATAGGCCTATTTCCATTTACCTTTTGTGGTTCCATACCTAGCTTCTAGTTTGCTACTATTTGTTTAGGTTTTCCATCACATAGACAAGAAATCGGTTCTATAGCTTAGTAGTTAGAGATGCATGAATCTTCATTTTAATTTGCTGCTACAGATATACTATCTTTCTACCTTGTAGACATCAGATCAAGAGGCCGGTGGAGGGAAAAAGAAAAAGAAGAAAAAGGACAAGAAACACAAAAAAGAAAAGAAGCACAAGAAACACAAAAAACATAAGAAAGAGAAGGCTGCAGCAGCTGCTTCTCCAGAGGTCACTGAGGCAAATGTGGAAACTGAAGCAAAGAAGGTAAGGTTAATCCCTTCCTGTCAATGGTCTCCATTTAGCATCGATTATCTCACTTAGGCCTTATGCATACTGCCAAATTTTTACTTTTTTAAACGGATGGCACTCGGATCCATACAATTCGGTGGCGCCACGCGCACATCCATGTGCCTGATCCACTAGACTCACCATGTCCTTTTCTTGCTTTTTTTTGTGGGAGTAAGAAAAAATGAAATGCACATGGAATCTGTTTTTCAAGGATCCTGTGTTTTTAATCTATTTTACTATTATTTTTTTGTGGACTGAAACTCTGATATGGGTCAGTGTGCATGAGGCTTAGAAAACATTTTTATTTTATTTTTTTGCACGCAATAACTTGGGTGGTGGGTAATGTAGTGGGCCCCATTGACTAGTTTTGGTCACCAATCACTGTTCTGCCTCCTTTTCTGTCTTCTGCTGCAGCGTAATAAAAATTCTACTGATGCCGGGCGTGTACCTCCCTAAACACAAATCCTATACATTTACCTCCCACCAGGAGACTGAAAGTGACGGAGAAGGAACTCTAGACGATTTGGAGAAGCATTTACGAGAGAAGGCTCTGCGTTCCATGAGAAAAGCGCAAGTTTCCCCTCAGTCCTAATTCTGTTCATGTCTCATTTGCAAAGTGTAAATTGTATTTTGTTTTTGTATTTCTTTTTTTTTTTTTACTTTTTTTTTTTTTTTTTTTTTCTCAGATGGCTTAATTGATTTGGAAGGTTAGATTATTCGAGTTATTAGGTTGGGATTTACTACATTTTGCTGATCATTTCATACAGTGATGGGAGAGGTTTAACACCTGCAGCTATAGTGGGAGTGGAAGTCAACTGTTCGTGCACTCGTTGAACATTTGTTGTACTTTCTCAATCCTGTAATGTCATGGTTGACATTTGATTGGTAAAATGTTCCCCTTTTTCTGCTTTTAATATTTCCATTGTCATGCCACGAGTTTTCCAGATTTAATAAATTGTACAGACTGTTGTTTATTTTCATTACATGAACAGCATATGATGTGTTAGAAGGTGGCTTCGGAATAGGGTTGCAATCTAAGGACAGTTATGTGAAACCATTAAAAGGTGTTTTTTTTTTTTTTTTTTAATAGTATCATTGATTAGGTCCTGCACATTAAAATCTCCAAGCTAAAGGAGCCCCCTATTGCCCACTCTGAGTAGTTCCTGCGCACATACATTTTCTCACCAATCAGTGAGGAGAGGGGGCATCAAATGCTCGATGCACACTGATCACTCAAAACACCACAATTGACCGGTATAAAGTATTTCTCTGGGAAACCTCTTTAATGATCATATTTGTAATATGGCCATGGTTTTCTATTGTATGTGAGGCTGTTAAAACCAGTTTACCTCGAAATCTGCTATACTCCACACATGTTCTGTTCTCCACTCTTGTGGGCACATTTTGTTAAATAGACAATAACATGGAACACTGGAATTTCACTTTTATTTTTATTAAAGTTTTTTTTTTTTTTTTTTTTAAGGGATGGGTTGTTGCCTAAGTTTCTAAAGTTGCATAACTTCTGTCGGTATAGCCCATCCTTCATTCACACTCCATGAAATAACTTATGCACAACCTTTAGGTGGCGCTTAAGGAAAAGGTCAATCCAGTATGTACATGGGTTTTCTAAGCTACAGCCCACGCAGGAAAAGGGGGTTGTACACTCATTTCCATGACCTGTCAGACTCACAACCGTCCAACTTTAGTTGGTGACTAGGGATGAGCGAACTTGTGTTTTTTCAAGTTCAGTGTACAAGGTTTGGGTTATTTATGGATTCCGCTACCATGGACCATAACGTATGGTCTGTGGTAGCGGAATCCAGAACGGAATTCTTGCATAACCCAAACACAAGTTCGCTCAACACTATTGGTGAACTTTCTGTGTTTCTAACCCCCACTTTTAAAAATATTGTTCTGTCCATGGAGCCCTTGTGATTACTATGGTGTTGTTATAAGCTAAATCTGCTGGCTCGTTTTGTTAAAAAAAAAAAACGGAGGAGGAGGATCAGGAGGAGGAGGAGGAGGAGGAGAATCATCTTCTTCAGGCCATGAGAAACGCCCTGGGCACCTTAACAATATGACTGACAGGTTAGATAAAACGTTTTTTGTTTTTAACAAAACGAGCCAGCAGATTTAGCTTATAACAACACCATAGTAATCAGAAGGGCTCCATGGACAGAACAATATTTTTAAAAGTAGGGGTTAGAAACTGGTGACAGTCCCTTTAAGGTATGCCACTATCTTGCAACCTCTGGCCCATACATTTAAGGTCTCATGCACATGACCTAATTTGCCTTCATTGTGCCATCTGCTTTTAAATGGATAGCACACTGCCCATGTAGGTCAGCCCTTCCTATTGATGGGAGTGAGGGAAAAAGTGGAATGCACACAAGTTGTTTTTCAAGGATCCATTTTCTAGAATGAAAGGTGGCTACGACTGTTCATGAATCTTAAGAAGCATGTTTGGGATGCGGGATCCACTGAAACCAAACATATATTGTCTGCTTTGCGGGATCATTCTGAGCACAGGCAGATAAGGGAAGTATTCTCTAATCTTTACTTAGCAAAAGGACGAGAAGGTGTAAAAATTTTCTAAGATGGCATTTTGGAATGTGATGTGCAGTGGACCATAGAGGTCTATTTTGCCATATTAACATATAAACAAATTGAGGGGAAATAAAGCAGACTACAGTTTTCTGCCTCCAATGTATTATGGTCTTTACCCAAACTCCCTATTGCTTTCTAAGTCTCTCGTGGTTTCTGCATATGGAATCCAAAGAAAACCATTGGAGTGGATGTCAACCCTGTGCTAGTTTTGGTTGAATGGAATCTCAGCAGTTTTAACCATAGTAAACTACTCCTAGCACTGTGTAGGGCAGGGGTTGGTAACCTGCAGTATGTGTGCCAGAGGTGGCACACAGACCCAGTGCTCCAGACAAAAAAAAATATATATCAAAGAGCTATTGGCTCCAACTTGAAAAGTTTAGGAGCCAAATTTAAAATACATATATTATAGCTGGGAGCATGGGTTTTCTAAGCTACAGCCCATGCAGGAAAAGGGGTTGTACACTCATTTCCATGACCTGTCAGACTACCCATATTTGCGTTGGTAATCCCTAGGTGCTGGGTCCTTGTTCAGTCGCTTCTCGGCCTTCGCTGCTTGTCTGCTTTTTTGAGAATCTCATCCAAACATGTCCTATTATTGTCCATATTACAGAGAAGGATACGACTGTTCTATTAGGGGCCAGCTGTTCAGGTCCGCAAAATACGGAATGCACACAGATGGTCATGTGCATGAGCTCTAAAGCACATATTTTAGATGCTATGTTCTCCTTGCCATCCTTTTAGCCACTAAGAGGCGCTGGGGTACATCCCCCCTCTTTCCCTCATCCAGGAGTACAGCACCAAGCTACACTGACACATTGTAACAAACCCACAGCTCTGTCACTGGATTGGGTTTTCGGTCTCTACATGTGTTTATTCACGCTGTGTTGCTACCTTGCTATTTTCAAACTCTGCTTGCAGGCAGCCACTGGGCCACTGAAAACTATCTTAACGTTTTACTTATTCCAGCTGAGGTTCCATTACAATGTATCAGTATAGATAAAGCCTGGCATTTACAACTGGATTGCAGGTTTTGGATGTAAGCATGAGCATCTGCATTCACCAACCGCAAGCAGACATCTTCAATTTGATGCAGTGTGGCAAGAGGAAATGGAGGGGGTTCCATTTTGAAGATAAAGGTTTGTCTGGACTGGTCAGTGTCAATATACACCGTGTAGGCTATTACAAGCATGTCCCTTCACAAGAACGTGTCACTTTTTTGCACAGCAAACACCCAGCATACAACATGGCCAGTTCCCTTCTCAGGATCTATGTGCATGCCAGCTGGGACAACACAGGTGACGCTTGTTCTGCCCACCACACTCACAAACCAATCAGCGAGCAGGACACAGGTGGAGACTCACGGCTGTCCAATAGAAACAAGCGTTTGTGCAGTAGCGAATACACGTGAAGGGGCGTTGACCGCACGAGCGATGGCTGAGATGTGGGAAATTACTGAAATCTGGAGGCCAGGATGTGGCAACCTGAGCCCCGCCCACCCTCTATGGTGGGTAGTGTGAGGGGCGGGTGGATCTTCACCCAGCAGCCTGTGTCTGCTGGATGAAAATTCTTAGAGGCAGAGCAGCGGAGGAGCTAGGCTCAAATGGCGAAAAGACTACAAAGTCGTTGCCATTTTGCAATTCTAAGTCTCGTTGGCGACCATTTTGTTTGCCATCTGGAGCACTGAGACCACACTTTGCTTGCATGCCAGCTGTTACCAAATGACGGCACTTTTCAGTCTTGTCACCGTTTGTTACTTGCCCTGCCAGCACGCTGTATATTAATATAAAATAAAAACCTTCAGTTGGCTCACACATGACACATCTTATAGGCCCACCTCTCACCCCAGCCTGCACAGAGGAATGATGGCTAGTGTGGGACTATGCTACTAATCTCTACTTCGCTGCTGTGATGCTCCTCCTCAGGACTGCCATAGAAAGGTATGTGAATTGACTGGGGTTGAAGGGAGCTTGGGAACATAGGGAATGGGCTCTTTGACTAGTTTTGGGCTGTGGGGAGGAAGGTGAAGTGGGGGAATGAGCTTTGTGCCTAGCTGGATGTGAGCGGGGAATGAGCATGGTGACTAGTTTGGGGATGTTGGGAGGATGGTGAGATGGGGGAATGAGCATGCTGACTAGTTTGAGGAGGATGGTGAGATGGAATGAGCATGCTGACTTGCTTGAGGAGGATGGTGAGATGGGGGAATGAGCATGGTGACTAGTTTGGGGATGTTGGGGGGGGGGGGGGATGGTTAGATGGGGGAATGAGCATGGTGACTAGTTTGGAGGATGGTGAGATGGGGGAATGAGCATGGTGACTAGTTTGGAGGATGGTGAGATGGGGGAATGAGCATGGTGACTAGTTTGGGGATGTTGAGATGGGGGGGGAATGAGCATGGTGACTGAGGATGGTGAGATGGGGGAATGAGCATGGTGACTAGTTTGGGGATGGTGAGATGGGGGAATGAGCATGGTGACTAGTTTGGGGATGTTGGGAGGATGGTGAGATGGGGGAATGAGCATGGTGACTAGTTTGGGGATGTTGGAAGGATGGTGAGATGGGGGAATGAGCATGGTGACCAGTTTCGGGAGGATGGTTAGATGGGGGAATGAGCATGGTGACTAGTTTGGGGATGTTGAGAGGATGGTGAGATGGGGGAATGAGCATTGTGTTGAGAATTGTGGGATGTTGCTAATAAATACCTGGTTTATGTCACATTTGTTTTTTATGACTTTGTATGGCACGGCACACTGAGTGCTTCAGCTTAGATTTCAATTGTTTTGCCCTTTCCGGGCTGTGGAGAGAAGTACAGATATGGCTTTTATGGAACTTTTTTCTTATGAGTACTAGTGTGAATATAAAGGTTCATTCTGCCAGATTATGCTCATTCGGTGCACTGGAGCTTTACTGTCAAGTGCTCTCAGCACTGAGCTGCTTCACAGTCCTTCCCCACTGCTCAGCTACATCTGTAATATCAGGGGCGGACTTGGAACCTAAATTGGCCCATATTGTAGAGCGGGCCAAGTTGACAGAAGGTATGACAACACAAGTAGATGAGGTCAGCAATACCATATCACAAAATACTGTCCCATCATACGTATACCACAGAGCATCACAATATATTGCCCCAAAAGCTGTTCCTCTCTGGTGGCCAGTAATAAATGCCATTTTCAGTCTTCCTCCTCTAGCTGTCTCTGATTAAGATATGGAGCAGGGGCTTAGGGCAGGCATGGCCAACCTGCTGTAGGCAGTCTGGGCATGCTGGGAGTTGTAGTTTTGCAACAACTGGAGATCCTCAGGTTGGCCATCCCTGGCTTAGGGGGTGAGATGCAGGTCACAGCAGTTGAACTCAGGAGAGTATTTGTGGTCACTGGCTGATTACTTGTGTACCTGATTCTCACAGTGTTAATTACCACTCATTATATACCCAGCCAGCAGCAGAGAGGTGGGCTTGGGCGGCTCCCTGGGCATCGGCCCAGCGGGAAATTTCCCTGTAAGGTCTATGGCCAATCTGCCGCTGTGTAGCATCCACCTAGGAGACTACTACAGCTGCTGTAGAGAGCACTTCACAGTGAAGCTCTGCATTCTGGTCACTTGCAGGAGCAGAACTTCATATTCACACTACTCCCAATTATTAAAGTTCCACAAAGGTATGTTTGCACTTCTGTCACCTGCCTAGTGCTGTCAGCGTTAGCATGCTGACGTAACTTTTACCTCCCCCTGCATACTCATTGTGATAACTCTAGTCACCACTAGAGGGACTTTACTGAAACCATTTTATTAAACGGTATACTACTAAGCCTCTAATATTGCTGTTTAGCTGGGTATAAAAGAAAAAACTGCTCTGACCTGTATAAAGATACAGTAAGAAATTAATTGACAGATAATGTTGGATCTAAACTTATAAGTTGAGAGGGAAATTCAGTTTAGAGGGCATATACAAGGTTTCCTGCTGAAGCGATTTGTGTTCTTCCTGTATAAAATGGCAGATGATCTTACATTCATCCTATGTCAATGTTGTCCATCTTTTCATTATTTTTTTAAATCAAATCTAGCATTTTTTTTTGTTAACTGTTGTATTCAAAGACTGAATGGAGCTGTCCAGTAAGTTAGTGTACCTCTCCCTAGAACAGGCCTATTGAGCTATTTACATGTTTGCATGGGTCACACTGCCAACATTCAATAACTGCTTTTCTTGAACTACACAAACACGGCCAGATTTATCATTACACTTACATCTTACTCCACTTTTACATATGTCCAAAGTCACTTTTAGCTAAGTCAGATTTATTAATGGTCCTTTAATACTGTGATAAATTTGGTTTGACGGTAGCAGTTTATCCTTCAGTAAGCGGCTTTAAAAAAGTTGCACGTCTTTATGAAAAAGTCACATGTTCTATTAAAAAGTCGCGTAAGATAAGCATGGTCCTCACTGGAGTGAATTTTTTTGCAAATTTTTAAATTGTCGCAAAAGTAAACCTGTCTAGAGATTAATTTACATAGAAAAACGCCTACTTTCAGAAAATTGGCGAGCATAGCGCAGAGTCAATAAAAGTCGCAATTTTTTGCGCAGTTTTACTGATTGCGCAAAAATTTGCGACTTTTTCACTCCATTATTTTGACTTGAGCTAATGATAAATCTGGCCCACAGTGTTTTTATGTGAAAAAATCAACTTTCAATATGTACTGTAGCTAGTGAATGAGGAAAGTCACCGTGTCATGCTCACTATCTCATCCGCTTTGCTGTTCTAGACCTGTTCTGTGTAGGCGTGCAAAATGTTGTGTTGGCACATAAGACCTCGTTCCATCGCCGGGATCCTGAGCGTATACATCTCGGCTTCAAGCGCTCACTGTGCATGGTGCAATGGATTTCTGTGTCTTGATCTCTATGGAAACTGCTATTTCTACTTAATCTGGTGGCTCTAGGGGTGTTAACCTAAGGTAATGATGTTTGCTAGTAGGGCTGCAGTAAACGATTATTTTAGAAATCTAGTAAAAATGAATGAATCAGACCCCCTGCCATCAGTCCCCAACACCCTTCGTCGCCCCCCCCCCCCCCCCGTGCGATCAGCCCAGGTGCATCAGTTCTCCCCCAGTGCCATCAGCTCTGTTCCCCCAGTGCCTTTAGTTCTCTCCCACCCCAGTGCCTTCAGCTCCACTCCCCTACCCTGAACTAAAATGTCCTGATGATGTGTGTACGTCATGATCCAGTGCAGCGTTGTGTGAGCAGGTGGGTGACCACGGGGCGTGAGTAATAGCAAGCTCTTCACTTACACTCTGTGGTCACATGGCACAAACTAATCATCGATTCGAGGATTTTTTGTGTCGAGTTAATCAATTAATTTGAGTCATCGTTTCAGCCCTATTTCTTAGTGATTACAGTAAAATCTGAGTGTGTCCTTGAATTCACTGCATTTTCACCATGAGTACACATAACACCATGGCTAAATCCTGGCTTTATGCACTCTAAGGCCCCTTTCACACGGGGGAGTTTTCCGTGCGGGTGCAATGCGTGAGGTGAACGCACTCTACCCGCACTGAATCCGGACCCATTAATTTCTATGGGGCTGTGCACATGAGCGTTGATTTTCACGCATCACTTGTGCGTTGCGTGAAAATCGCAGCAAGCTCTATTTTGTGTGTTTTTCAGACCCCATAGAAGTGAATGGGGCTGTGTGAAAATCGCAAGCATCCGCGGATGCGGTGCGATTTTCACGCATGGTTGCTAGGAGACGATCGGGATGGGACCCGATCATTATTATTTTCCCTTATAACATGGTTATAAGGGAAAATAATAGCATTCTTAATACAGAATGCTTAGTACAATAGGGCTGCAGGGGTTAAAAAAATAATAATTTAACTCACCTTAATCCACTTGTTCGCGCAGCCAACATCTCTTCTGTCTTCATCTGTGAGGAAAAGGACCTGTGGTGACGTCACTGCGCTCATCACATGATCCATCACCATGGAGATGGATCATGTGATGGACCATGTGATGAGCGCAGTGACGTCACCAAAGGTCCTTTTCCTCCCAGGTCCTCAAAGAAGAAGAAAGAAGACGAGCCGGGCTTCATGAACAAGTGGATAAGGTGAGTTTAATTTTTTATTTTTAACCCCTCCATCCCTAATTTACTTAGCATTCTGTATTAAGAATGCTATTATTTTCCCTTATAACCATATTATAAGGGAAAATAATAAAGATCGGGTCACCATCCCGATCGTCACCTAGCAACCATGCTTGAAAATTGCACCGCATTCGCACTTGCTTGCAGATGCTTGAGATTTTCACGCAAACGCACAAGTTCACCTCACGCATTGCACCCACACCGAATTCTCGCCGGTGTGAAAGGGGCCTTATGCTTCTACTATGCAGTCCTTTGGTGTAATGAGGGTATCACTACTGCTCTTTTAGCACCTAAGCTCCACCCATGCCTTGGCTGCTTTGATTGACTGGCCAGGCTGTGACAAGGCAGCGAGCAAGGGGCTGACCCTAGAAATGAATGGAGCTTGGGTACAGCAAGAGTAATGGTCGCACCTTTGTTGCACCAAATGCCTAATTTGCATATTAAAAAAACATGCCTGAGCCTGAAATCAACAAAAGTCACTTTTGACACATTCCCTTTAAAGCTACATAGTTTAAAAGATTGAACCACCAAATATAGCAATCAAAAATAACTGCAATATATGCGGAAATATACACATCACCAAATCAAAGACTCACATATAATATAACACTATAGTTTATTGATAAGACAAATCATACAACAAATAACATCACATAATAATTTAATTAACAGCAATACATGAAGGTACTATGACAGTATTAGTTCCCCATGGCCATTCAAGACCGCACTGTTACATCTATGTATGGTATAGTGTGCGAAAAGGTGTTGGTCCTTCGTGTCACTAATATCCTATAAGGCACACATATACACCCATCTAGCTACAAACAATAATGCACAATTCCCATAAGCAGCAGTGCCAGTGACTGCAGTAACGTAGAAAAGTAAAGTAAACAGTAGAGAACAATACAAGCCAGGAGAGGACTCCCCTGCATAACGGAAACGGGACGGATCCGTTTTGCAGCCCATAGACTTTTATTATGAAGGAATAAATAACGGAATGCCTCTAAAGGCAATCCATCATAGAATTGCGTTATGGTCCATGGTAACGGAATCCAAAACGCAGTTCTGCTTTTACCACCAAATGAAGTGTGAACAAATTTCAAAATATGAAATTCTCTTATCTCTAGTGATATCATTATAGGCATTATAATGACAGATAAGACAGGATCCACCATTCACATAGGTGGTTGTCAGAGCTTATCTATTCTTTCCTTGTACAATAACTTCTGGACAGGTCAGAGCGTGCCCAGAAAACTCTCCCATAGAAGTCAATGAGGTCTTCTGACCATTGTGTCTATGGTTTTATTAATGCTGTGTAAATGGTGTTAAGAAAAGCTCAGGCAAGATGGCCGCCCCATAATCATGTTCAGGAAACAGAATAAAAATATCTGCAATCATAAAATAAAAACAGATTAGAAAAAAAGCATACTATCTGGTTTTAACTGGCAGAAAACATGTTTGGTGACACATTTCCTTTAAGTCTGCCTGAAGCGGAGCGGCTTTCATAGAACAGGACTTTATTCAGGTGCAAAGAGGGAAGTTGGGGACCCTCTCTATGACATCCCTTGGCACTAAAGGGCATATGGACAGGGCATGGTTTAAACCATGCCCTTTAAGTTCTAGAGACATTTCTTCTGTGTTTTTTTTTTCCCTTTCATCACTCTTCTGAGAGTTTACTATTATAGCACTGACTTGAGAAGAACATGAGTTGAAGTTTCCAGACAGCACACAGCAGTGCAACACTAAATAAAGCAAGGGCTTGTTAGGAAACTGTGGCTAGAACTGGCATAGATGTTATTGTAGTCATTCCACTGTTTCTAAATCTGGTGCTTTATTTAAAGAAGACCTGCATGCGTAGTGTTTTTTTTTTTTAAAGAAATACAAGGAGAGGCACAAGTAGAGAGGTGGTGAAGGTTACAAAGTGCTGCTTTTTGTGCTTTGATTGTCTGTTTACCATGATTATATGGAAAGTTCCACTGTATAGAAAAGTAACTACTGAAACGTTGCATTTTCTATCCTGTGTATTTGTGGCAGTACCATTTCTATTTGTGAAGGACTAATTGAATGCCTCCAAAACACACAAAAACAAAAAGTGCAGCAAAAAATAGTAAATAAGAATTAAACGTGCACATCCTTTCATATTTATACAAACCGGATTCCAAAAAAGTTGGGACACTAAGCAAATTGTGAATAAAAACTGAATGCAATGATGTGGAGATGGCAAATGTCAATATTTTATTTGTAATAGAACGTAGATGAGAGATCAAACGTTTAATCCGAGTAAATGTATCATTATAAAAGAAAAGTACGTTGATTCAAATTTTTACGGTGTCAACAAATCCCCAAAAGTTGGGACAAGTAGCAATAAGAGGCTGGAAAAGTTAATTTGAGCATAACGAAGAGCTGGAAGACCAATTAACACTAATTAGGTCAATTGGCAACATGATTGGGTATAAAAAGAGCTTCTCAGAGTGGCAGTGTCTCTCAGAAGCCAAGATGGGTAGAGGATCACCAATTCCCACAATGTTGCGCAGAAAAATAGTGGAGCAATATCAGAAAGGTGTTACCCAGCGAAAAATTGCAAAGACTTTGCATCTATCATCATCAACTGTGCATTGCCATCACTGCCCTATAGTGTCCCTACTATTAAAAATTCCCTCATAGTTCCTCCAGTAATGCCTCCTATAGTGCTCCAGTATTAAAAGTGTTCTATCAGTAATGTTTCCTATGGTGCCCAATAAAAAAATAAAAAAAATCTAATCCCTGTTCCATTACATGCCGCCTCTCGTGGTGCGGGCCACAAGCCTTTTTCAGGCTGGAGCTTGAGAAGCAGGCAATAGTGATGGCGTCATCGCACCACTTGCGTCCTGGCGGTCATGAGGATGTCATGGTTTTCTGAGCGCCTGTGCTGTTCTACTGCCACATAGATTTTAGGCCTGGAAGTCTGTAGGGTTAATGGCAGGTAGTCACCGGCTCCCATTCCCTGCCACAGTATTAAACTGTATCACTGTCCTAGGAGGGGGACCTGCAGCCACCAGCTTGGTACATTGTCTGCCCCTGGCCATGGAAAAATAATGAAAGCTGTTGGAACGCAGTGAGGAGAAATGACGAATGCCCCTGCCTTCTGAAGACCAAAATTGGCTTGGTCCTTTATGGGTTAAGAATAAATAAAAAAAATCATGTACTGTGGCAGTCAAAATAGAGGACATTTAAAAGTGAAGGGTACTTTATACTGTCACTGGATATATATATATATATATATATATATGGAATTTTCAATTCATGTTTCCTAATGAATAATAACTACAGCAATCCAGTGTGTGAGTCACATAAGACAGGAAGTCCTGATCTCCTCCCTCTTAGTCACTGAAATACTTTTAGCCTTTGGACATCAACAGTGAGGTACACAATACTTGTAGATAAAAAAAAAAAAAAAAGGTTACCAGCAACACCTTATACAGTGTAATGGCAATAAAAAGAAAAAGCTTAACCCCTGCACGCATTGTCACGTACATGTACGTGAGGGAATGCTGCTTCTTGCCGCATCCTCACGTGTATGTACGTGATGTGATCACGCGGGTGCCGGGGGATTAGCCCTTTTTACATGCCTCAGTCAGCGCTGACCGCAGCACTTGCAGAATTTAGAAAGGGAGGGGCTCCATCTCACTCCGTTGGCCCCCCACGCTGCGGTGACAGTGGGACGATGGTTGCCATGGCAGCTCCGATGCCTTACACAGGCATCGGAGCCTGCCAGCCACGGAAACCCAAGAGATCCAGCCTGTAGGCTGGGTCTCCTAGGTAATTGTCAGCATCTTACTGTCAGCATCTTTTTCCCCAAAGCGGGAGAAAAATTTCCCTGCATCTTATGAGGTGAATACTAATGAGCGCTTCCATTATGGAAGCGCTCATTAGTACTAGAGGACCAGGAAGCGGTGAAGACTTCGTACTCACCGCTTGATGGTCCTCGGCTGTCAGCTGTGCAGTGACTGCACACAGCGTGAGGGCGCTCTGTGACCTCACACTGTGCGTGACGGTTCACAGCACAGCTGACGGAGGGGTAAGACAGCGCAGGCAGTGAGGAGTGGCCGCTTCCACGAGCCGGAGAGGTAAGTGGTTTATTTATTTTGTGATCTGAGTCTGGGGGCTGCTCAAACATGGCTAGGGGCTGCTCAAACATGGCTGGGGGCTGATTAAACATGGCTAGGGGCTGCTGAAACATGGTTAGGGGCTGCTGAAACATGGCTGGGGGCTGCTGAAACATGGCTGGGGGCTGCTGAAACATGGCTGGGGGCTGCTGAAACATGGCTGGGGGCTGCTCAAACATGGTTGGGGGCTGCTCAAACATGGTTCGGGGCTGCTCAAACTTGGCTGGGGGCTGCTCAAACATGGTTGGAAGCTGATAAAACATGGCTATGGGCAAATAAATATGGCTTGGGGTTATGATATATAGCAGGGGGCTGATATGAGGCATGGGGTCTCATCTGAAGTCTGGATGGGGGGGTCTTCTTTATATTGGGCTCTGATCTGAGGTCTGATTGGGGTCTTATTAACATTGGGGGTCTGATTAGGTCCGTGAGCTGAGGTCTGATTAATATTGGGGGTCTCATTGCTGACCTGATCTGAGGTCTAATGAAAAATATTTTTTTCTTATTGTCCTCCTCTAAAACCTAGGTGCGTCTTATGGGCCAATGCGTCTTATAAGGCAAAAAATACAGTAAGTAAAAGCGTTCCAGAGTTATTACCACATAAAGTGAAACATGTCAGATTTGCAAAATGTGGCTTAGTCCTTATGGTACACCAAAGAAACAGCTGAAACAAATATGGATGCTGTGCCTAACCAGATAAACACCACCACACCAAATTGCAAAACACAGCATATAATAGAGACCATTTTTTAATTTTATTTAATACATATTAGACAAACACATACATAAAAATATGTAGCAGCTCAGCATGTATATACAGGAAAGAAAAAGAACCATACATAAAGTCACATATCAAACATCCAAGCTTCTTGATTATTAATGCTCATATCCGTGTCTATAACGCCTGCGACAAGGTGAAGAACGTGTAGGACTCACACAATATGCCAATAAGTAAATCTCCAAATGAAGGGCAGGTGATTAATAGTAAAGAACGAGCATCACAGAAATGACATATACCACTATAAAGTGCAAAGTGCCATAAGTACGGTAACAATATCAAGAAGAAAAATTTGTGATAAATGATACCGACCAGGCTCAAAACCCTGACGCGTATTTTGCGTGTAGCTTCCTCCTGAGGAACATCTGTTCTGTCAGTATAGTGCAATAGAACCAGCAATAGAAAAAATTGACCACCAAAATACATCCTAGTGCTTTGAAATCTTGCTGTGAACTGCAGCCGGTAGATAAATTACACAAATAGCATCCATTTTCACAGTACAAATATACGTAAATGGTTTTACAAATTATTTGTCTTCAAATCTTTTGTAACAGAATATTTTTTTATAATAAAGGAAAAATATACATTTTGTCATAATTTTCACACTTTTTTCCAGTGGAAAATAATATCAAATATAATACATGTAGGTTGGCTCAGTAATTAAATAGTTATTTGCAGTTAGATAGGCCCCTTGCTAAAACTGAAAAATTGGCCTGGTAAGGAAGAGGGGTAAATACTCAGCTAATGAAGCAGTTAAAAATGGAAAGCGGAAGGGATTTCGTTTTATGTAAAGTCCTGTCTAAAGCCCACACTCTGGGAATATATACTTGAGGGAAATGAATATGTGGTGTCACTGTGAGTAAAAATACATGGTGGGAAAAGTAATAATAAAATGCTAATAGGGATTTGTTATAAGCCAACTAATATAACTAATATGTGGCCTGTCTAACCCAGGCAGAAGTCCTAAAAAGATCTAAATAGACAAATTACTGGGTCCAGATGACATACACCACCATATCCTAAAAGTAATGTAATAGACCCTTATATTTGATATTTGAAGAGGTATTCCAGTTTATTAGATTACATTTATTTAGGAAATAGGAAGTCAAACAATTTTCTAGTATCTATTTAAAATTTTGCTCCACGGAATAGTCAAAACGCTATGGCCTGTTTTAGTCCTGTAAAATGTATCCATAGGAGAGCTGAATTAGACTAAACATGGCATCAGTTATGTGATTCTCACATGTGTCGTTTGACCTGGCTTTCAGTTAACTGTCCTGGTACCTAATGGGTGTATAGTAGTGTATTGAGGAACAGAATATACACAGTATATACAGTATTACTGCCTGTAGTAATAATGTGTGTCAGTGTAGATTCACGTGTGTTGTGTTTGTGTTTTTTACACTTAACTTTATGAACAACATGACAACATCATCTAGAGACAGGCAGCCATTTTATAACATTACCTAGAGACAGGCAGTCATTTTACAAATCACCTAGAGACAAGCGTCCATGTGAATAAACACAGTGATATAGTAATCAAAATAACTACAATAAAAAAAATCACGATTCCACCACTAGTCCTATTTGGTTATCACTTGGATTTGTCCTGTGTGCCGGGCTAGCATATATATGTCATGTAACACTTTTTGCTTAGTGTGCATGTTGGGGTGAACATGACTGATGCTGTTTCAGTTAGGTCATGGATGTATTACATAGGATTGATACATTGGCTATACCATTCTACTGCATATAGGGGGTCAACAGCCATGACATGTATGTATGCAGAATTTTAACTACATGTACATTAGTAAATTGTATAATTTCCTATTATATAAACAAAAAAAAAAAATGTAATACCCCTTTAAGGATTCTATAATGACAGGGTCTGTTCCACAGGATTGGTGCTGAGCTATATTCAAAAAGAGGTTAAAAACTGAGCCCAGAAACTATAGACCTGTAAGGTTAACATCTTTTGTGGTTAAACTGTTGGAAGGTTTTCTAAGAGATGCTATTCGGGAGTATCTAAATGATAATAAGTGTATAACGCCATATCAGCATGGGTTTCTGAGGGATAGGCCCTGTCAAACTAATCTAATCAGTCTCCGTGAGGAGGTAAGTTCTAGACTGGACAGGGTGAGTCATTGGATGTCATATATCTTGATTTCCCCAAAGATTTTTGTACTGTGCCACATAAAAGGTTAGTACATAAAATGAGAATGCTTGCACTGGGAGAAAATGTGTGTATGCAGGTAAGTAACTGGCTCAGTGATAGAAAACAGAGGGTGGTTATTAATGGTACATACTCCGAATAGTGAATAGGTGGGAGCCGTCCCATTGAAGTGAATGGGATGGCAGAGCTGTCATTACACCTGCTTGTTGCTGCAATGTTGACTACAAGCAGCTAAAAAGAGAAGAGAGCACCGCACTCGTACAAGCCCGGCATTCTCATCAAACAGTTAATTGGGGAAAGGGGGTGCCAGCAGTCGGACCCCCTTCAATCTGATATTGTTTGTTTCCTCTCCCTCCGTACTCTGTATAATTAATACACTGACCTCCTTGTTCCGTATGCTTGCTCCCCTGACCTCCCTCTGATTAACCCTCTAATTTTATTAATATGCTCCTACACCTGCCTCTTTGAATTTAACATCTGCGTCATGTTGGTTGCTATGGATGAACTGTTGTAGCTGGTTTTTGTTTGTCTCCTGTATTACAACAAGACTGCTAGGAATTTGTCGGTATTTGTGATTTAACCACTCCACATCCGGGCCCTTTACCCACTTCCTGAAACCCTAATTTTGCTAATCTGACGTGTCATTCTATGTGGTAATAACTTTGGAACGCTTTTATTTATCCAAGCCATTCTGAGATTGTTTTCTCATGACACATTGTACTTTATGACAGTAGTAAATTTGAGTTGATATATTTCACCTTTATTTATAAAATAATCCAAAATTTACCAAAAATTTTGAAAAATTCTCAATTTCTATTTCTCTGCTTTTAAAACAGAAAGTGACACATCTATGGTCTATTCAGACCCTAAATTCCCTGTAGGGGTCCCTAACTGAAAATAAAAATATTTCTTTATTAGTTATTATTTTAAAATAAATGAACCAAACAACTATAGAAAACTATTAAAATTATCAGTGTCTCATGGAGGGTACAATTGGAGTGTATGAATGTATTTGCCTTTGTCACATGTAGCCACTGTGGAGTGCAGTGCCTCCCATTCATTTGTATGGGGTATAACTGCACTTGCAAGCCTCTGCTAATACTTTGTTTGTGCATTCATACAATGTGATGGCAGATTGGGCGCTCCTATTAAGATCCTTTTATCGTTCGGCCTTTATATTCAGGCTGGACAACAGTGAAACAATGTTGCTAGGTTTGTGTGTACTTTTGAAGCTGCCACTAGTCTGCTCAATTCACTTGTCTCTAGGCTACACTCTACACTTTTGTGCTACTGACCAGTGGCGTACCGCCCATAGAGGCAGACCACGCCACTGCTATGGGGCCCGCGGCACTGGGGGGCCCGTAGCGCAGATAAGGCCCCGCCCACTCATGACCTGCAGCCGGCTATGCGGCTGCTTTTCTCCCCAGGGCCCCCCCCATGTTTAGCTGAATCGCCTCCCAGAGGCGCGGCTAAGGCCCTAGACACCCGCCCCCCTCCTCAGCGCCGCGCTCTGACTGCAAATACCCGATCTTCCTCTCGTCGGCGTCCCAAATCCCGCGCAGGCGCAGTGCCGGCGATTGCCTGCGCCTGCGCTCTGATAATACGGCTGAGGGCAACAGCTTCAACATCGTCACTGGGCATGCGCCGAGCCCAGTGACGATGTTGAAGCTGTTGCCCTCAGCCGTATTATCAGAGCGCAGGCGCAGGCAATCGCCGGCACTGCGCCTGCGCGGGATTTGGGACGCCGACGAGAGGAGGATCGGGTGTTTGCAGAGCGCAGCGCTGAGGAGGGGGGCGGGTGTTGAGGACTTAGCCGCGCCTCTGGGAGGCGATTCAGCTAAACATGGAGATGTTAGAGTTTTCATATTTAGGCGGGCACGGCACTTCAGAGGGGCACCGTTCCTGCATTTGCATATCCTAAGAATCGATTTTTAGAAGAAAGGACAAGACTGACATGGAAAAGAAGAACACAGATGGAAAAAAGGTACTTTATTAAACATGGATCCATGAGTACCTTTTTTCCATCTGTCTTGTTCTTTTGATTGTGAGTCTTGTCATTTCTTCAAAAAATCGATTGTTATGATATGTAAATGACGCTGTAAGGAGCCCAGAGGGGCGTTATTCTTTCTCCACGGTGCCCAGGAACGCCCCTCTGAAGTGCCGTGCCCGGCTAAATTTGAAAACTAATAACGCCTCCAAGTTCATCTAAATCGCCTCCCAAATCCGATCCTCCTCTCGCTGGCATCCCAAATCCCGCGCAGGCGCAGTGCCGGCGATTGCCTGCGCTATGATAAGATGACTGACGGCACTGCGCCTGCGTGGGATTTGGGATGCCGGCGAGAGGAGGATCGGATTTGGGAGGCGATTTAGATGAACTTGGAGGCGTTATTAGTTTTCAAATTTAGCCGGGCACGGCACTTCAGAGGGGCGTTCCTGGGCACCGTGGAGAAAGAATAACGCCCCTCTGGGCTCCTTACAGCTTCATTTACATATCATAAGAATCGATTTTTTGAAGAAATGACAAGACTCACAATCAAAAGAACAAGACAGATGGAAAACAGGTTCTCTGTTAAACATGGATTCACGAAAAAAAAATTGGGGGTAAATTGCTAGTGACAGATTCCCTTTAAGGCAACTTTCACACTTGCGTTCAGAACGGATCCGTTTGCATTAACATGAACAAAAAAAACTAACATTTTTTTTTTTTGTTCATGATAGTGCAAACGGATCCGTTTTGACTTTACATTGAAAGTCAATGGGGGACGGATCCGTTTGAAAATTGAGCCTTACTGTGTCAACTTCAAACTGATCCGCCCCCATTGACGTCCATTGTAACTCTGGACGGATCCGTTTGCCTCCGCACGGCCAGGCGGACACCCGAACGCTGCAAGCAGCGTTCAAGTGTCCGCCTGCTGAGCGGAGGACAGACGGAGCCATACTGATGCATTCTGAGCGGATCCGCATCCACTCAGAATGCATTAGGGCTGGACGGATCCGTTCGGTGCCGCTTGTGAGAGCCTTCAAACGGAACTCACAAGCGGAGACCCGAACGCAAGTGTGAAGGTAGCCTAACATGGCACCCCAAATAAGGAGACCTGCAGGCTGCAGCAGATATCCCATGTGACAGGTCACCCCCAGGAAACCCCTAACAGTTTCTGTAGGTCATGTATAAATGTATTTAATGGGGGTGTGGCATGGGAGGAGCAAAGTCAGGAAGTGGGAGGGGCCATGGTGGGTAGTGGGCGGGGTTAAGGGGCCCAATTCAGATTTTTGCTATGGGGCCCAGTGATTCCTATGTACGCCTCTGCTACTGACTGCTCTATTTCATCCATAGAAGTCACTGTTCACGCTAAACCGCTCATGTGGCATGCTCAATTCCACTCCTCAATGTCTGGTGCTGTCTCTGCAGCGTACTCTTTTTATACTAGTCCCTAACATTTCAGGCACTGTTTAAAATACAGGACGTCATACCACCCCTCCCGACATGTTTCGCCACGCTCGGTGGCTTCGTCAGGGGATGTGGGGTATGTGGACGCTGCGCGCATGTCTCGACCCTCCTAAATAACTTTCTAGGTCCCTGCCTTCTCTCTGGGTTGCCCTCAGTTGTCACTGAAAGCGGGCCCCCCGCTCGGCACCTGCACGATTAGTGTGCAGCTGCCATCTCTGAATGGACGTTCTAGAACGTCCATTAAGAGATAAACATCCACCCATAGGATGTTTATATCCTAGGGGCGGATGTGAAGTGGTTAAATATGGGGAGATACGTTCAGACGCTCAAAACAGGATAAAGGAGCGACCTAAACTAAGAAGAAATTCTAGAGAAGAAGAAAGGAGAATAAGTAGAATAAAAGTAAATCCGCAAACGGAGAGAAAAGGCAAAAAAGTTTAAATTTTTAAAAAAGTGACTCCCAAGCAAAGCAGGGCAAAACCCGCCAGAATCGCCAAAAATAGAACACTTTGTGAAGTCCCCGAATGTAATTACCAGAGCAGGGCAAAAAGGAATGTATGACTCCAATGCAAAAAAAAAAACTGTTGGACTTGCTGAGGAAGAAACAATAAATACTTGCACTAGAGAGGGGGGAGAGGAAGCAAATGATAGGATAATGGAAGGATCGTTCTCATTAAAGGAAATACTGAGATTAAAAAAATTGGGAATTAATTCAAGATACAGTATTGCAACTAAGCTTGGACTAATTCAGTCTGATGTGGTCCTGATAAGAGATGATCTTACCAAGACAAGAGATAGAGTGACAACTATAGAAAACACTGTTGGGGTAATTCAGAGGGAGGTTAAAATGTTTAAAACCAAAATCCCCATGATGAGAATGGAGGCCAATGATCTTAAAAAAAAAAAGGTTGTGGAACTGGAAGATAGATCGAGACGAATCCATTGTTCTATTCGCAAAATGCCCTTCGAGTCCCAGGGAGAAAGCCAATCCCCAGAAGGCAGCCATGGATACTCCTGGCCAAGATACTACTTCCAAGAGATCAGGATATGATTTTGAGAAGGGCAAGGGAATGCCCCCCTATCTTATATAATGGGAACAGTCTGTCCTTTTTCTCTGATTTTTCTAAGGATATTCAAGAAGTAAGACAGAGATATGGAAGTTAAAAAACGTCTCCAGAAAAAAGACATAAAGTACTCATTTGTCTATCTGGCTAAATTGTGTATAATCTTCAAAAATGACACAATGTTTTTTTTTATACACTGCACCTAGTGGTAGAATGGCTTGACCAGAATAATATTTGAGCAGTTATGGCGGGGCTGAATGGGAGCAGGGGGGAGGTCTTAGTTTAGAGATTTGCTAAAGGAATGCGGCGGATCATGAAGTTTGGGGGGGGGGGGGAAGGGGTTATGGGGAGGGCTGCGATGCGTCTCCTGTAGGGAGTAAGGTGGTAGGAAACATGGTTAATTTTGTATTGGGGAATTTATGTTTTGAATGATGTCAGCTAGAATATTAACCTGGAATGTCCAGGGACTAGGTGATAGGTTAAAAAGACAGGCGGTCACTGACCTGGTTCGGAGACATCTTCCTGCAATTGTAAGTTTGGTGGAGACACATTTTACCCAGGGAAGTATTTCCCCCATTGGTTGGAGATGGGCCACACAGATTTATAAATCTACTTATAATAACTATTTGAGAGAAGTGACAGTACTAATCCACAAGCAGATTGATTTTGTATGTTTGGCCTCCTCTATTGATAAACAGGAAAGATATGTACAGACGTGGACAAAATTGTTGGTACCCTTTGGTCAATGAAAGAAAAAGTCACAATGGTCACAGAAATAACTTTAATCTGACAAAAGTAATAATAAATTAAAATTCTATAAATGTTAACCAATGAAAGTCAGACATTGTTTTTCAACCATGCTTCAACAGAATTATGTAAAAAAATAAACTCATGAAACAGGCATGGACAAAAATGATGGTACCCCTAGAAAACACAGAACATAATGTGACCAAAGGGACATGTTAATTCAAGGTGTGTCCACTAATTAGCATCACAGGTGTCTACAACCTTGTAATCAGCCATTGGGCCTATATATATGGCTCCAGGTAATCACTGTGTTGTTTGGTGATATGGTGTGTACCACACTCGACATGGACCAGAGGAAGCAAAGGAAAGAGCTGTCTCAAGAGATCAGAAAGAAAATTATAGACAAGCATGTTAAAGGTAAAGGCTATAAGACCATCTCCAAGCAACTAGATGTTCCTGTGAGTACAGTTGCACATATTATTCATAAGTTTAAGATCCATGGGACTGTAGCCAACCTCCCTGGACGTGGCCGCAGGAGGAAAATTGATGACAAATCTAAGAGACGGATAATCCGAATGGTAACAAAAGAGCCTAGAAAGACTTCTAAAGAGATTCAAGGTGAACTTCATGCTCAAGGAACATCAGTGTCAGATCGCACCATCCGTCGTTGTTTGAGCCAAAGTGGACTACATGGGAGACGACCAAGGAGGACACCATTGTTGAAAACGAATCATAAAAAAGCAAGACTGGAATATGCCAAACTACATGTTGACAAGCCACAAAGCTTCTGGGAGAATGTCCTGTGGACAGATGAGACAAAAATCGAAGTTTTTGCCAAGGCACATCAGCTGTATGTTCACAGACGAAAAAATGAAGCATATCAAGAAAAGAACACTGTCCCTACTGTGAAACATGGAGGAGGCTCTGTTATGTTCTGGGGCTGCTTTGCTGCGTCTGGCACAGGGTGTCTTGAATCTGTGCAGGGTACAATGAAATCTCAAGACTATCAAGGAATTCTAGAGAGAAATGTACTAGCCAGTGTCAGAAAGCTTGGTCTCAGTCGCAGGTCATGGGTCTTGCAACAGGACAATGACCCAAAACACACCGCTAAAAACACCCAAGAATGGCTAAGAGGAAAAAATTGGACTATTCTAAAGTGGCCTTCTATGAGCCCTGACCTCAATCCTATTGAGCATCTTTGGAAGGAGCTGAAACATGCAGTCTGGAAAAGGCACCCTTCAAACCGGACACAACTGGAGCAGTTTGCTCATGAGGAGTGGGCCAAAATACCTGCTGAGAGGTGCAGATGTCTCATTGACAGTTACAGGAAGCGTTTGATTGCAGTGATTGCCTCAAAAGGTTGCGCAACAAAATATTAAGTTAGGGGTACCATCATTTTTGTCCATGCCTGTTTCATGAGTTTATTTTTTTACATAATTCTGTTGAAGCATGGTTGAAAAACAATGTCTGACTTTCATTGGTTAACATTTATAGAATTTTAATTTATTATTACTTTTGTCAGATTAAAGTTATTTCTGTGACCATTGTGACTTTTTCTTTCATTGACCAAAGGGTACCAACAATTTTGTCCACGTCTGTATTTCTCTATGGAAAGCTCACTGGGAGATTCTGCATTCTGGCCTTTGTGTACGTTCCTCTTCCTTTTTCTCTTTCTATACTTAATCGTTTATTAACATTTATGGATCAGTGGCCGGAGTGCCCTTACATAGTGAATGGGGACTTTCACTGTGTTAGGCTTCGTTCACATCACTGTTCAGCCTTTCCGTTCTCCTGCTCCGTTTAGGAGCAGGAGAACGGAAAGGATGGATAAGGCACATAACTGATGCCAAACTGAGCCTTTAGGCCTCCTAGACGATAATAGGGTCCGTTATGTTTCCGCTCAGAAGGATTATTTTGAAGCGAAGACAAAAGTCCTGCATGCACAACTTTTGTCTCCGCTTCAAAATCATCTTCTGAGCGGAAACATAACGGACCCCATTATAGTCTATGGGGTCCTAAGGGCTCAGTTTGACTCAGTTTGGCGTCAGGTATGTGCCTTTTCCGTCCTTTCCGTTCTCCTGCTCCTAAACGGAGCAGGAGAATGGAAAGGCTGAACAGTGATGTGAAAGAAGCCTTATTAATAAAGAAACAGATAGGATATCCCTGGGAAAGAATACGAATATTTCTTCTCAGGGATCACCACTGGAACGTTTCTGTCAGGAATTGGGATTCGAGGATGTATGGAGATTCTTGGCGGAGGGGAAAAGAGCCTACTCTTGTGTAAATAAATCTGGAAACTCTATGTCCAGAATAGATTTGGCCCTGATAAAATATTTGAAGTATGTTAAATGGATGAAATACGAGGTGAGGTCCTTATCAGATCATTTACCTTTTTGGGTAGAAATATGTATGGTTAAAAATAATCTTAATGTAAGGCCTCCCTTTAGACTGAATCCCCGTTGGCTCTCCATAATGGATATTCAGATCTGAGGAGTATGAAATAGAACTAGATAGCGTACACAGGGTCCTTGGCCCTAGGCGTTCAGAGAATTCGGTTCCACGCGACGTCTTATCTAGAGTTCACTTCTTCATAGAAAAAGAAGAACTTTTACAAAGAGCCTGGAGACAGGGCCCTATAGCATTCGCTGGATCACAGATTCAAATCCTACCTGATGTATCTAGGAGAACCTTGCTTGTGAGGCGCTCTCTCAAACCTCTCCTGCAAATTATCACCAATGCTGGGGCCACTTATCGATGAGGCCACCCGTTCCACCTGATAGTCCGTAAAAATGGATCTACATTTGTCCTACACTCCCCAGACCAGGTGGGAGAGCTTAGTCAGTTTCTGGACAGTCCACCCATCTCACTACCGGACTGGCTTGACGTTCCAGTTTTCTCATCTCCTGCAACTGGGCCCCCACCACGACTGAGAAGTGGACCCCAACGAGACGTTCCCCAAGTTCCACAACCTCCGGGATAGGGAACTTTCTTCTTCAAAAATAGTTCCAGGTCCTATGGGTTGAGAAGTACCTTTGTTATGTGACCTACAATACTTGGTATTGTGCTAGATAGGAAGTGGATACAGAGAACGGATTGTGGCACTGACATGTTCAACTGGGTTTTTTCTTTTGTTTGTTTTTTCCCGTTGGTAGTTGTTTAATTTTAGTCTTCCACTGTTCTCTGTATCTCCTTTCTTAATTCTCTTTTCGTTGCTTAAATATGTCTGGGCCGGTGAAAGGGATGCTTTCTAGATAGCTCTCTTTCACCCCTACTAGGACTGTGAGTCTTGGTTCGCTCGAATTGGGCTTACCAAGAATCGCATAATGGATAACATTTTCCACAGTTTTGTTTAATTTTGTTTTACCTGATCTGGATTAGCCGGCTTCGATATTTGACCTTATAGGTATATTTGTCTTTTGTTGATTAAAATTTTATGTACTGTCCACCTATCCTTCTGTCTCTTATCCTCCCCCCCCCATTGTCCTTTCTTTTATATCTTGCTTTTTTACAGGCCCTGACTATGTCCGATATTACCTTTGCGTCAATCAATGCCACCGGGTTGAATACTCCTGATAAATGTTCCCCCATTCTCCGGCTCATGTGGTGTAAAAAGGTACAAATTGCCTTCATTCAAGAGACTCATTTTCGCAGGGATGCTATTCCGAAGTTTAGTTCCCCCAGATATCCAGATGCTTATCATAGCTGTTACAACGTATCACAAATCAAGAGGTGTGAGTATCCTTATTGCTAGATCCACCTCGTGGGAATTTCTGGACACTAGTTCAGATGACACTGGCAGGTTTCTTTTTGTCAAGGGTCGTATAGGAGGCCAGGTGTACACCTTGGCTAACATATACTTGCCCAATACTAAACAATTGAGGGCCCTAACTGGAATTCTATCTAAACTAGATGGTTTTGCAGAGGGCACACTTTTGGTCGGAGGAGATCTAAATGTCGCTTTGGACCCACTTGTAGATGTTTCCAAGGGAACCTCTCATCTAGCTTACTCCTATATCCGTTGCATTAAAGGTCTTCTTCATACTTATCAGCTAGTAGATGTTTGGCGAGCAGTTAACCCTGAAGCTAGGGATTTCACTTACTACTCTACGCCCAGAGATGTCTACTCCAGATTGGATTATTTTTTGCTAAGACATTCGGCAGTTCCGCTCATCGCCTCTTCCTCAATTGATCCTATAACATTTTCGGATCACGCCATGCTACATGTCTCCCTATAATTCCCTCTTCTGTCTCCCAGATCTTGGCAATGGCGCCTCAATGAGTCGCTGTTACAGGAATTGGAAGTTTCTCAGGAAATTAGCTTAGCTCTTTCTCACTATTTTGAGGAAAATCAAGTTAACAATGCCTCACCCCTTACGGTGTGGGCTGCACACAAATGTGTGATATGGGGGGAGTTCATCAGACATGGAGCTCGGCTCAAGAAAAAGAGGGCATTGGAAATTTCTCAGATCCTAAAGGAAATTGCCGAACTGGAGCAGGCCCATAAACGCTCCAGTGCGCAATCGGTTCATTCAGCTCTTTTACTGGCCAGGGGTAAACTTAAAGACAAACTAGATATTCGTACCAAACTTATCCTCTCAAGGGGTAGAAGACATTTTTTCGAATATGGCAATAAATGCGGTAGACTGTTGGCCAGATCATTACATGAACAAAGAGCGAGGAATTATGTCCCCCGAATTGTGCCTCCACAAAGCCGTGTTCTGAACAACCCTGATTCCATAACAGAGGCTTTCGCCCACTTTTATCAGAACCTATACAATCTCCCACAGTCTAACCAAACAAGTTTATCCCTAGATCTAGCCATGCGTACATACCTGACCAGATCAGGTCTACCCAAACTTCCGAAAGAGGCCCTTGAGGGTCTGAGTGACCCGATCACTACTGAAGAAATTTGAGAGGCACTAAAATCAATGCAGCCTAGTAAAGCACCGGGCCCAGATGGCATCGCACCTTCTTATTATAAGAGATATCTCCCTCTTCTCCAGATCCCTCTCACCAGTGCCTTGAATAAAATAGGTTTGGGAAACCCCATCCCTAAGGATATGTTGCATGCACATATTACGGTAATCAATAAGGAGGGTAAGGACCCGACTGCCTGCGCTAGTTACCGCCTCATCTCGTTACTTAAAGAGGACCCTTCACTACAATAAAAAATCTAAACTAAGCATACAGACATGGAGAGCGGCGCTCAGGGATCTCCCTGCACTTACTATTATCCCTGGGCGCCGCTCCGTTCTCCCGGTATAGGTTCCGGTATCTTCAGATTTTTGGCTCAACTGGGAGGAGCCTGCCGGCGTCTCCTTCTCCCAGGCTGGAGTGCTGGCCAATCACAGCGCTCAGCTCATAGCCTGGGAGAAAAAAAGGCTATGAGCTGAGCGCTGCGATTGGCCAGCTCTCCAGCCTGAGAGAAGGAGACGCCGGCACGCTCCTCCCAGATGAGCCGCAAATCTGAAGATACCTGAGCCTATACCGGGAGAACGGAGCGGCGCCCAGGGATAATAGTAAGTGCAGGGAGATCCCTGTGCACCGCTCTCCATGTCTGTATGCTTAGTTTAGATTTTTTATGGTAGTGAAAGGTCCTCTTTAATGTTGACCTAAAGTTTTTTACAAAGGTATTGGCCACTCGTTTAGCCCCTTTCTTGCCAGATCTTATACATACCGATCAGGTGGGTTTTATTCCTTCAAGGGAGGCGAGAACACAATACCACGAAAGTGTTGAACTTGATCCATCACGCTAAGATACAACGCTCTTCCCTCTGTCTTTTATCCACCGACGCCGAAAAGGCATTTGACAGAGTGGGATGGCCTTGGTTACTTGCAGTGCTAAACCATGTGGGCATTGAGGGTCCGCTGTTATCATGGATCCGCTATTTTTATTCCTCACCCTCGGCGTCTACAAAGGTTAATGGTGTGCTCTCGCCCCCCTTTGATATCAGGAATGGTACCCTCCAAGGGTGCCCTTTATCATCTTTAATTTTTGTTCTTACCCTAGAACCCCTACTGAGGACAATTAGGAAAACCCTGACATCTCGGGTTTGGTAGTGGGCGATCAGGAATTCAAGATAGCGGCCTACGGGGATGATCTGATGTTTATGATTACCAAACCTCGGATCACCTTCCCTAACCTAATAACTATATTTAAGACGTAATCACAGAAATATAGTGGCAAATATGGGGGAACTGCTCAAACCCCAAACACTGTAGCGTGTTTCTCATTGGGGGCCGCAGCAACCGACCATCCCCAGCAAAAAATGCGTACAATGGAGGATGCCGACGCAGTGCACATGCGCCACAAAGGCATCCTACACAAAATGGAGTATTGTGCGGATGAAAAATATAATTATATAAATCACAGAAAAAATGCACCAAACGGATATGCCACTGACTATACTAGCTAGTCATACAAGCAGATATTAAAAGCTGAGACTTTTGCCAATATATTCCTGTCAGGAACACATTGGAGCCCATCATGCGCGCGGGCTGGTGTGGTGACGTCATAATGCCGCGACGGCCCACATGCCAGGCTGCACGGGAGCGAGCACTGCCGGATTTTAATAGTTTGGCGGCACTGCACTCTGGAGTTGACTCCGGCAGCTCCCCCTGAGATGCAAGAATCATCCCCTGGTCAATGAGCATCCAAGCGAGTATCTTCCCATGGAAAATGAGCATAGGGGCGAGGAACATCCCCTGGAAACGAGCAGTGTAAACTACTTAAGGCTGGCTGTGTATAACCCCTATACCACCAACAAATTAACCCTTGATAATCCCTGCTGCCCACTGCCACCAATCCCATAACCCCTGATCATCCCTGCCCTATATACCCCAGCATTAACCCCTACATACCCTAATCCCCTGCAATAGCCCCATTATTTACCCCTTCCTGCCATATTCCACTGCCACCAATCCCTAACCCTGCAATAGCCCATTAACCCCTACAGCAGTAACCCCTTCACTGCTGCTGCCCTGAACCCCTGCTACCAGCAGCAGATTAACCCCTGTACCCCTGCCTTGTACCCCTCTGTGCCACTCCCTGTATATGTCCCTGGCCTGCATTGGGTTAACCCTTGCCGTGCCATAATTGTGTTATTCCCCATAGGGACAGTACGTAGCCAGGGTGGGTTGCTGGTAATTACGTGTGTATGTAAGTGTAATGTTTAGGTAAATTTGTGGGGTGGAATTTTGTATTATATTGTACTGTGTGTAGTGTAGCTAGGTGTTTATTGTAGTGCTATTACTGTACTGTGGTGTGTGCGTTTATATGTATATATATATATATATATATATTTATAACCTCTGATATATAAATATATATAGTCTTTTATGGTCGCCGCCGTAGTAGCAGTAGTAAGTCGCACGTAGATCAGTGTAGTGTGAGGCAACAGAGATAGTTAGTTAGCTAGACAATTAGCTAAAAGAGATGTTTCCTTTTAAAGTATAAAAAGCTGGAGAGTTATTTGTATTTTAGGTATAAATAGGCGGAGTCATTACTAGACGACTCACGCCTATTTATGAATATTAATTATTGAGATTACCCAAAATATCAATAATTAATATTCCCTTTTACAGCTATAAATTACTATATTGCTGTAGGAGTCCCATGCTGACTCCATATATGGCTGTTTCCATATATAGTCATTCTTGGAGGTATGCACAAACACTGTTAGCATTCTGACATTATATGGGGATAACCATGTGATTTAAAATGTATCTGTCTCTACTTTGAAATTTTTACTACCAGGTCTCAAACTTATGACCTTTGGTATGGAAGACTGACACCTTACTAGTGTGCTACAGGGGTGTTGCGAGGTTAAAACATTCAGGGCCTGGGCCCCTAATGTTTTGTCCTAGGCCCTGAATGTCCTGCCTGATAAATATAACTGTATTGCCGAAGACAGCAATACAATTTAATCTAATGCAATGGAAGAGCTGAAGGACCTGTGGTGACATCACAGGTCATGTGACCAGTAAAACAGGCAGTGGTTGAGAAGGACCTGCAATGATGGCAACATCATGTGACCAGTGCAGGAGAGGACGGCAGTGAAGAGGAGAAGACCTGGGGGAAAAAGCTGTAGTGAGGTCTGCTACATGAGGAGAGGTAAGTAAAGAGAGAGGCAGAGCAATGCTGGGAGTTATGGCTATTTAACTGGGACTGTATGTTAGGGCTGAAGGGAGGGATGTTATTTACATGGAACTGTGTGTGTTGGAGGGGGCTGGGGAGGGGGTCATGTTATTTACATGGGACTGTATGTTGATAGTGGCTGTAGGAGGGACTGATGTTATTTACATGGGACTGTATGTTGGAGGGGGCTGGGAGAGGGAGTCATGTTATTTACATGGGACTGTATGTTGATGGCGGCTGTGGGAGGGAGTCATGTTATTTACATGAGATTGAATGTTGAAGGGGGCTGGGGCAGGGTGATTTTATTTACATGGGACTGTATGTTGAAGGCGGCTGAGGGAGGGGATTATGTTATTTACGTGGGACTGTATGTTGACGGCGACTGTGGGAGGGACTGATATTATTTACATGGAATTGTATGTCGGAGGGGGCTGGGGGAGGCAGTGATGTTATTTACATGTGACTGTATGTTGATGGCTGCTGTGGGAGGTAGTGATGTTATTTACATGGGACTGAATGTTGAGGGGGGCGATGTTATTTACATGGGACTGTATTTTCAAGGTGGCTGGTGGGGGGAATTATGTTATTTACATGGGACTGAATGTGGAGGGGGTGATGTTTACATGGGATTGCATATTGGAGGCAGCTGGGAAGGGGGTGATATTATTTACTTGGGACTATATTTTGGAGGTTGCTGTAGATAGAGAGGGAGGTTATTTACATGGGACTGTATATTGGAGGGGGCTGGAGAGATGGTGTGATGTTATTTACATGGGACTCTGGTGGAGCGAGAGAAATAGTGTTATTTATGGGACTGTGTGTTGGAGGGGCTGAAGGGAGGAGAGTGATGCTATTTACATAGGACTGTATTTTGGAGGGGCAGGAGAGATGGTGGGATGTTATTTACATGGGACTGTATGGTGGAGGGAGGAACTACAGGGAACACTGCAAATCCAGGGGAAATTTGGCGTTACTACTGGGGGCTCTATAGGAGTGACTTATAGATCTGCCTTATTTTGATATTTCTACTAGGAACACTAAGGGGTCTGCAGAGAGCTTTATTACTACTGGGGGAACAATAGGGGGCCTTATTTCTACTGTAGGCTCTGTGAGGGTATTATTAATACTGAAAGGCTCTTCTACTAATGGGGGCACACATGGGGAGCATTATCCCGGTTGGGGGCACTGTAGTGGGCAGTATTACTATGGTGGCAGTAATTTTTCTTCAGTATAGTATTTGGGGGTATTGGGGAGCACAGCGAGCAGCAGGAAACACTGTTGTGTCTCCAGGTTGGGGGATGATGATAGAAAAATGAGGAAGCTAAGATGTCTGTGTGTCACACACTGCAGATATGAGGCGGCTGAGAGAACTTGTATGGACCAAACGGAGAAGATGATGTGCTGCTGTATAGCAAGTACAGCAAAATGCGGTGTGTGGGGGTAGGGGATGGCAACTTAGAGAACTAGGCCATATTCATTGGGGCTTGGGCCCCGAATCTTTTGAGAGCCTAGCAACGCCCCTGCTTTTTGTTATTACTAAATACATTTTGCTGTTATCCCAGTCCTGGTATATAAATATGTATCTGTACATATCAGTGCATTGTAAATGAATACTAGTGAACATTTTTCATTAGAGAAATTCCCTCATCCATCACAGTCAAACCTGTGCCTCAGCTGATAAGATTTTTGCCTCCCATACATAAGGTCTTGGGTTCAAGACCCAGCAGTGACAATTTGGATAAAAGGGAATAAAAGTTTTTAAATACACAGGGATGTTCTCAAGCACTATTACACTGCCTGTCCCTGGATTTAACTAAGCAAATAGGTATGAGCCTCCTATTGGATAATTACTGCATGGGCAATTATCTTTCAGCTGGCAACAAGTTATTTAACCCCAACTGGGGCAATGAGTTGCTTCTCATTTCTTAAACAACCATGTCGAAAGACACATCTTGAGGTCGTGGAAAAGATGTTAGTCTGTTTGAGAAGGGTCAAATTATTGGCATGCATCAAGCAGAGAAAACATCTAAGGAGATTGCAGAAACTACTAAAATTGGGTTAAGAACTGTCAAACGCATTATTAAAAACTGGAAGCATAGTGGGGACCCATCGTATTCAAGGAAGAAATGTGGCCAGAAAATGATCGCGATTAGCGATCACTTTAACGTTTGGTGAAATCAAATCGAAGAAAAACAACAGTACACACGCACAATGCGAAGGGAAGTCAAGGGATTGGGACTGAACAGCTGTGTAGCTGTAGGAAAACCACTAATCAGTGAGGCAAACCAGAAAAAAAGGATTAATTTTGCTAGGGAGCATAAAGATTGGACTCTGGACCAATGGAAGAAGGTCATGTGGTGTGATGAGTCCAGATTTACCCTGTTCCAGAGTGATGGGCGCATCAGGGTAAGAAGAGAGGCAGATGAAGTGATGCACCCACCATGCCTAGTGCCTACTGTACAAGCCTGTGGGGGCAATGCTATGATCTGGGGTTGCTGCAGTTGGTCAGGTCTAGGTTCAGCAACAGTATGTGCTCCAAGAATGAGGTCAGCTGACTACCTAAACATACTGAATGACCAGGTTATTCCATCAATGGATTTGTTCTTTCCTGATGGCACTGGCATATTCCAAGATGACAATGCCAGGATTCATCGGGCTCAAATTCTGAAAGAGTGGTCCAGGAAGCATGAGCCATCATTTTCACACATGGATTGGCCACCACAGAGTCCAGACCTTAACTGTAACAGTCACGTACACACACACACACAGGGGGGACGATAGTAACCACTGTGCTCCACCCTCACCCCTCGCCCTGCCTACTTGCCACACGAGTCGTGATGACAGGGGACAAATGGACGGCAGTCCCTAACTTAGGATACGTGCGGGAAGGACAGACAAGACAAATAACGGAACGTGAACGGACCGGGTCAATACCAAGAGAGCTACGCAGTACCAAGGAATAAGCAGAGAATAGTCAGGAGAAGCTGAGGTCAGAATACCAGGAGAGATGCGCAGTACAGGAGGAGCAGGCAGAGAATCGTCAGGGAACACAGGATCAGGTAAGTATGCAGGAAACCAAACAAACGCCAGATACCTAATTAACAGGAAACCTGTGGCCAGCAGGCTGCCTGTTAAAGTATAACTGTTGTATATTATTGGCTAGTAAGGGCAGGCGGGATTAGCCTCAGGGTGAGGACAGCGGCGGCCATCTTAACTGAATAGTGAGATTGCAGTTTTATGCAGACTGGTTGCTAAGGGCTGAATCTTATTAAATATGGGGTAAGTCAGTTTAATAGTAACTGATTCTGGAATGTCATGTTATTAGTAACTACATATATGAAAATTGAAATTAGGGTCTAAATGTGACAGTTATCCTTTAAATACTGGCAGGGTGAGGTCATGTGATGTGGCCAGCACCACATGACCTGCACCAGGGAGAACAGCAGAGCACTGAGTGTCCAGCTCGGTGCTCAGACTTCCCCTGGTTACTGGGGGAACTGAGGAGAGCGAGCGCCTCAGCGTCCCGTGACAGTATACCTCCTCTTATGCGTGGCCACCGGACCCAAGACTTCAGGTGACGGCCTTTCAGGATGTTCTAAATGAAATTTTCGAACCAGTCTAGAAGCATGAACATCCCTAGCAGGTACCCAAGATCTCTCTTCGGGTCCATACCCCTTCCAGTGAATCAAGTACTGTAAGGAATTACGCACTCTCCTGACATCCACTATCTTAGACACCACATACTCGACAGCATCATTAACAAGAACCGGCGGAGGCGAGGCTTTCGATGGTACAACAGGTTCAAAATATTTTTTAGGTAGAGATTTATGAAACACATTATGAATGTGGAACGACTCGGGCAGCTCCAACCTAAACGATACCGGATTAATTACCTCCGTGATCTTATATGGTCCAATAAAACAAGGAGCAAATTTTCTAGAAGCTACCTTGAGAGAGAGATTCTTGGAGGACAACCATACCTTATCCCCAACCTGAAAATTCACCCCCTTGAAACATCTCCTATCGGCCTTGAGTTTCTGAGAACTTTGAGCCCTTTCTAGGTTCGATTGAACCCGGGCCCAAACTGTGCACAGTTCGGAGGAGAGCCTATCCTCTTCAGGGTTAGAGGAGAAGACAGATGACCCAGAATGAAAACAGGGATGGAAACCATGGTTACAAAAGAAAGGTGAAACCCCAGCAGAAGCATTAACACGGTTATTCAAAGCAAATTCAGCCAATGGAAGGTATTTAACCCATAATTGCTGGTCATCAGCAACATACAACCTCAAGAATTGTTCCATAGACTGATTAAGGCGTTCAGTCTGCCCATTACTCTCAGGGTGGTAGGCGGAGAAAAAAGACAATGAAATTTGACATCTTTAACAGAAAGACCTCCAAAATTTGGACACAAACTGCACACTCCTGTCAGACACAATATTTTCCGGGATACCATGTAACCGAACAATTTCTTTCACAAAAATAGACACCAGGGTTTTGGCATTCGGGAGTTTAGACATGAGAATGAAATGGACCATCTTGCTAAACCTATCGACCACTACCCAAACCACAGTCTTACCCTCCGCCAGCGGTAGATCAGTAATAAAGTCCATCGAGATATGGGACCAGGGTCTACTGGGAATGGGTGGGGTCGTAGGTTACCAGCAGGGCGAGTCCTAGGTGTCTTGGACCAGGCACAAACCTCACAGGCTGACACGTAGGACTTGACATCCCTAGTTAGAGTGGGCCACTAATAAGATCTAGAAACCAGATCCTTAGTGCCCTTAAAACCAGGATGTCCACAAAAGGCAAAATCATGACACTCACCCAACAGCTGGAGACGAAATTGTATGGGAACAAACAACTTATCTGTTTGGGTGGATACCGGTGCTAGATGTTGTTCAGCCTTAATGAGAGCCAAAATATTCTGGGTTAGAGCTGCTATGAAGATATTTGCTGGTAGGATGGATTCAGGCGGTGCCTCAGTATGGTTGAAAAGCATGGAAGCGCCAAGATAATGAGTCTGCCTTCACGTTTTTACTTCCCGGCCTGAACGTAATGGAGAAATCAAAACGAGTAAAAAAACAGAGCCCATCTGGCTTGACGGGGATTCAACCTCTTAGCAGACTCAAGAAACATTAGGTTTTTATGGTCAGTGACAACAGTTACACAATGCCTTGCCCCCTCCAGAAAACGCCTCCACTCTTCAAATGCCCATTTAATAGCCAGCAACTCCCTATTCCCTATGTCGTAGTTTCTCTCAGTGGGAGAAAATTTCCTGGAAAAGAAGGCACACGGTCCCAGGTTAGTGAGGCTAGCAGGACCTTGTGAAAGGACTGCTCCTGCACCGTCCCCGTCCACCTCCACAATAAATGTTCTCTCCTGATCAGGCTGGATCAGAATGGGAGTGCTACCGAATGCCTTTTTCAATGTTTCAAATGAAGAAATGGCCTCAGTAGACCAATTCTCCAAATCCGCCCCTTTCTTAGTGAGGTCGGTCAACGGTTTAGCAATTACATAAAAATTCATAATAAATTTACGATAGTAATTGGCGAAACCTAAGAACCGTTGTAAGGCATTTAAAGATGAAGGCTTTACCCATTCCTTAATTGCTAGTACCTTACTAGGATCCATCTTGAAGGCGTGAGGAGTCAGCACATGCCCTAGAAACAGTATCTTGCACATGCCCTAGAAACAGTATCTCCTGTACACCAAAGTCACATTTTTCTTGTTTAGTGGACAACCGATTCTCCCTCAACACCTCTAATACTTGTCTAACATGAGACACATGAGATTTGAAATCAGGAGAGAATATCAAAATGTCGTCTTCCATTCGTCTCCCTCCTTAATTCGGATTAGATTGTATGCCCCTTTCAGGTCAATCTTGGAAAACCAGGTTGCCACCAGAACCTGGTTAAATAAATCGGAATCAATTGGAGGGAGTATCTATTCTGGACAGTGATTTTACTTAATCTCCGGTAATCGATACAAGGCCTAAGACCACCATCCTTTTTCTTAACGAAGAAAAACCCCGCTACCATAGGAGAGACAGAAGGTCTAATGTGCCCTTTACCAAGGCTCTCCTTAATAAAATCTTCCATGGCCTTGCGTTCAGGCTTAGAAAGATTATAAATTCGCCCCTTAGGAAACTTGGCACCCTCAACTAACTCTATGGCGCAATCATAAGGTCTATGGGGTGGTAGAACCTCTGGAGTTGGTGATGAGAATACATCAGAATATTCCCTAATGACTGTGTGTAATGTATCAGACTTTACTGAGACCCCAGCCTGTACCAAGGACAAGCACGAGTCACACTTAGGTTCCTATCTCACCAACCCCCCTTGGACCAATCTATAGTGGGGTTGTGTAATCGGAGCCAAGGCAACCCTAGTACCACCTCAACCGGTAAGTTCTCCAGGATTAAAAGGGAATATCTCTCAGAGTGGCACACACCCACGGTTAGAGAAACCTCTGAGGTACATGACCTCACCATACCACCAATCAGGGGAGTAGCATCAATAGCCATAACATAACACTGGTTGATCCAATGGTCAGGATCTCCGCAGTAGAAGCACACTCCACGTCTGCTGCGAAGATTCCCTCGGGTTCTTCAGGAGAGACCTCAGCGTTGTCTCTGGGATAGGCCTCAAGCTGGACACCCATCTGAGAAGAGAACTGTCGTTCCTGTCGTCTCTCTCTAACCCGTCAGTCAAGTCAGACAACAAGGGTCATCATCTTCTCTAGGGTCTCTGGAAGTTGATAACTGACTAGAAGATCCTTTAAGTTATCAGACAGACCTGACCTAAACTCACTTTTAAGGGCTGGTTTGTTCCATCCTGAGGGGACACACCACCTTCTGAATTGGGTGCAATACTCCTCCGCAGGTAGATTGCCCTGAACCAGTGCTTTTAGAGCCGTCTCGGCTACCAGAGCCCTGTCTGGTTCATCACACAGGGTACCCAGGGCCTGAAAAAAACCTCCACTGATGTTAAACAACTGGTGCCAGCAGGTAAAGAAAATGCCCAGTCTTGGGGATCACCCTGTAGTCGGGAAATAACAATGCCCACGCGTTGACTCTCGGGGCCAGAGGACACGGGGCGCAAATGGAAATAAAGTTAGCAATTTTCATTAAAGGAAAGAAACTTTTTCCGGTCTCCAGAAAAGGGTTCTGGGAGTTTAATCTGGAGCTCTAATTGCGGACTGGAGGCCTGAGGAATGGAAGAACCTTGTCCTAGCTCAAAAGAACAGAGTTTCTCCCCTAGCTCCTGCACCATCTGCATCAGGTTAGAGACATGGTCAGTCAGGGTCACCAGAGGATTCATAATACATGGGCCTGTTAATCTGTAACGGTCACGTACACACACACGCAGGGGGGAGGATAGTGACCACTGCGCTCACCCCTGGCGCTGCCTACTTGCCACACGAGTACTGATGACAGGGGACAACTGGACGGCAGTCTCTAACTTAGGATACGTGCGGGAAGGACAGACAAGACAAATAACGGAACGTGAATGGACCGGGTGAAAAAACCAAGAGAGCTACGCAGTACCAAGGAATAAGCAGAGAATAGTCAGGAGAAGCCGAGGTCAGAATACCAGGAGAAATGTGCAGTACAGGAGGAGCAGGCAGAGAATCGTCAGGGAACACAGGATCAGCTAAGTAGGCAGGAAACCGAACAAACGCCAAATACCTAATCAACAGGCAACCTGTGGCCAGCAGGCTGCCTGTTAAATACTGGCAGGCTGAGGTCATGTGACGTGGCCAGCGCCACATGACCTGCACCAGGGAGAACAGCCGAGCACCAAGTGTCCAGCTCGGTGCTCAGACTTTCCCCTGGGAACTGAGGACGCCTGCAGCGCGGAGAAGACGTGTGCGGCCGGTCCGTCCTGCTCCCTGTTACCTAGGAGATGACGCTGTGCGCGTCCTCTCTCCTGTACAGCAAAGGGACGCCGACGGCGCTGAGGAGAGCGTTCCGTGACATTAACCCCATTGAGAATCTTTTTTTATTTTATTGGTGGTGACTTGTGGTGACTTTTTTTTGGACAGGCAGTGCATAATGCTAAAAGCCCTATTTATGTGGGGGAATTGTTTTTAATTTACCTTCCTGACATCTGCCATACATGTACAGTGGAAGTTGGAACTTTAAACATGGTGCCCACTCAGATCATAGGCATTTAATCCCTACATACTATGGTAAATTGTGACCACGGCACCTGAGGCATCCTTCCCCTGGAGCTCTGTGCATGGGATCTCCCATGCCGAGATCGATAAAGCCATTCAGTTGCTATGGCAGCTCTGGGCTTTTTCAAGACTCCAAGGCCTGCCACAGTGATATTTCTATAGAAGCTCGCCTATGGCAGGCCTCCTATAGGAACACAGCAAATCTCCTATAGGCTGCAATGGTAAATCATGCAATCTATGGGAGAAGCATTTAGGCCCCATGCACACGGCCGTTGTTCACAGCCGTGTGCGGGCCGTGGAACCGCGGCCTGGATCCCTCCTGAGAGCAGGAGCGCACGGCGTCACTGGTTGCTATGACGCCGTGCGCCCCCTGCTGCCGGCACAGTACAGTAATACACTGGTATAGATCGTACCAGTGTATTACTGTACTGTGCCGGCAGCAGGGGGCGCACGGCGTCATAGCAACTAGTGACGCCGTGCGCTCCTGCTCTCAGGAGGGATCCAGGCCGTGGTTCCACGGCCCGCACACGGCTGTGAACAACGGCCGTGTGCATGGGGCCTTAGACTACCACATGTTAAAGTGCCCTAGGGGGACTTAAAATAAGTAAAAAATAAAAAAGTGAAAAAAGTTCAAAATTCAAATTAGCCCTGTATTCCATATTAAAAACAAGAATAAACAATAAAAAATCAAGATCATTGCCACTGTTGCACACGTAATCCCCATACTATTAAGATATAAATGTATTTATTCCATGCAATGAATGCCATAATGGGGGGGGGGGGGGGGGGAATTGTGTATTTGAAATGTTTTCGCTTTATCACCCCCAAAAAACTGAATAAAAAGTGATCAAAAAGGCATATACATTCCAAAATGGTATCAATAAAAACGACCCCAACCCCCCGCCACCTATTTGGTCACACTTTCCACCAGTTTGGCTTTGCCTACAACACAACATGGGGCCACTTCTAAATTTTTTTTTTGCAGTACCACTTTAAAGGGAACCTGTCACCTCTACTATGCTACCCTCACTGAGCGTTTCTAAATGTTCATTGTGTTACCCTAAACATATAAATTACACTTTTAATTTTATTTGCAGATGAATTCAATAAGTATCATGCATTTTTGTACTTCCCGCCTTTTATGCAAATTAACATAAAAGAGTCATATCTTACTTGTGTGACCAGAGAAGAGTCATATTTTCAAGCTCTGACTCATCTCAGGTTAATTTGCATATGTATCAAATCGTTTTATTTACACAATAAAAGCACACAGAGCTATGGTGACTGGGTATTGCGGATGTGCTAGCGGCCATCTAGCAACCCATGTCCTCAGCTCTATACCCAAAATCCAGGTGACAGGTTCCCTTTAAGTCTCCATTCCACCCCTGCATGTTCATCAAAAGTTGGGAGGTATGGTTAAAGGGTTGTTCCAGGTAGATCATTTTGTTTAAACATTTGGTTATAATTGGTTAAAAATAACATAGATGCTTTACTCACCTCCATTGATCCACCATTGCTGATTCGGTCCCTGCTACTCTCCACTTCCTGTCCTGGCTCAACACACCAATAATACTAGGAAAGGCCCACTCAACCAATCACCAGCCTTAGCAGTGACACAATGTCTGTCCTAACATATCTTTTTTGACATTACCAGCATGTTGAACTGGGAAGAGGAAAGGGAGACCGGTGTTCTGCCAAATCTCTATACCTTGCGAAAAGTCTATACCGGAAGTGACGCGGCCGCACAGGAATCAGCTGGAGGAGGGTGTGCGCGTACACAGCGCTAGCGCACTTAGAGGTATAGAGATTTTGCAGCGCAAAATGTTTCATCAGATCTCCCTACCCCTGAGTGCACAGGCGCCCACAAATCATCAGTTGCAGTTCATCCTTACCGCAGAGCTGAGTGATGAATACCAAGCTCACCACATAGTAGAGCTGAACTGCAACTGAAGATTTGTGGGCGCCTGCGCACTCAGGGGTAGGGAGATCTGATTAAACATTTTGCGCTGCAAAATCTCTATACCCCTAAGTGCACACGCGCGCTGCAATAATTCTTTGCTAAGGCGGTGGATGTGTGCTTGCGCAGTGCCGCGCACACCCTCCTCCAGCTGATTCCCGTGTGGCCGCGTCACTTGCGGTATAGACTTTTCGCAAGGTATAGAGATTTGGCAGAACACCAGCACAAGAGCTGTATCAGAATAGTAGTAGCAGGGGATCAGTGAAGATGAATAAAACATCTTGTTATTTTTAAACTTTTATGACCCATTTTATTTAGCAAAATTTTCTGCCAGGAACACTCCATTAAATGTATTTTTGAGCTTGTGCTTTGGGTATTATTATACAGTATGATGAGTTTTCAGTAATGAACTTAACTTTCACTTTCAGCAAAGTTTGAAGACTCATAGAAGTGCATAAAGCCTCACCCTCCTTTTTTATCACCAATGAAGTCCTTGCTTAGTGTGCCAAATTACCTTGAGAAGCCAGAATAAAACTGGGTACCAACCATAATGTTGAGCAGCTAGCCTACAAGTCCCTACAATTATTTTCCCTGCACCATTTACCAAATGGCCGAACCCTTCACTTCCAGAAGTGAGGCAACCTGTCATTTCTAGGCATGTCTTCCTTACACATAGGGTGTGTACAGGTCATCTCACCGGTCAGAGAATACCATTTTTTTGTGGGAGAGCTACTTTAAGTTCAGAAAGAACAGAGGTGCAAATGTATAAGGCTACTTTCACACTAGCGTTCTGGGCGCATCCGTCATGGATCAGCAAAAACGGATCCGTTACCATAATACAACCGCAAGCATCCATCATGAACGGATCTGTTTGTATTATCTGTAACATAGCCAAGACGGATCCGTCATGAACTGCATTGAAAGTCAATGGGAGACGGATCCGTTTTCCATTGTGCCAGATTGTGTCATAGAAAGCGGATCCATCCCCATTGACTTGCATTGTGTGCCAGGACAAATCTGTTTGGCTCAGTTTCGTCAGACGCTGCAGGCAGCGTTTTGGTGTCCGCCTCCAAAGCGGAATGGAGACGAAACGGAGGCAACCTGATGCATTCTGAGCGGATCCTTTTCCATTCAGAATGCATTAGTGCATGTGAGAGCCCATGACGGATCTAACAAACGGAAAGCCAAAACACGAGTGTGAAAGTAGCCTAAATTACAAGTTGTACAGAATTTCCCCCCACAAAACTATATATGAATCTAATCAGTGTCTTCTGCTCTACAACATGGTGCCTGAAGATTGCACTGCATTTTGTAGTGACACTTGCTCTTTAATTCTTCTACATAGCTTCTTCAGCCATACTTAGGATACTTAGGTAAGTAGTGCTATCACTACCTGGGTAAAATTCATTCCCTACCTCCTTCTTTACCCTTACTACAAGTCTCTGCCTTTCATAGCTTCCACCTCTTCCAACCATTATACCAATTTCCACACTTTCCCCAGGTGAGATGAAAGTTATCCCCCCCCTGAACTTTCTGGTGCTGATGGCTACACAGCCAGTTTCATTTTGCCTCTACCCAAATCTCTACTACTTCTGCAATATCCTAGGATACCCTCACCCTCTTCTTCTAACTAATTTCATTTTGAAAACAGATTGTTCACAAGCTAGATCTGTGTATTTCACAATCTCCCAGCTGGCTCATTTGTTGCACTAGAATATCATATTCTTTTATTCCTCTCCAGGTTATAAATGCCTTGTCTTTGTGGGAATATGTGACAAAAAGAAACTATGTACACAAACCACATAATGTATGGATATGCCAGCGTTCATTGTGAAGAACAATAGATCTTGTCAACATACAGTACTTTATATCATCTTCAGTCAACTATTTGAGTTCAGTTGAGATTTTCTCATCAGCTTAACGCCAAGTGTCCTAAGTAAAGTTATTTACTAACACATATTTGGTTACACCTTGTTAGTAAATTAGTCTTTGTTTTTGACACTGTGCTGTAGACAAGGGGTAAAACACACTGTACCTGACACCAGCCTGCCAGTCCAGGCTCCAGCAGAGTGCTCTAGGGATGCTGTGCAGCCACAATGAGTGAGACGCGCTGCCAGGCCGTGCCCCTATGATGCGCCGTCTAGACCACGCCCCCTGGCGGCATGCTGCATAATCCATGCCCCCTGGTGAGCCCCCAAGTCACACCCCTTATGATGTGTTGCTTAAGCCATACCACCTCCTGGTGATGTGAGTGCACATGCTGTGGGAGATTAGTAGCCATATGTATCACCACTGTATGTTTAAAATGTAGAATAAATGACAGCTCGGGCTGCCTATCTTAGGACTGTTTGTTTTCTGGTCCAATGGGGAGCCGAGTTCCTGGACCTATCAGGTTCTGATCCAGGGACTCAGTGCTCTATTTAAATCATCTGCTGGCAATACACCCTTGCCAGTTATAGGTTTCCCCTTGCTGTGCTCCGGTTGCTATGGTGCATTCTTGGATTTTTGCTATTTGGATTTGACTTCGCTTGACTTGGACCTTTCTTTCTGCTAAGTGATTTTATACCCTGTTTCCCGTCTAGTTTTGACCCTTGGCTTGGCTATTTGTGACCACTCTCCGCTCTGTGATTTTTGGGTTCCAGTTGTGTGAACAGTTTTTAACCTCGGTTGCTTGGTTTTGCTCCCTGTACTTACCAGCATAGGGACGGTCAACCAGTTGTGGACTTGCCACTTAGGGCTTGCACTGCAAGTAGGCAGGGACAGCTGGTTGAGTTCAAGTTAAGGCTCACAGTGTGCGTGTTTCCCTGATCAGGGGCAGACTGGGAACTTAAAGTAGCCCTGGAAAAAAACTAAAAGTGGCCCCATGTTGTAGGCGGGTCCAAATTAACAGAAGGTGGGGCAACAGAAGTAAGCAGGGTTAGCAGAACCAAATACCAAAGTGTACCTCAAAATACTGCCTACATTAATTAATCCTGAGAGCATCAGATCTTTAGGTACCGGGCTGGCGGCCAAGTACGCCCATGTCTCTGCCTATGGCTGTGACCGTACTAAACATTTCGGAATGTGATCTTCCAAATTACAATACAAAAGTTAACCTGCATAAGCCATATTTTTTATTATTATTTTTATTTATTTATTTTAATACTTTTTCATTACTTTAAACATGTTAATTAATTTTGAAGTTACCTCCTTTATAAGTTTAAGGCTATGTATATCTTCAGATCATTTTTTTTATTATTGCATTTTACTCATTTTGGACTAAAATAATTGATATTGAGCCGTTCTGTCACAAAGGGTTAAAAGTTTTTCTAGCTGTGTGAATGTACTTTTTACTTTCACTTTTGTGCTGGTGATTAGGGATGAGCGAACTCGAACTGTATAGTTCAGGTTCGTACCGAATTTTGGGGTGTCCGTGACACGGACCCGAACCCGGACATTTTCGTAAAAGTCCGGGTTCGGGTTCGGTGTTCGTCGCTTTCTTGGCGCTTTTTGATGCTTTCTTGGCGCTTTTTGAAAGGCTGCAAAGCAGCCAATCAACAAGCGTCATACTACTTGCCCCAAGAGGCCATCACAGCCATGCCTACTATTGGCATGGCTGTGATTGGCCAGAGCACCATGTGACCCAGCCTCTATTTAAGCTGGAGTCACATAGCGCCGCCGGTCACTCTGCTCTGATTAGCGTAGGGAGAGGTTGCGGCTGCGACAGTAGGGCGAGATTAGGCAGATTAACTCCTCCAAAGGACTTGATTATTGATCGATCTGCAGCTGTGGGTCATTGAGCTGCTGATACTCAATTGCTCACTGTTTTTAGGCTGCCCAGACCGTTGGTCAGTCACTTTTTTCTGGGGTGATCGGTGGCCATTTTGTGTCTTGTGGTGCGCCAGCACAAGCTGCGACCAAGTGCATTTAACCCTCAATGGTGTGGTTGTTTTTTGGCTAAAGCCTACATCAGGGTGAAGCTGTCACACCAAGTGCATTTAACCAGCAATAGTCTGTTTATTTTTTAGCCATATACTACATCAGGGGCAAGCTGCGCCTGTCACCAAGTGCATTTAACCCTCAATTGTGTGGTTGTTTTTTGGCTAAAGCCTACATCAGGGTGAAGCTGTCACACCAAGTGCATTTAACCAGCAATAGTCTGTTTATTTTTTGGCCATATACTACATCAGGGGCAAGCTGCGCCTGTCACCAAGTGCATTTAACCCTCAATGGTGTGGTTGTTTTTTGGCTAAAGCCTACATCAGGGTGAAGCTGTCACACCAAGTGCATTTAACCAGCAATAATCTGTTTATTTTTTGGCCATATACTACATCAGGGGCAAGCTGCGCCTGTCACCAAGTGCATTTAACCCTCAATGGTGTGGTTGTTTTTTGGCTAAAGCTTACATCAGGGTGAAGCTGTCACACCAAGTGCATTTAACCAGCAATAGTCTGTTTATTTTTTGGCCATATACTACATCAGGGGCAAGCTGCGCCCGTCACCAAGTGCATTTAACCCTCAGTAGTGTGGTTGGTCAAGCTGTCACACCAAGTGCATTTAACCAACAATAGTCTGTTCATTTTTTGGCCATATACTACATCAGGGGCAAGCTGCGCCTGTCACCAAGTGCATTTAACCCTCAGTAGTGTGGTTGGTCAAGCTGTCACACCAAGTGCATTTAACCAGCAATAGTGTGGTTATTTTTTGGCAATATCCCAGTCTAATTCTGTCAGTAAATCTATACCTGTCACCCAGCGCCTAAATACTAGGCCTCAAATTTATATCCCGCTAAATCTGTCGTTACCGCTGTACTGTTCTGGCTGGGCAAGTTATTTAGTGTCCGTCAAAGCACATTTTTTGTTCTGGGTTGAAATACAATTCCCAATTTAGCAATTTCCTAATTTAGTGGTTTCTGCTGTATCAGGCCTACTTTAAATACATCCCTAAAAGGGTATATAATATTCAAGGTGCACATAGGGTCATTCAGAATAACTTCACACACACGCTACTGTGCATTTCCAAGTCTAATTCTGTCAGTAAATCTATACCTGTCACCCAGCGCCTAAATACTAGGCCTCAAATTTATATTCAGCTGAATTTGAATACAATACATTGGGCCAAATAATATTTTTGTTGTTGTGGTGAACGATAACAATGAGGAAAACATCTAGTAAGGGACGCGGACGTGGACATGGTCGTGTTAGTGGACCCTCTGGTGCTGGGAGAGGACGTGGCCGTTCTGCCACATCCACACGTCCTAGTGTACCAACTACCTCAGGTCCCAGTAGCCGGCAGAATTTACAGCGATATATGGTGGGGCCCAATGCCGTTCTAAGGATGGTAAGGCCTGAGCAGGTACAGGCATTAGTCAATTGGGTGGCCGACAGTGGATCCAGCACGTTCACATTATCTCCCACCCAGTCTTCTGCAGAAAGCGCACAGATGGCGCCTGAAAACCAACCCCATCAGTCTGTCACATCACCCCCATGCATATCAGGGAAACTGTCTGAGCCTCAAGTTATGCAGCAGTCTCTTATGCTGTTTGAAGACTCTGCTGGCAGGGTTTCCCAAGGGCATCCACCTAGCCCTTCCCCAGTGGTGGAAGACATAGACTGCACTGACGCACAACCACTTATGTTTCCTGATGATGAGGACATGGGAATACCACCTCAGCATGTCTCTGATGATGACGAAACACAGGTGCCAACTGCTGCGTCTTTCTGCAGTGTGCAGACTGAACAGGAGGTCAGGGATCAAGACTGGGTGGAAGACGATGCAGGGGACGATGAGGTCCTAGACCCCACATGGAATGAAGGTCGTGCCACTGACTTTCACAGTTCGGAGGAAGAGGCAGTGGTGAGACCGAGCCAACAGCGTAGCAAAAGAGGGAGCAGTGGGCAAAAGCAGAACACCCGCCGCCAAGAGACTCCGCCTGCTACTGACCGCCGCCATCTTGGACCGAGCACCCCAAAGGCAGCTTCAAGGAGTTCCCTGGCATGGCACTTCTTCAAACAATGTGCTGACGACAAGACCCGAGTGGTTTGCACGCTGTGCCATCAGAGCCTGAAGCGAGGCATTAACGTTCTGAACCTTAGCACAACCTGCATGCAAAGCATGAACTGCAGTGGAGTAAACACCTTAAAAACAAGGAAGTCACTCAGGCTCCCCCTGCTACCTCTTCTGCTGCTGCCGCCTTGGCCTCTTCTGCTGCTGCCGCCTCGGCCTCTTCCTCCGCCTCTGGAGGAACGTTGGCACCTGCCGCCCAGCAAACAGGGGATGTACCACCAACACCACCACCACCTCCGTCACCAAGCGTCTCAACCATGTCACACAGCAGCGTTCAGCTCTCCATCTCACAAACATTTGAGAGAAAGCGTAAATTCCCACCTAGCCACCCTCGATCCCTGGCCCTGAATGCCAGCATTTCTAAACTACTGGCCATTGAAATGCTGTCATTTAGGCTGGTGGACACAGACAGCTTCAAACAGCTCATGTCGCTTGCTGTCCCACAGTATGTTGTTCCCAGTCGCCACTACTTCTTCTCCAAGAGAGCCGTGCCTTCCCTGCACAACCAAGTATCCGATAAAATCAAGTGTGCACTGCGCAACGCCATCTGTAGCAAGGTCCACCTAACCACAGATACGTGGACCAGTAAGCACGGCCAGGGACGCTATATCTCCCTAACTGCACACTGGGTAAATGTAGTGGCAGCTGGGCCCCAGGCGGAGAGCTGTTTGGCGCACGTCCTTCCGCCGCCAAGGATCGCAGGGCAACATTCTTTGCCCCCTGTTCCCACCTCCTCCTTTTCGGCTTCCTCCTCCTCTTCTTCCACCTGCTCATCCAGTCAGCCACACACCTTCACCACCAACTTCAGCACAGCCCGGGGTAAACGTCAGCAGGCCATTCTGAAACTCATATGTTTGGGGGGACAGGCCCCACACCGCACAGGAGTTGTGGCGGGGTATAGAACAACAGACCGACGAGTGGTTGCTGCCGGTGAGCCTCAAGCCCGGCCTGGTGGTGTGCGATAATGGGCGAAATCTCGTTGCAGCTCTGGGACTAGCCGGTTTGACGCACATCCCTTGCCTGGCGCATGTGCTGAATTTGGTGGTGCAGAAGTTCATTCACAACTACCCCGACATGTCAGAGCTGCTGCATAAAGTGCGGGCCGTCTGTTCGCGCTTCCGGCGTTCACATCCTGCCGCTGCTCGCCTGTCTGCGCTACAGCGTAACTTCGGCCTTCCCGCTCACCGCCTCATATGCGATGTGCCCACCAGGTGGAACTCCACCTTGCACATGCTGGACAGACTGTGCGAGCAGCAGCAGGCCATAGTGGAGTTTCAGCTGCAGCACGCACGGGTCAGTCGCACTGTGGAACAGCACCACTTCACCACCAATGACTGGGCCTCCATGCGAGACCTGTGTGCCCTGTTGCGCTGTTTCGAGTACTCCACCAACATGGCCAGTGGCGATGACGCCGTTATCAGCGTTACAATACCACTTCTATGTCTCCTTGAGAAAACACTTAGGGCGATGATGGAAGAGGAGGTGGCCCAGGAGGAGGAGGAGGAGGAGGAAGAGGGGTCATTTTTAGCACTTTCAGGCCAGTCTCTTCGAAGTGACTCAGAGGGAGGTTTTTTGCAACAGCAGAGGCCAGGTACAAATGTGGCCAGCCAGGGCCCACTACTGGAGGACGAGGAGGACGAGGAGGAGGTGGAGGAGGATGAGGATGAAGCATGGTCACAGCGGGGTGGCACCCAACGCAGCTCGGGCCCATCACTGGTGCGTGGCTGGGGGGAAAGGCAGGACGATGACGATACGCCTCCCACAGAGGACAGCTTGTCCTTACCCCTGGGCAGCCTGGCACACATGAGCGACTACATGCTGCAGTGCCTGCGCAACGACAGCAGAGTTGCCCACATTTTAACGTGTGTGGACTACTGGGTTGCCACCCTGCTGGATCCACGCTACAAAGACAATGTGCCCACCTTACTTCCTGCACTGGAGCGTGATAGGAAGATGCGCGAGTACAAGCGCGCATTGGTAGACGCGCTACTTAGAGCATTCCCAAATGTCACAGGGGAACAAGTGGAAGCCCAAGGCCAAGGCAGAGGAGGAGCAAGAGGTCGCCAAGGCAGCTGTGTCACGGCCAGTTCCTCTGAGGGCAGGGTTAGCATGGCAGAGATGTGGAAAAGTTTTGTCAACACGCCACAGCTAACTGCACCACCACCTGATACGCAACGTGTTAGCAGGAGGCAACATTTCACTAACATGGTGGAACAGTACATGTGCACACCCCTCCACGTACTGACTGATGGTTCGGCCCCATTCAACTTCTGGGTCTCTAAATTGTCCACGTGGCCAAAGCTAGCCTTTTATGCCTTGGAGGTGCTGGCCTGCCCGGCGGCCAGCGTTTTGTCTGAACGTGTATTCAGCACGGCAGGGGGCGTCATTACAGACAAACGCAGCCGCCTGTCTACAGCCAATGTGGACAAGCTGGCGTTCATAAAAATGAACCAGGCATGGATCCCACAGGACCTGTCCGTCCCTTGTCCAGATTAGACATTAACTACCTCCCCTTAACCATATATTATTGTACTCCAGGGCACTTCCTCATTCAATCCTATTTTTATTTTCATTTTACCATTATATTGCGAGGCTACCCAAAGTTGAATGAACCTCTCCTCTGTCTGGGTGTCGGGGCCTAAATATATGCCAATGGACTGTTCCAATGTTGGGTGACGTGAAGCCTGATTCTCTGCTATGACATGCAGACTAATTCTCTGCTGACATGAAGCCAGATCCTCTGTTACGGGACCTCTCTCCTCTGCCTGGGTGCTGGGCCTAAATATCTGACAATGGACTGTTGCAGTGGTGGCTGACGTGAAGCCTGATTTTCTGCTATGACATGCAGACTAATTCTCTGCTGACATGAAGCCAGATCCTCTGTTACGGGACCTCTCTCCTCTGCCTGGGTGCTGGGCCTAAATTTATGAAAATGGACTGTTGCATTGGTGGCTGACGTGAAGCCTGATTTTCTGCTATTACATGCAGACTAATTCTCTGCTGACATGAAGCCAGATCCTCTGTTACGGGACCTCCCTACTCTGCCTGGGTGCTGGGCCTAAATTTATGAAAATGGACTGTTGCATTGGTGGCTGACGTGAAGCCTGATTCTCTGCTATGATATGAAGACTGATTCTCTGCTGACATGAAGCCAGATTGTCTGTTACGGGACCTCTCTCCTCTGCCTGGGTGCTGGGCCTAAATTTATGAAAATGGACTGTTGCATTGGTGGCTGACGTGAAGCCTGATTCTCTGCTATGATATGAAGACTGATTCTCTGCTGACATGAAGCCAGATTGTCTGTTACGGGACCTCTCTCTTCTGCCTGGGTGCTGGGCCTAAATTTATGAAAATGGACTGTTGCATTGGTGGCTGACGTGAAGCCTGATTCTCTGCTATGATATGAAGACTGATTCTCTGCTGACATGAAGCCAGATTGTCTGTTACGGGACCTCTCTCCTCTGCCTGGGTGCTGAGCCTAAATATCTGACAATGGACTGTTGCATTGGTGGCTGACGTGAAGCCTGATTCTCTGCTATGATATGAAGACTGATTCTCTGCTGACATGAAGCCAGATTGTCTGTTACGGGACCTCTCTCCTCTGCCTGGGTGCTGGGCCTAAATTTATGAAAATGGACTGTTGCAGTGGTGGGTGACGTGAAGCCTGATTCTCTGCTATGACATGAAGACTGATTCTCTGCTGACATGAAGCCAGATTCTCTGTTACGGGACCTCTCTCCTCTGCCTGGGTGCCGGGGCCTAAATATCTGAGAATGGACTGTTCCAGTGGTGGGTGACGTGAAGCCAGATTCTCTGCTATGGGACCTCTCTCCAATTGATTTTGGTTAATTTTTATTTATTTAATTTTTATTTTAATTCATTTCCCTATCCACATTTGTTTGCAGGGGATTTACCTACATGTTGCTGCCTTTTGCAGCCCTCTAGCCCTTTCCTGGGCTGTTTTACAGCCTTTTTAGTGCCGAAAAGTTCGGGTCCCCATTGACTTCAATGGGGTTCGGGTTCGGGACGAAGTTCGGATCGGGTTCGGATCCCGAACCCGAACATTTTCGGGAAGTTCGGCCGAACTTCTCGAACCCGAACATCCAGGTGTCCGCTCAACTCTACTGGTGATCTATTAATACTTATCTCTAAATTACTAAAAGGTCATAAACACTTATTTAAGGCTACTTTCACACTCGCATTTAGACTTTCTGTTTGTGAGATCCGTTCAGGGCTCTCACAAGTGGTCCAAAACGGATCAGTTTTGCCCTAATGCATTCTAAATGGAAAAGGATCCGCTCAGAAGGCATCAGTTTGCCTCCGATCAGTCTCCATTCCGCTCTGGAGGCGGACACCAAACCGCTGCCTGCAGCGTTTTGCTGTTTGCTTGACGAAACTGAGCCAAACGGATCCTGGCACACAATGTAAGTCAATAGGGACGGATCCGTTTTCTCTGACACAATCTGGCACAATAGAAAACTGATCCCTCTCCCATTGACTTTCAATGGAGTTCATGACGGATCCGTCTTGGCTATGTTACAGATAATACAAACAGATCCGTTTATGACGGATGCATGTGGTTGTATTATTGTAACAGATCAGTTTTTGCAGATCCATGACGGATCCGCCCAAAATGCGAGTATGAAAGTAGCCTAAGCCACATTTTTAGTAAGATAAGAATTGAGCTATAATGAGTGTTTATAAGGTCAGAGCTCAGGGATTAAAGTTGCAAGCACAGGGTATGTGACTTTTTTATGACAGAAAAGTGGAATGTAAAAAATAATAAATGCCCCCTTACTCTTAGGCCTGAAGATCCTGCTTTACCAACTGTGGATGCATTTATCCCAGTTTTGGGGGTTCTCTATGACCCTGATGCAGCTTTGTCAGCTGCAGCTCAAATTTGTGCTTTAAAACAGGCAATTGAAGAATATTCAGATTTCAAATGGCGGGTTAGTGTTAGTGGTTGGAATGACACTATCATCCATAGTCAGTATTATTTAGTCCTGTCTGACCAGGTAAAGATGCTATGGTTAAATTTCCTCATGCTATTCTAAATTTTTTAGCCATTAAAATTGACAGGCATTATAAAGGAAAGAACATCACAGAGACAGGCTACTTTGTGTAATCTAGTTGAACTTTATAATCCTAGGGTGAGTGAAGATGAGCCAATGCAACTGGGACCCCCTAAGGTTCCCTAAGGCAGAGAAGGAGAGAAGAAGACTGTTAGGTCTTTGATTGTATTCTGGTAATAAGGGGCACTTTGCCCAAAAATGTACCTTCAAATCAGGAAACCTCCAAACCTAGTAGATAATTGGGAGATTTTACTAGGCCTACTTAATTATTCTCTGGAAAATTGTGTTATTGCCCTTTAACATTAAATGGGATGGTATATCTTTGTCAATACAGACTTTTGTTGATTCTGTTGCTATTTTTATTTGGAAAAAATAATTAGGTATCAAACTTATGCCTCGGTGGCACCCCTTTATCTGGAGGATTGGTAAGATTCTGTATTCCTGGCCTTAAGTCATCAGTAGGAAATATCCACTGTTAGATCATAGCTTTTCTGTTAGGGCGGGTTCACACTAGCGTTAGGGACTCCGTTATAACAGGGTTATAATGGAATCCATAAGACGAAGGGCGGATCCGTTTTTGCTGCCCATAAACTTGCATTATTGCGAAATGCAAAACGGAAGCCTCTAAGAGGCATTCCGTTTTGCTCCGTCCTAATAGAAGTCTATGGGAAAACATAACGGATCCGTCTGGTTCCAGTTATGTAAGACGGAAAACAAAGTCCTGTTGTGGGCTTTTGAAGAATGGAGACATGTGTTGGAGGGGCCAAGCAGGGTCAGACTGGGAACTTAACATAGCCCTGGAAAAAGCTAAAAGCAGCCCCATGTTGTAGATGGATTGAAAGTGACTAAATGTGGGGCCAACACCACCAGGTGGGGTCAGCAATACCATAGTAGAGTACAATATACTGCCCCAGCAGAACCAAATATCAAAGTGCAGCACAAAATACTTTACAAACAGCACATAATATATTCCCAGAAGTTGCTCAGTGGTGGTCAGCGCCAGCTGCCATGTTTTGTTTTTCTTTTCCAATTAAGATATGGAGGAGGGGGATGAGAAGATGAGACACAGGCCAGAGTACTGATACAGCCCTACCTTCAATATGCTGACTGGACTTTCAGCACTACCAAACATATAGGACAATACAGCACTAAATACTTATGACATCACGTGAATTCTCCTCCAATGTAAACATTTTCTTTCCTAATCTTCTCTATTCGGCCCAGACCACCATGACAACTTCCTTCAGTCATGTCTCATCTCTGCTCCTCACTTTTCCATCATCCTCCCCACCTTGTCAACACAAATTCCCCATCCTGGTGTCCAGAGTGTTTAATTCTGCTGCAAAATTCAATACTGTGCCCCCAAATACTATACTAGAGAAAAACATTATGCCCCCATTAATTATAATGCCCCCTACAGTGCATCCAGCAATAATAAAGCACCCTATTATGCCTCCAGTAATAATAATGCCCCTATAGTACTCCCAGTATTAATAATGCCTCCATTATGCTATTATTCCTCTAGCTAAAATAATTTACATTATTGTGCCCCCTGTAATAATACCCCATAGCACTCTTAATAATACCCCAATAGTGCCCCAGTATTAAAAAAAATACCCTCATTATAGTGCTCCCAGTAATGCCCGTTATAGTATCCTGTATACTCTCAATGTCGCCAAGTGAAAAAAATATAATAATTATAATAATATTATAATCAACTGAGTCCCGTTCCATGCCGCCATCTACAGTGAATGCCACAGGCATCTTCTAGCAGTCACAATGATTTTATTGCTTGCTGTATAGGGGTAGCAGCAATAGTAGCAGCATGGCATGGAACAGACAAGACAGTAGAACAGATATGTGTGCGGCTGTCTAGAGGTAATAATAGTAGTAGTAATTACTGGGAAGGACTAATGGTAGTGACATTATGTGGAGTAGCAGCTGCGGCAGAATAGGATGGTAGGAAAGAAGACAGTATCAATGGCATGATCTGTTCCATCGGTTCAGCTGGAGGTATCTGAAAATCCTCATGGATCCATACCTCATTCATTTTGACAAATGTGATGTTTTGTACACTGGCGGAAGATAACTTTGTCCATTTGGGTCTGAAAATGCCACCTGCCATGCTGAACACTCACAGATGGCACTGGAGGCTGGACGAGTCTTAGTTGTCTACTAAGAACGTCTAGCTAAGACAATCAAATGTCAAGTTGGTGCCTACGTTTATCAGTCCTTATGATATTAGGACATTATTCCAGTCTCCTTTATGTTGGATGCATAAAACTTTTCCCCTTTAAACTTGTCTTTCCTTTTATAACTTCTGTAGACCCCCATTTATCCTTGACCATGATCAGCCTAACTATAGGGTTTAGAATATCCTTCATGGATGCTAGATAGTTCTATTAACTTGATTGGCAGGGTTATGGCCCAGAAAAAAGGCCTTAAGAGTAATCTAAGTCCATTGGCTTTGTTTGAGTGCATCCTGGGATTTGTGGCTCTGTTGTCTTATTGTTGTCTGTATTCTAGTTATGTTTGTTGTGGGTTCAGCTTTCTGTTTGCTGTTCAGATTTTGTTTTTCTACAGTCTACCCAGTGGCGTGGGGGGGGGATGGGGGGTCCGCCCTGAGTGCCGGCTCTCAGGGGGGTGCCAGAACAGAAGCAATGAGCGCTTCCATCAATACAGATACTTATATCTTATAAAGGGAATACTAGTGAGTGCTTCCATAATGGATGCGCTCACTAGTCTGCATGATGAGGCGGAGGGCAGGGCTGGACTGGCCTACCGGGATACCGGGAAAATTCCCATTAAGCCGGTAGCCCTGACTGCCGCACGGCCAGCCGCAGACGACAGCAAGCCCGCTGCCCATAATTTCAATTACATCAAGTGGAGTGCCGCGGGGGAAGGGGCTATCCGCCCCAGATGTCAGGCTGTCAGCTACAAGGGGGTGCTACCATGCATGCCGGTAAGGTATAGTATTCACTATAGAGCGAACTGTCAGAGAGTGAGAGCTGTGAGAGAAAGGACCTTACATGACATCATCACCATGTGACCAGTAACATAGCGATATTACTGGTCACATGGCTATGAGGTAATCAAAGGTCCTTTCTTTCTTCCAGGACTCAGTGTTGCTGCAGCCTGGAGGAGAAGGGTAGGTCACGTGGGTCAGCAGCGCTCTGCTATCACAGGCACTGGCCGACTGTCTGCAAAGTAAGAAGATTAGGGATGGCTGCTCAGCAGCATCTGTAGAGGGGAGAGAGGTGGATGTGACTACTGGGGAGGGTCTGAGGATTGTATGCTGGGAGAGGCTGTGTAGGATTATATACTTGGGGGCTGCTGTGTGGGATTATATACTGGGGGGCTGCTGCTGTATGAGATTATATACTGGGACCGGGGGGCTACTGTATGGGATTATATACTGGGGGGGGCTGCTGTGTGGGATTATATACTGGGGGGCTGCTGTATGAGATTATACTGGGCGGCTGCTGTATGAGATTATATACTGGGGGGGTTGCTGTATAAGATTATATACTGGGAGGGCTGCTGTATGAGATTATATACTAGGGGGCTGCTGTATACGATTATATACTGGGGGGCTGCTGTATAAGATTATATACTGGGGCTGCTGTATGAGATTATATACTGGGGGCTGCTATATGAGATTATATACTGGGGGTGCTGTATACTGTGTGGTGCTATACTGCTCTGCTGTATACTGTGGGGTGCTGTATATTGTGGGGTGCTGTATACTGGGTGCTATACTGCTCTACTGTATACTGTGGGGTGCTGTATATTGTGGGGTGCTGTATACTAGGTGCTATACTGCTCTACTGTATACTGTGGAGTGCTATACTGCTCTACTGTATACTGTGGGGTGCTATACTGTATGCTATAGGATGCTATACTGAATACTGTTGGGTGTTATACTATGTATTGCATACTGTGGTGTGCTGTATACTATAGGGTGCTATACTGCATACTGTGGGGTGTTATACTATGTATTGCATACTACTCTGGGGTGCTGTATACTATAAGGTGATATACTGCATACTGTGGGGTGCTATATACTATAGGGTGCTACACTGCATACTGGGGGGTGCTGGGGTACACTGTAACGCTAGGGTGAGCCAAGCCCCAGTCTCCTTCCTGAACTGCAGAGCGGTGCCCACTTCCAGCCCTGAGCACTGATCCTGAGCCTGCTGGAGTCTTCAGAACTGCAGGGCCGGCGCCACCAGTAAGGCGAATTAGGCAGTCGCCTAGGGCGCCATTTAGCAGGGGGCGCCCATTGCAGTGTAAAAATAAAATAAAAAAATAAGTTGGTTATATAAGTTTGGCCGGCCGGCGGCGCCCCTCATGCTGCGCCTCCTGAGCGGCTGAGCGCTTGCCGCTCTAAAGAATCTCCGGCCGCAGGCTCAGTGCTGCACAGCCTGCCTGCGCCTGCTGTCATTCTGTGTCTGCTCTGCTCGGTCCGCAGTACAGGAGCTTTTGTTTCCTGTACCCGGCCGGACTGACAGGAAGTGCTCACTTAGTGTGCACTTCCTTTCAGTCCGGCCGGGTACAGGAAACAAATGCTCCTGTACCGCGGACCGAACAGAGCTCGGCCACGCTACACTAGAGCTGACGGGGAAGGAGGGGGAGGGCTGCAATGAGAGTGACAAGGGGGGGCTGCAATGAGAGTGACAAGGGGGGGCTGAAATGAGAGTGACAAGGGGGGGGGCTGCAATGAGAGTGGCAAGGGGGGGCTGCAATGAGAGTGGCAAGGAAGGGGGGGCTGCAATGAGAGTGACAAGGAAGGGGGGCTGCAATGAGAGTGACAAGGAAGGGGGGGCTGCAATGAGAGTGACAAGGAAGGGGGGGGCTGCAATGAGAGTGACAAGGAAGGGGGGGCTGCAATGAGAGTGACAAGGAAGGGGGGGCTGGAATGAGAGTGACAAGGGAGGGGGGCTGGAATGAGAGTGACAAGGGAGGGGGGCTGGAATGAGAGTGACAAGGGAGGGGGGCTGGAATGAGAGTGACAAGGGAGGGGGGGCTGGAATGAGAGTGACAAGGGAGGGGGGGTAAAATGAGTGACAAGCGAGGGGGGCTGGAATGAGAGTGACAGGGGAGGGGGGGCTGGAATGAGAGTGACAAGGGAGGGGGGGGCTGGAATGAGAGTGACAAGGGAGGGGGGCTGGAATGAGAGTGACAAGGGAGGGGGGCTGGAATGAGAGTGACAAGGGAGGGGGGCTGGAATGAGAGTGACAAGGGAGGGGGGCTGGAATGAGAGTGACAAGGGAGGGGGGGTAAAATGAGTGACAAGCGAGGGGGGCTGGAATGAGAGTGACAGGGGAGGGGGGGCTGGAATGAGAGTGACAAGGGAGGGGGGGCTGGAATGAGAGTGACAGGGGAGGGGGGGCTGGAATGAGAGTGACAAGGGTGGGGGGGCTGGAATGAGAGTGACAAGGGAGGGGGGCTGGAATGAGAGTGACAAGGAAGGGGGGCTGGAATGAGAGTGACAAGGGAGGGGGGGTAAAATGAGAGTGACAAGGGAGGGGGGGTAAAATGAGTGACAAGGGAGGGGGGCTGGAATGAGAGTGACAAGGGAGGGGGGCTGGAATGAGAGTGACAAGGGAGGGGGGCTGGAATGAGAGTGACAAGGGAGGGGGGCTGGAATGAGAGTGACAAGGGAGGGGGGGCTGGAATGAGAGTGACAAGGGAGGGGGGGGTAAAATGAGTGACAAGCGAGGGGGGCTGGAATGAGAGTGACAGGGGAGGGGGGGCTGGAATGAGAGTGACAAGGGAGGGGGGCTGGAATGAGAGTGACAAGGGAGGGGGGCTGGAATGAGAGTGACAAGGGAGGGGGGCTGGAATGAGAGTGACAAGGGAGGGGGGCTGGAATGAGAGTGACAAGGGAGGGGGGCTGGAATGAGAGTGACAAGGGAGGGGGGGTAAAATGAGTGACAAGGGAGGGGGGCTGGAATGAGAGTGACAAGGGAGGGGGGCTGGAATGAGAGTGACAAGGGAGGGGGGCTGGAATGAGAGTGACAAGGGAGGGGGGCTGGAATGAGAGTGACAAGGGAGGGGGGGCTGGAATGAGAGTGACAAGGGAGGGGGGGGTAAAATGAGTGACAAGCGAGGGGGGCTGGAATGAGAGTGACAGGGGAGGGGGGGCTGGAATGAGAGTGACAAGGGAGGGGGGGCTGGAATGAGAGTGACAAGGGAGGGGGGCTGGAATGAGAGTGACAAGGGAGGGGGGCTGGAATGAGAGTGACAAGGGAGGGGGGCTGGAATGAGAGTGACAAGGGAGGGGGGCTGGAATGAGAGTGACAAGGGAGGGGGGCTGGAATGAGAGTGACAAGGGAGGGGGGGTAAAATGAGTGACAAGCGAGGGGGGCTGGAATGAGAGTGACAGGGGAGGGGGGGCTGGAATGAGAGTGACAAGGGAGGGGGGGCTGGAATGAGAGTGACAGGGGAGGGGGGGCTGGAATGAGAGTGACAAGGGTGGGGGGGCTGGAATGAGAGTGACAAGGGAGGGGGGCTGGAATGAGAGTGACAAGGAAGGGGGGGCTGGAATGAGAGTGACAAGGGAGGGGGGGTAAAATGAGAGTGACAAGGGAGGGGGGGTAAAATGAGTGACAAGGGAGGGGGGCTGGAATGAGAGTGACAAGGGAGGGGGGCTGGAATGAGAGTGACAAGGGAGGGGGGCTGGAATGAGAGTGACAAGGGAGGGGGGCTGGAATGAGAGTGACAAGGGAGGGGGGGCTGGAATGAGAGTGACAAGGGAGGGGGGGTAAAATGAGTGACAAGCGAGGGGGGCTGGAATGAGAGTGACAGGGGAGGGGGGGCTGGAATGAGAGTGACAAGGGAGGGGGGGCTGGAATGAGAGTGACAAGGGAGGGGGGCTGGAATGAGAGTGACAAGGGAGGGGGGCTGGAATGAGAGTGACAAGGGAGGGGGGCTGGAATGAGAGTGACAAGGGAGGGGGGGCTGGAATGAGAGTGACAAGGGAGGGGGGGTAAAATGAGTGACAAGCGAGGGGGGCTGGAATGAGAGTGACAGGGGAGGGGGGGCTGGAATGAGAGTGACAAGGGAGGGGGGGCTGGAATGAGAGTGACAGGGGAGGGGGGGCTGAAATGAGAGTGACAAGGGTGGGGGGGCTGGAATGAGAGTGACAAGGGTGGGGGGCTGGAATGAGAGTGACAAGGGAGGGGGGGGGGGAGAAGAGAGTGACAAGGGAGTCCCAAGAGCCAGACTGCAGCCAGAGACCAGATCATCTTATTGTCCTGGTGGTAAGTAGACAATGCAATATGTTTAATATGTAAATGTTTAGTTATTTATACTACATTGGAGACTAATTTACCTCACATTTAGGGTCCATTCACACATCCGTGTGTGTTTTGCGGATCCACAAAACACGGACAGCAGCAATGTGCGTTCCGCATTTTGCAGGCACTAAGAGAATATGCCTATTCTTGTCCGCTATTGCGGACAAGAATAGGACATGTTCAATTTTTTTCAGGATCGGAATTGCAGATCCCATAGAAATGTATGGGTCCGCAATTCCGTTCCGCAAAAAGAGACAGCTACAAGAAGCTGGATTAACCCTAAGGGAAACATAGCAGTTCTTTTAATTTAAAAGCTGAGAAAGGGGTGGAACATATGTGATGTCATGATATGGGCAGATCATCTGATAAGGGGGGGGGGGGGGGCGGCAATTTTTATCTTGCCTAGGGCGGCAAAAATCCTTGCACCGGCCCTGCAGAACTGTAAGTATTTACAGTCATTCACTGTAAGCTATATTATATATAAAGAAAAAATATGGGGGATTCAGCCCGCACAACCCCTAGCAGGTGCAGATTGCTATGGCCAAATACAGATACAAACGCAAAAACACAAAATGCAATCGCACACTGCAACCAGCACTCTGCCCTGCCTTTATGCTGGATGTTGCATAAGGCATTGGTGTACATTTTGGCTAAAGCGTAATAAGCCACTCACCACGTCAAGGTCGCCTTAATGAGTGGTCCCTAACACTAGTTCCTACCTTTTATGGGCCATGACAGCCACACAAAGTCCAGGGAGCGCAGGTACAGCATGCACGCCAATCACAATCTGCTTTTAACCCCGTCCAGTGCCATTACAGCTTTCATCGGATCCAGGGATGCAAGTACCAACATGCATGCTGAGCCCACTATATACTTCTCCTGGAGCCTAATGGCTACTGGTAGGTGCTGTATAAGCAGACTCAGTTTTATACTGACTTTAAATATTATATATTATATATAGTGGTGGAGGGCGTGATTGCCTGCTAGGGTGTGGGAAGGCGGGATCCAGGAGACCCAAGTAAATTCTCGCCCAGGGTCCAATCAATATTAAAGACGGCCCTGCCCAAGCTGACCGACTACAACCGCGCCGCCAGTCCGTTCCCCGCCTCCATCCCGCCGGCGGCAGTGCAATTTATTCACCGATACAATTTATTCACCAGTCTGTCCGCTCACCAGTGCAGGGTAAGGGTGACAGGGTCCTTTAAGTCTAGCGCAGGGGCTGCCTGGGTAGTGGACGTGCGTCACGTGACCCCCTCCCAGCGGGATTAATGCAGGGGAGCAAGCGCCAGCCTGTGTGACTCCGTCTGCAGCCTAAGTTCCTTTAGTTCCTGTCTGCCCTTAGTGCCCGCCCTGTTAATATATTGTATATAATTTAAAGTCCAGGAACAAAACTTGCAAAAGAACAATAGTTGTAGTGCTTTGTCCCTTTGCATACTTGTGGTTGTAGTGCGTTGTCCCTTTGCATACTGGGGGTTGTAGTGCTTTGTCTCTTTGCATATTAGAGTCTGTAGAGTCTTGTAATGACATCACTCATTTTACCATAATATGTTCGGTGAAACCAAAAAAAGTAATATTTGTGGATACTGTCATGTTTACAATTACAGTATCAAAAAATTTATGGAGAACAAGGTAGGGCTTCTAGAAAAGTAAGCTTCGTGGTACAATTTTTTTTTTTTTTATTATGACTTTTTTTTTTTTTACTTAAGCCCCTACCCTTTAAAATGTCTGTGCATGTACCTGCTCCTTGGCAGGTGTAGGCGTGTAGCTGACTGCCGCATGGCCGGCCGTACCGACAGCGAGGAGGCTCCTTGGCCGGTGTAGCTACTAGCTAGCTGATTGCCGGCCGTGCTGATCACAGAGAGCATGTCGGGGGCAGCACAGGACTGCACAGTGTTCTGTAGGATGTGACGTCACACGTCATCAGCGCTGCTGAGTGAGTGCCACATCCGACGGCACGTACCTTTAGTTCAGGCGGGAGCGGCTGCAGAGTACGGGTGCCATTCTGTTCAATGCTCACTGGCACTGCCTGCCATCCACGATTTCACGCTGCTGGTCCGGTCCGTCTAGTGCTTGAAGCGCTAGCAGAATCAGCACTCAGCCAACTAGGCACAAGGTTAGTACAGATCCCACTTCCCCAGGTACTTACAGGAGGACTATATATCTGAGTATAAATTAAATATGTACTAAGTTGGAATAACCTAGGCATCATCTGGATATCATTATAAATGTACAGCTAATAGCTGGTATAAATTATAAATCTTTAATGGACCATGCTGGTATAACCTGGGTACCTCCTGTATATAATGATATATGTACAGTTGGTATAACCTGGGCATCTCCTGTATATAATTATATATGTACAGCTGATATAAGTTATACATCTTCTTGCATACAGTGATACTGATATGGAGCATGCTGGTATAACCTGTGCATCTCCTGTATATAATTATATACAGTATGTAGAGCTGGTATAAGTTATACACTGTATACAACAAGATGTATAACTTACACCAGCTCTACATACAGTCCTGATCAAAAGTTTAAGACCACTTGAAAAATAGCAAAAAAATAATATTTAGCATGGCTGGATCATAACAAGGTTCCAAGTAGAGCTTCAACATGCAACAAGAAGAAATGCGAGTGAGACAGAACATTTTTTGAGTATTCAATTTAATGAAAACAACGAATAAACTGAAACTTTTTCAGCTAATCAAAAGTTTAGGACCACACCTCCAAAAAAAAATAACCCCCCCCCCCAAAAACAGAAATCCAACTTCCAAACATGAACTCAGTAATGAGTAGCTCCGCCATTATTGTTTTATCACTTCCAAAATTTGTTTTGGCATGCTTGATGCAAGCGTTTCCATGAGGTGAGTGGGAACATTTCTCCAAGTGGTGAAGACGGCCGCACGAAGGCCATCTACTGTCTGGAACTGTTGTCCATTTTTGTAAACTTCCCTTGCCATCCATCCCCAAAGGTTCTCAATTGGATTTAGATCAGGGGAACACGCAGGATGGGCCAAAAGAGTGATGTTATTCTCCTGGAAGAAGTCCCTTGTCCTGCGGGCATTGTGTACTGTAGTGTTGTCCTCAGGGGCGTAGCTATAGGGGGTGCAGAGGTAGCAGTCGCTACCCGGCACAGGAGCCTGAGGGGCCCAAAGACCCTTGTGCCACATAAGACACTGGCATTATAGAAAGTGCATGCTGGTCAATTTAAACCTCTGGCTGGAGAGAAGGGATCAAGAATTTGGCATGAGTGGGTGCCCTTTCAATGTTTGCCTCAGGCAGCAGGACGGCTACGTGCTCCCCTGCCCCTTTCCAACAAGCACTGAGGGAAGGGAGGCCCAAGCTAAACTCTTGCACTAGGGCCCATGAGCTTTTAGCTACGCCCCTGGTTGTCCTGTTGAAAAACCCAGTCGTTACCACACAGACGAGGGCCCTCCGTCATGAGGAATGCTCTCTGCAACATCTGGGCATAGCCAGCGGCTGTTTGACGCCCCTGCACTTCCTGAAGCTCCATTGTTCCACTGAAGGAAAAAAGCACCCCAGACCACTATGGCGCCCCTCCACTGTGGCGCGTAGAAAACATCTCAGGTGGGATCTGCTTGTCATGCCAGTAACGTTGGAAACCATCAGGACCATCAAGGTAAAAAAAAAATCTCATTAGAGAATAAAACTTTCTTCCACTTTTGAATATCCCATGTTTGGTGCTCTCTTGCAAAGTCCAAACGAGCAGTTCTCTGAAGACGTTTTTTGTTTTTGAAGCCCTTTAGTCTCAGATGCGGTCTGATGGTTATGGGGCTGCAGTCAGCACCAGTAAGAGCCTTAATTTGGGTCGAGGATCATCCAGTGTCTTGACAGACAGCCAATTGGATCCTCCGGCTCAGTGCTGATGACATTTTTTTGGGTCTTCCACTTGACTTTTTTGTTCCATAACCCTCAGGATCATTTAAGAAATTCCAAATGACTGTCTTAATGCGTCCCACCTCAGCAGCAATGACGCGCTGTGAGAGACCCTGCTTATGCTGTTCAACAACCCGACCACGTTCAAAAAGGGAGAGTTTTTTGCCTTTGCCATCATAACGTGTGACTACCTGACAGAAAATGACAATGAATCCACATCTTTGCACAGATTTGGCCTTTTAAAGGCATGTGGTCCTAAAATTTGGATCAGCTGAAACCCAGCCTGTTTAATCGTTATTTTCAATTAATTGAATGCTCAAAAAATGTTTTGTCTCACTCTAATTTCTTCTTGTTGCATATTGAAGCTCTACTTGGAGCCTTGTTAAGATCCAACAATATAAAATATGACTTTTTTGCCATTTTTATAGTGTTCTTAAACTTTTGATAAGGACTGTATATAATTATATACAGGAGATATACCTAGGTTATACCAGCATGGTCCATATCACTATATACAAGAAGATGTATAACTTATTCCAACTGTACATACATAATTATATACAGGAGATGCCCAGGTTATACCAGCATGGTCCATATCACTATATACAAGAAGCTGCATAACTTATACCAGCTGTACATATATAATTATATACAGGGGATACCCAGGTTATACCAGCATGGTCCATTGAAGATTTATAACTTATACATCTACTTGTATACAGTGATATGGACAATGCTGGTATAACCTGGGTATCTCCTTTCTATAATTCTATATGTACAGCTGATATAACTTATACATCTTCTTGTATAAAGTGATATGGAGGTGCTTCAGCAGCTACAACTACCCCCTCGGGCCTGGCGCAAGCAGGGCGCTGGTTGAAGAGACTGTTACAGTGCCAATCCGTGTGGACGGTGTGGTGCATTATTGTTTAGTATAACATTTTGCACTTGGTGCCCAGCTCCTCCCATGATCCTTTCAGCGCCACCTGGATGTAATGAAATCCGCCTCCGGCTCTCCTCAGTGCCCCCTCCTCCTTTTCAAAGATCCCGCGCGTGCGCACAGGCCTGTGCCTGATGCGCCCGTGCAGACTTTTAGATTCTGCCTCGTTGAGCGACTTTTAGATTCGCTCAACGAACCAGAATCTAAAAGTCCGCACGGGCGCATCAGGCACAGGCCTGTGCGCACGCGCGGGATCTTTGAAAAGGAGGAGGGGGCACTGAGGAGAGCCGGAGGCGGATTTCTTTTACATTCAGGCGGCGCTGAAAGGATCAGGGGAGGAGCTGGGCACCAACGGCGGCGGCGGAGAGCGGCAGATTCAGACCTTCAGAAACGCCAGAAGATTATCCAGAAGATTGACAGGTTAGATAAAAGCGATTTTTATCAAAACTAGACGGCGGATTTATCTTATAACAACAGCTTTGTAATGACAAGGGCACCATGGAGAGAACAATAGTTTTAAAAGGGGGGGTTAGAAACTGGTGACAGAGTCCCTTTAAGTTTTTTTTTTTTTTGCACTATTCATCAACTACTGGTTTTGTGTGTGTTGAGTAACTAATATAAAGTAAGAGTTTGAAACTGTGTCTTCCATTCTTTAAAGTAAAGTTCTTTGATTATTCTTAGTTCTGACCCAATTGGATGGGATAATGGTCTATTGTAGTGTTTCCCTACCAGGATGCCTCCAGCTGTTGCAAAATTACATCTCCCAGCATGCCCTGACAGCCAAACGCTGTCTGGGCATGCTGAGAGTTGTAGTTTTGCAACAGCTGGAGGCATCCTGTTTGGGAAAAGCTGGTCTACTGTGATAATATGAACAATGGGGGTTCCACAAAAGAGCTATTGTGGGGCAAAGTTCATATTCGTGTTTACACACGTGTTTAAAAATGAATGCTTTCCCCTTTTATAAACAAGTAAATAATGACGCAATGCTGTGGGGCTGGTATGCAACTTTTTCCAGGGCTGGTTTTTATCCCCAGTCTGGCCCTGACAGAGAAAAGTGCTGTGAGCTCTGTACAGAATTTACCCATCCTCCTGCTCGCTCTTCTCAGGGCCCGAGCTGCTGTGTCCTGGCTGCCTGCAGCGTCAGGATGTACAGAGCGCACTCTGACCTGACGCTGCAGGAGGTCAGGTGACTGTAGTGGGCCCTGAGAAGAGGTCTAATAAGGGTCTGATTGGGAATCTGGGGGTCTGACTGGGCAGTCTAGAGGTCTAATGGTGTTCTGATTAGGGCTCTGGAGGTCTGACTGGGGGGGGGTCTAGAGGTCTAATGGAGGTCTGATTACGGGTCTGGAGGTCTGACTGGGGGGTCTGGAGGTCTAATGGGGTCTGATTGGGAGTCTGGAGGTCTAATGGGGGTCTGGAGGTCTAGTGGGAGTCTGGAGGTCTAATGGAGGTCTGATATGGGGGTCTGGTCTGAGGTCTGATATGTGGGTTTCAAAATCTAATGGGGGTCTTATATGGGGGTCTAATCTGAGGTATAGAACTGGGGTCTAATATGGGGTCTGACATAGAGGACTAAAGGGGGTTTGGTCTGAGATTGGGGGATCTAATTTAGGGTTTTATATGGGGGTCTTATCTGAAAGGAAGATGTTTTTTTTATTACTAGCCCACAATATAAAGGGGTGTTTTTGTACTGATGCACTGTATGGTACCAGTATTTTCAGGGGGACTGTTTCTGTAGGAAAGTATTGGGGAGCACAGTGGGCACAGTACTGGGGGTGGCAGGATGGGGTGTTGAGAAGGTGAGGAGGAGGATGGAAAAGTAGAAAAGTAATATGTCTGTTTGTTAAACTATGCGGAGACGAGGCGCGGCTGAAAGAAGTCACCAAAAGAGAGAATATCTACATCAGAGAAGTCACTGGATGTAAGAGGTATGTGGCGCTGTATGACCCTGTATGTTCTGTAGCGCTGTATGTAATGTTTTCCAAGTATGTCTTTAACCCCTTAAGGACGTAGGGCGTGCCGGTACGCCCTATTTCCCGAGTCCTTAAGGACTCAGGGCGTACTGGTACGTCCTAACTTTAAATCGAGATTCCGGCGCCGCGGGGGTTAATCGCAACGGGATGCCGGCTGAAATCATTCAGCCGGCATCCTGTCACAACGCCAGGGGGGGTCCTGTGACCCCCCCCCACCCCGTATCGGCTATCGCAGCAAACCACAGGTCAATTCAGACCTGCGGTTTGCTGTGCTTTCTGCAGTTTCTGATCCCCATGGTCAGAGATAGAGCCCTCCGACAGCCCCATCCTTACCCTTCCCCGTCTGCGAAGTTGTGGCAGACGGGTAAGGTTCCCATGGCAACAGGATGCCTTCTCAGGCATCCTGCTATCCATGGTGCTGAACAGATCTGTGCTAAAGGCAAGTGTAAAGTAAAATACAGTACAGTACCCTATATAGAGTACTGTACTGTATTATACAGACATCAGACCCACTGGATCTTCAAGAACCAAGTCGGTCTGGGTCCAAAAAAATAAAAAAAAGTGAAAAAAGGTAAGATTAAAAAAAACACATTTATCACTGAATAAAAATTAAAAAAATTAAATACACTACAAATATTAGGCATGTGATACGCCAAAATAGTACCAATCAAACCGTCATCTCATCCCGCAAAAATCATACCCTACCCAAGATAATCGCCGAAAAACTGAAAAAACTATGGCTCTTAGATTATGGAAACACTAAAACATGATTTTTTTTTGTTTCAAAAATGAAATCATTGTGTAAAACGTACATAAATAAAAATAAAGTATACAAATTAGGTATCGCCGCGTACGTATCGACCGGCTCTATAAAAATATCACATGACCTAACCCCTCAGGTGACCACCGTAAAAAAATAAAAACGGTGTAAAAAAGCAATTTTTATGCCAAAATAGTACCAATCAAACCGTCATCTCATCCCGCAAAAAATGAGACCCTACTTAAGATAATCACCCAAAAACTGAAAAAACTATGGCTCTTAGACTATGGAAACACTAAAACATTTTTTTTTTGTTTTAAAAATGAAGTCATTGTATAAAACTTACCTAAATAAAAAAAGTTGCATACATATTAGGTATCACCGCGTCCGTGACAACCTGCTCTATAAAATTACCACATGATCTAAACTATCAGATGAATGTTGTAAATAACAAAAAAACGTGCCAAAAAAGCTATTTCTTGTTACCTTGCCGCACAAAAAGTGTAATATAGAGCAACCAAAAATCATATGTACCCTAAACTAGTACCAACAAAACTGCCACCATATCCCGTAGTTTCTAAAATGGGGTCACTTTTTAGGAGTTTCTACTCTAGGGGTGCATCAGACAGGGGGGGCTTCAAATGGGACATGGTGTAAAAAAAAACAGTCCAGCAAAATCTGCCTTCAAAAAAACGTACAGCATTCCTTTCCTTCTGCGCCCTGCCGTGTGCCCGTACCCTTGCTTTGTAACTGGAAAAAAAATATTAAAATGGAAAATCTGCCAAAAAAGTGAAATTTTGAAATTGTATCTCTATTTTCCATTAAATCTTGTGCAACACCTAAAGGGTTAACAAAGTTTGTCAAATCAGTTTTGAATACCTTGAGGGGTGTAGTTTCTTAGATGGGGCAACTTTTTTGGAGTTTCTACTCTAGGGGTGCATCAGGGGGGCTTCAAATGGGACACGGTGTCAAAAAAACAGTCCAGCAAAATCTTGCTTACAAAAACCATACGGCGCACCTTTCCCTCTACGCCCTACTGTGTGCCCGTACAGTAGTTTACGGCCACATATGTGGTGTTTCTGTAAACGGCAGAGTCAGGGCAATAAAGATACAGTCTTCTTTGGCTGTTAACCCTTACTTTGTTAGTGGAAAAAATGGGTTAAAATGGAAAATTAGGCAAAAAAATGAAATTCTCAAATTTCATCCCCATTTGCCAATAACTCTTGTGCAACACCTAAAGGGTTAACGAAGTTTGTAAAATCAGTTTTGAATACCTTGAGGGGTGTAGTTTATAGAATGGGGTCATTTTTGGGCGGTTTTTATGTAAGCCTCGCAAAGTGACTTCAGACCTGTAGTGGTCCCTAAAAATTGGGTTTTTGTAAATTTCTGAAAAATTTCTAGATTTGCTTCTAAACTTCTAAGCCTTGTAACATCCACAAAAAATAAAATATCATTCCCAAAATAATTTAAACATGAAGTAGACATATGGGGAATGTAAAGTCATCACAATGTTTGGGGGTATTACTATGTGTTACAGAAGTAGAGAAACTGAAACTTTGAAATTTGCTAATTTTTTCAAATTTTTGGTAAATTGGGTATTGTTTTATGCAAAAACATTATTTTTTTTACTTCATTTTACCAGTGTCATGAAGTACAATATGTGACGAAAAAACAATCTCAGAATGGCCTGGATAAGTCAAAGTGTTTTAAAGTTATGAACACTTAAAGTGACACTGGTCAGATTTGCAAAAAATGGCCAAGTCCTTAAGGTGAAATGGGGCTGAGTCCTTAAGGGGTTAAAGGGGTTGTCCACTTTTTTTTTTGTATGAGCGCTGCCTTCTCTGCTCTGTTTATCTGCTTATCACTGCAAATGCTACAGGTGAACAGAACAGAGAAAGCAGCTCTCATATGAGTGCTGCCCTATCTTCAAACGGCTGGGGGCACAGAGGGCATTACTTCGATGAAGGGGGCACAGTGGGCATTATTAATATAAAGGGGGCACAATGGGGTTTATTACTATGAAGTGGACACGATGGGGATTATTACTATGAAGGGGACACAATGGGGATTATTACTGTGAAGGGGGCACAATGGGGATTATTACTGTGAAGGGGGCACAATGGGGATTATTACTGTGAAGGGGGCACAAAGAGGGAATTACAGCTGTGAAAGGGGCACAATGTGGTCATAACTACTGTGAGGGGGCACACAGTTGTACAATGAGGGCAATACTACGTTGAGCTGGTACAATTTTTTTAAATTATTGGGGGGGGGGGGGGGATGCCAGAGAAAGGACCAGCCCCGAATGCCAAACACCCGAGGCACGCCACTGTGTCTACCTCATCCATCTTTATCCAGTTTTCTGTCATCTGCCGGCAAGATCATTATTCTGCATTTGTTGCCTGTCATACTGATACTTGCTTCATATATACTGTATTTCTGGTGACCATCCTATTGTTACATAATTCTGTGCAATATGTCTGTGAAGGTTCTCATTTATCCAGATCATGGTAACAGCTGAACCTGTATATAGAGGAAGTAGAAAGGAAAGCCCTGACCACTTTCAAGGGAATTACACTGAGTCATTGGTTCAGATATGTGGATGACACTTGGGTTAAAAATCATAAACAAGAGTTACAGGCTTTTACCGACCACATCAACTCAGTGGATCATAACATCAATTTCACGTGGGAAGATATTCAGAACAACAAACTGGCGTTTCTGGACTGTCTTATAACAGTGGAAGAGGGAAGGAAGCTGGGAATAGAGGTCTATCGAAAACCAACACACACAGACCAGTACCTGCTATTTGATTCCCACCATCTAGACCACAAACTGGGAGTCATCCAGACTCTGCACCACCGGGCAGAGAAAATCCCCACCAGCACAGAGGCCAAGGCGAAGGAATTCAAACACCTCAGAGGGGCACTTAAAACTTGTGGGTATCCAGTTTGGGCCTTTGTCAAAACAGAAGGAAGGAGAAGAAAGAGCACCAAGACTACCAGTGAGGGCGAGAAGCATGACGCAAGAATATGGTTATCCCATATGTAGCTGGGGTGTCTGAGAAACTCAAAAGGATTTTTAATAAACATCACATCCCTGTCTGCTTTAAACCCACACTGAGGCAGCAACTGGTTCACCCCAAAGACCCAACGCCTAAACACAAGATGGACAACATTGTGTACGCAGTCCAGTGCAATGAGGAATGCTCAGAACTGTATATCGGCGAAACAAAACAACAACTACATCAGCGTATGTCTCAGCATAGAAGAGCCAAAACCTCTGGTCAAGATTCAGCCATGTACTTACATCTAAAAGAAACAGGTCACACCTTTGAAGACAGTCAAGTACGTGTTTTGGATAAGGAGGCCGATGGTACAAACATGGTGTGAAGGAGGCCATCTATGTAAAAATTGAGAAGCCGAGCCTGGATAGAGACGGGGGTGGAGGGGTGGGGTGGGGGGGCCTGCCACATACAATGCTGTCTTGACACCTTTTTCTGGGAGGTCATTATCACCTACTGACTCCAATTAGGATAATGGATTCAACACCTTTGACCCCATGCTGGGTATAATGACCTCTGACCCCATGCTGGGTATAATTACCAGATGTTGATTCAGTTACATATTTATTTCCAGAGAATTCTTGTACAGTTGAACAATCACTCAGAATTGAGAAAGCTCGCTGGAAGAACGAGTAAAACGTTTTCAAGAAATCTACAGTATGTCCAGTTGCCTTGATATAATTCTGTGCAGCTCAAGTCCTGGGGCTATGTAAGTACCAAGAGCAGTAAGCCGATCAGTAAGCCAGCCTCTGTTTTTCACTTAAAGGGTTCTTGTACTATCCAGTTGCCCCTTGTAACAGGACAGATAAGTAGTTAAAGGTTTGAAACCGCGCTGCTAATGGTTCAGTCAGACGCTGCACAAGTGACAGAAATAGGGTATTAGCCTTCGTCCTCCTCTCTCAAGGATTCGATCCTCCTCAGAACGCCTCCTCTGTAGGATTAAATGACCAGCATATAGTTGTTAATAAAAAAGGTTTTATTCTACTCACAAACAATGGTAGATCATAGGCATATCACAATTAGTGAAAACAACTTGAAGTCCTTCCCGACCCGGGTTTCGCTCTCTGGCTTCCTCAGGGGCGACGTCCCCTTGAGAGAGGAGGACGAAGGCTAATACCCTATTTCTGTCACTTGTGCAGCGTCTGACTGAACCATTAGCTGCGCGGTTTCAAACCTTTAACTACTTGACTTTCAGTGTGAATACCCACCACACTACACAGGAACCAGCAGCGCAGATAAGTGTCCGTGTTTTGGGACACAGGACTGACATTTTCATTTTTATTATAGGACAGATAAGGGTGGATTTATATCATAGAAATAATAAAAAGATTCAGATTCCAGCACTCACTTTTTTTTTAAGTGTCAAGTTCTCCGGCTTTATTTATCAAAGGTGCACAGATAATACAAGGCTCAATTCTCTCTGGTGTAGGCTGTTGACGCGTTTCGAAAGGTTCTTATTCGTAACAGTAGTGTGCGTATGGTGTACTTAGGTATATATAGGAGCTCAAGTGTGCGCAATCAGCGCTGTGAACCCTCCCACTTTTGACCAAAAACCGTGGGGGGAGAGGGAGTAGCATTGGATAATGCTGATTCCACCTCTTTGCGCAACACCTGTCCCTCATAAATATCACCTGGAACACCAAATTCAATCCGCTTGGTATTTGGCTTACAGAGATTTACTATATATATATATATAGTACGAACAATCCGTTTGCATACTGCTTAAACTGGTACGGCAGGTACATCGACGACTTGCTCATAATATGGAGTGGGGATGTGCCTGCCGTACACAAGTTCATTCAGTATTTACAAAACAATACCTACAATCTCAAATTTACTTATAGTGAACATTCTAGCATGATAAATTTCCTGGATTTAAAACTTACTGGTATACCAAACAAAATTATCCAGACAGAAACTTACAGAAAAGAGATTGCGGGGAATACAATACTACGGGCAGATAGCCATCACTGTTACCATACTATCAAATCCATTCCAGTAGGAGAGTTTATATGGGCTAGGAGAAATTGCAATACACTGGAAGCCTTTAAAAAGGAATGTCACATTATACGGCAGCGACTCTTGGAAAGAAAATATCCTGATTGGATGATCTCTAGAGGCTTCCAAATAGCAAGGAATAAACCCAGGCAATATTTATTATTTAAAAATAAAACCAATAAAAATAATAAAACTATAAATACTTCCAAAAACCAATTAATACAAAACCAGTTACAACAATCTGCTGGATTAGGAGGTAATAACAAAACTACAAGTACAAAAGAAAAGCAAAGAAAAAATATCAAACCTACTTTGGTACTGACGTACAGCCGACAATATAATATAATTCAAAATGTTGTAAAGAAATATCTTCCGGTACTTTATGAGGATAACATACTCAATAAGATGCTGAAAAAGGGCTGTAGGATAGTACCAAAGAAACCCCAAAGTATAGGAAATGTCTTGTCCCCCTCTATGTTCGCAAGGGAGATCTGTTCATATACAGGCACCTGACTTGCATATAAGGGGTTCACACGCTGCGGCAGTCAGCGGTGCCGCACCTGTAATTATGTGCAAAATACAAAAACCTTTTGCAATACAGATCACACACAGACTTATAATATTAAATCCTATATCAACTGTAACACAAAAGGAGTAGTCTATGTGATCTGGTGTGAACAATGCGACAAAATGTACATAGGGTGCACCATAAAAAAATTTAAAACCAGAATCCTGGAACATCTAAATTACATAGATAATCCCTCATGTGTCAACATATCCAATGTGGCCAGACATTTTATAGAAAAACATAATCGTAGCCCCAAATATCTGAAAACGTATGCTATAGAACAAGTTAAAACCCATACAAGAGGAGGAGATATAAAACATCAAGTTAATCTAAGCGAAGCATTAGGGGCTAATATGAGGGTCTAAATATGAGGAAAGAAATTATGCACTTCTATTGACTAATTCGCCAACCACTTAAAAATTGGTTTTTCAATGTTTCTCCTACCCATGAAGATTGTATATCCTATTTGTATTTGTGTTTGTATTTGTGCATATCTATGTCTCTATTTAATGCTAACAGCACCTTGTGAGAAATATAAATAACGCAACAGCAATGTGAATGGATACCTATTTAATGAAGCAGACTAGAAGCAGGGTTTTCTTTCACACTGCTATTTTATTTTATTTTCACGATTTTATTTCCATGTCACATGATAACAATAATATTATTATGTTAGAAAAAGCCAATTGATACATATTGGAACATGCTTGTTTTAAAACACTTCTATGCAAATCTCTGTAAGCCAAATACCAAGCGGATTGAATTTGGTGTTCCAGGTGATATTTATGAGGGACAGGTGTTGCGCAAAGAGGTGGAATCAGCATTATCCAATGCTACTCCCTCTCCCCCCACGGTTTTTGGTCAAAAGTGGGAGGGTTCACAGCGCTGATTGCGCACACTTGAGCTCCTTTATATACCTAAGTACACCATACGCACACTACTGTTACGAATAAGAACCTTTTGAAACGCGTCAACAGCCTACACCAGAGAGAATTGAGCCTTGTATTATCTGTGCACCTTTGATAAATAAAGCCGGAGAACTTGACACTTCAAAAAAAAGTGAGTGCTGGAGTCTGAATCTTTTTATTATTTCTATGTACCTGCAAAGGAGTTTTGGAAAAAAAACGAAGACACCGAGCACGCGGATATATATACTATCTACAGAAATAATGAGCCGGTATCTCTACCTACATGGATTTATATCAGCATTATGTATTCCATTATGGCTTTCTTGTTATAACAGAAAATAACGGGATCCATAACACGGAAGTCAAAACGGAAGCACAGTCTTTTTGCTCAAGTCAATGTGCATCTCACAGTATACTTGTCAGGGCTCAAGTACATACTTAGCAGGTAGGTGCAGGGCACAGTGGTGTGGCAGGATCACAATATCTGGGAACGTCTCCTTCCAGGGTATCAGGCTCGGCTGAGTTGCAGTCTGTAGCCAGAAGTGATCAGAAACCACTTGTGTTACTAAGGGTGGTCTCCTCACCAGGAGCAAGCACTCACTGAATTGGCCCAGTAGGCAACATAAGGAGCAGGTTCATGGCATAGGTTTACCCTCGTAAGATATAAAGGTCTCTATTTCACTCAGTAGGCCCAGCTCCAATCATTTATCCTCCACACTGTGTACTATACAACAGCAGTTGCACCACAGCTTAGCAGCACTCTGCCATAAACTTTAGCGAACTCACCGCAAGGTGCTCCAAATCTTCAATAATATGGAATTAACCTTGCTCAACAACTTTAGCACCTGCCAACTTTGATCATATAACTCAACTCAGCAGGTTTTGTGGCATAACATCATCATTACAGTGCTACAGACTGTGATCATAACTATGAACGGTAAAGGAAGTATCTGCGAACAAAGAAAAATGTTAACATGCCATTATACGTAATAAAGGTACCCACTTCACATAACTGCCACTTTGAAAGTTCAAGGATACACAGAGGTGGGTTATTTGCTCCGACAGTCCTTACTGGGGCACCTGTTACATCTATATTGGGGGTTGTATAGGGGTGTATAATATGGACTCCCCAAAAACACACACACACAAAAACATTCAACTCCATTATCCCACACAGTGACTAATACTTTCTTCTTACTCTCAGAGGGTAACTCTTCTCTTCCTCTGTATAGCTGCTCCAGCACATAGGATTTCTTGACAAAGAGCCTGGGAAATGAAGATTTATACATTCCAACATGTTTTGCAAAGATGCACTTCAGATTGTTGTTTTTAGCCTCCACCTTCTGCTTTACACAATTATTATCATATTACAGCTTGTCCCTTGATCAGCTGTTGTTTTTAAAGACAATCCTAAGAACAGTAACCAGAGATTCCAAGGATCATACCTGCTTGAAGAGATTAGAAGAAAAGAACAAATAAGACTCCACACCCTCCTTAGTGTAGCACAAAGCCAAATCCAATGGCAGCAGAATTTCATAAAAATAAAGTTGACATTGGTTTGGTACGCTATTGTTTATTACAAGGTAGTTAAATACAGTATTTTCATTGACAGAACCATAAGAGATATAAAAGTCACAAGAGAAAACAAGGCTACTATACACTACAATAGAGGCATGCTAGTAATCATTGGCATGTGAACAGTTACTACTTTATGTAAATGGTCTTTATCCATTAAAGGGGTTGTCTCATCACAGACAATGGTGGCATATCGCTAGGATATGCCCCATTGCCTTATAGGTGCGGGTCCCAGTGGTGGGACCCGCACCTATATCAAGAACGGAGCCCTGAAAGTGTTGGAGGGCGCACTGCGCATGGGCAGCTGCCCTCCATAAAACCGCTAAAAATAGATGGCTATTTCCATCAGGCCCATAGAAGTGAATGGGAGCAGTGGCCAGTCATGCGCGGTGTGCTTCCATTCACTTCTATGGGGAACGCGCTTGGTGGTGGCTGGACTGGAGTCCTTCAGCCACCACCTTGAGGGGCTCCATTTCTGATATAGGTGTGGGTCCCAGCGGTGGGACCTGCACCTATAAGACAATGGGGGCATATCCTAGCGATATGCCCCTATTGTCTGTGATGAGTCAACCCCTTTAACCACTTCAACCCCGCTAGCTAAAACCCCCTTAACGACCAGGCCACTTTTTACACTTCTGCACTACACTACTTTCACAGTTTATTGCTCGGTCATGCAACTTACCACCCAAATGAATTTTACCTCCTTTTCTTCTCACTAATAGAGCTTTCATGAGACTTTGTAAGAAAGTCTCATGAAACTTTGTAAGAAAAAATAAAATAAAAATAAAAATCATCATTTTCCACTAACTTCTGACAAAAAATAAAAAATTCTAGGAACTCGCCATGCCCCTCACGGAATACCTTGGGGTGTCTTCTTTCCAAAACGGGGTCACTTGTGGGGTAGTTATACTGCCCTGGCATTCTAGTGGCCCTAATGTGTGCAAAGTAGTTTGAAATCAAAATGTGTAAAAAATGACCTGTGAAATCCTAAAGGTGCTCTTTGGAATGTGTGCCCCTTTGCCCACCTAGGTGTCAAAAAAGTGTCACACATCTGGTATCGCCGTACTCAGGAGAAGTTGGGGAATGTGTTTTGGGGTGTCATTTTACATATACCCATGCTGGGTGAGAGAAATATCTTGGCAAAACACAACTTTTCCCATTTTTTTATACAAAGTTGGCATTTGACCAAGATATTTCTCTCACCCAGCATGGGTATATGTAAAATGACACCCCAAAACACATTGCCCAACTTCTCCTGAGTACGGCGATACTAGATGTGTGACACTTTTTTGCAGCCTAGATGCGCAAAGCGCCCCAAATTCCTTTTAGGAGGGCATTTTTAGACATTTGGATCCCAGACGGAAATTGATATTGGATAAAATGACACCTCAAAACACAACTTCTCCTGATAACGGCAATACCACATGTGTGACACTTTTCTGGAAAGAAGACACCCCAAGGTATTTAATGAGGTACATGGCGAGTTCATAGAATTATTTTTTTTTTTGCACAAGTTAGCGGAAATTTTAATTTTATTTTTTTCTCACAAAGTCTCCCTTTCCGCTAACTTGGGACAAAAATTTCAATCTTTCATGGACTCAATATGCCCCTCACGGAATACCTTGGGGTGTCTTCTTTCTGAAATGGGGTCACATGTGGGGTATTTATACTGCCCTGGCATTTTAGGGGCCCAAAAGCGTGAGAAGAAGTCTGGAATATAAATGTCTAAAAAATGTTATGCATTTGGATTCTGTGAGGGGTATGGTGAGTTCATGTGAGATTAGATTTTTTTACACAAGTTAGTGGAATATGAGACTTTGTAAGAAAAAATAAAATAAAAATAAAATATCTATTTCCGCTAACTTGTGCCAAAAAAAAAATGTCTAAATGGAGCCTTACAGGGGGTGATCAATGACAGGGGGGTGATCAGGGAGTCTGTATGGGGTGATCACCCCCCTGTCATTGATCACCCCCCTGTAAGGCTCCATTCAGACGTCCGTATGTGTTTTGCGGATCCGATCCATGTATCCGTGGATCCGTAAAAATCATACGGACGTCTGAACGGAGCCTGACAGGGGGGTGATCAATGACAGGGGGTGATCAGGGAGTGTATATGAGGTGATCACCACCCTGTCATTGATGATCACCCCCCTGTAAGGCTCCATTCAGACATCCGTATGTGTTTTGCGGATCCGATCCATGTATCCGTGGATCCGTAAAAATCATACGGACGTCTGAATGGAGCCTTACAGGGGGGTGATCAATGACAGGGGGGTGATCAGGGAATCTATATGGGTGATCACCCGCCTGTCATTGATCACCCCCCTGTAAGGCTCCATTCAGACGTCCGTATGTGTTTTGCGGATCCGATCCATGTATCCGTGGATCCGTAAAAATCATACGGACGTCTGAACGGAGCCTGACAGCGGGGTGATCAATGACAGGGGGGTGATCAGGGAATCTATATGGGGTGATCAGGGGTTCATAAGGGGTTAATAAGTGACAGGGGGGTGTAGTGTAGTGTAGGTGGCGTTTGGTGGTACTTTACACAGCTACCTGTGTCCTCTGGTGGTCGATCCAAACAAAAGGGACCACCAAAGGACCAGGTAGCAGGTATATTAGACGCTGTTATCAAAACGCGCGTTCACAGGAAGTCACGGCTCTCGCGAGATGACGCGTATATGCGTCACTCTGCGCAGAGCTGCCGCCTCCGGACCGCAGATCTGCGTTAGGCGGTCCGGAGGCGGTTAAAGAGGTTGTCTCACTTTCGCAAATAGCATTTATCATGTAGAGAAAGTTATTAATGTATCATGATTGTCCATATTGCCTCCTTTGCTGTCTCGAGTCATTTTTCAATCGCAATATACACTGTTCGTTTAAAGAGTTTACAATCACTGCTGCAATCCAGGCATCTATGCGCAGCAGCTCTCATCCCAGCCACATCTAGCAGTATATACAGTGAGGAACAGAAGTATTTAAACACCCTGCGATTTTGCAAGTTCTCCCATTTAGAAATCATGGAGGGGTCTGAAATTCACATTGTAGGAGCATTCCCACTCTGAGAGACAGAATAAAAAAAAAAATCAGGAAATCACATTTTCTGGAAGTTTTTATTTTTTGTCACAAGTTAGTGGAATATGAGACTTTGTAAGGAAAAATAAATAAATAAATCATCATTTTCCACTAACTTGTGACAAAAAATAAAAAATTCTAGGAACTCGCCATGCCCCTCACGGAATACCTTGGGGTGTCTTCTTTCCAAAATGGGGTCACTTGTGGGTTAGTTATACTGCCCTGGCATTTTAGGGGCCCAAATGCGTGCAAAGTAGTTTGAAATCAAAATCTGTAAAAAATGGCCTGTGAAATCCGAAAGGTGCTCTTTGGAATGTGGGCCCCTTTGTCCACCTAGGCTGCAAAAAAGTGTCACACATGTGGTATCGCCGTACTCAGGAGAAGTTGGGGAATGTGTTTTGGGGTGTCATTTTACATTTACCCATGCTGGGTGAGAGAAATATCTCGGCAAAAGACAACTTTCCCATTTTTTTATACAAAGTTGGCATTTGACCAAGATATTTATCTCACCCAGCATGGGTATATGTAAAATGACACCTCAAAACACAACTTCTCCTGATAACGGCAATACCACATTTGTGACACTTTTCTGGAAAGAAGACACCCCAAGGTATTTAATGAGGTACATGGCGAGTTCATAGAATTTTTTTTTTTTTTGCACAAGTTAGCGGAAATTTTAATTTTATTTTTTTCTCACAAAGTCTCCCTTTCCGCTAACTTGGGACACAAATTTCAATCTTTCATGGACTCAATATGCCCCTCACGGAATAACTTGGGGTGTCTTCTTTCCGAAATGGGGTCACATGTGGGGTATTTATACTGCCCTGGCATTTTAGGGGCCCTAAAGCGTGAGAAGAAGTCTGGAATATAAATGTCTAAAAAATTTTATGCATTTGGATTCCGTGAGGGGTATGGTGAGTTCATGTGAGATTTTATTTTTTGACACAAGTTAGTGGAATATGAGATTTTGTAAGAAAAATAAATAAATAAATATTTCCCCTAACTTGTGCCAAAAAAATGTCTGAATGGAGCCTTACAGGGGGGTGATCAGGGAGTCTATATGGGGTGATCACCACCCATTCATTGATAACCCCCCTGTAAGGCTCCATTCAGACGTCCGTATGTGTTTTGCGGATCCACGGATCCGCAAAACACATACGGATGTCTGAATGGAGCCTTACAGGGGGGGGGGGGGTGATCAATGACAGGGGGGTGATCACCCCATATACACTCCCTTATCATCCCCCTGTCATTGATCACCTCCCTGTAAGGCTCCATTCAGAGGTCCGTATGTGTTTTGCGAATCCACTGATCCATGGATCGGATCCGCAAAACACATACGGACATCTGAATGGAGCCTTACAGGGGGTGATCAATGACAGGGGGTGATCAGGGAGTCTATATGGGGTGATCAGGGGTTAATAAGTGACAGGGGGGTGTAGTGTAGTGGTGTTTGGTGCTACTTTACAGAGCTACCTGTGTCCTCTGGTGGTCGATCCAAGCAAAAGGGACCAACAGAGGACCAGGTGGCAGGTATATCAGACGCTGTTATCAAAACAGCATCTAATATACCTGTTAGGGGTTAAAAAAATCGCATCTACAGCCTGCCAGCGAACGATCGCCGCTGGCAGGCTGTAGATCCACTCTATTACTTTCCGATCCTGTGAACGCACGCGCCTGTGTGCGCGCGTTTACAGGATATCTCGCGTCTCGCGATATGATGCGTAGATGCGTGACTGTGCCTGGGACAGCCGCCTCCGGAACGCGATCCTGCGTTAGGTGGTTAAAGACCCCTGTCCACCCCACAGTCAGTCAGATGCCAACTACTACCATGGACAAGACCAAAGAGCTGTCAAAAGACACCAGAAACAAAATTGTGGACCTCCAAAAGGGTGGAAAGGGCTACAGGGCAATTGCCAAGCAGCTTTGTGAAAAGTAGAACTTTTTGGTCTAAACTTGTCGTATTTGGAGGAAAAAGAAGGATGAGTTGCATCCCAAGAACACCATCCCTACTGTGAAGCATGGGGGTGGTGACATCATGCTTTGGGGGTGCTTTTCTGTGAAGGGGCAGGACGACTGCACTGTATTAAGGAGAGGATGAATGGGGCCATTTATTGTGAGATTTTGAGCAACAACCTCCTTCCCTCAGTCAGTGCATTGAAGATGGGTCGTGGCTGGGTCTTCCAAAATGACAAAGACCCAAAGCACACAGCCAGGATAACCAAAGAGTGGCTCCGTAAGAAGCATATCAAGGTTCTGGAGTGGCCTAGCCAGTCTCCAGACCTAAATCCCATAGAACATCTTTGGAGGGAGCTGAAACTCTGTGTTGCTCAGCGACAGCCCCGAAACCTGACAGATCTAGAGGAGATCTGTGTGGAGGAGTGGGACAAAATCCCCGTTGCAGTGTGTGCATACCTGGTCAAGAACTACAGGAAATGTTTGACCTCTGTAATTGCAAACAAAGGCTTCTGTACCAAATATTAACACTGATTTTCTCAGGTGTTCAAATACTTATGTTCAGCAGTGCAAGACAAAAAAATTCTTTAAAAATCATATAAAAATCATACAGTGTGATTTCCTTTTTTTATTTTTTTATTCTGTCTCTCAGAGTGGGAATGCACCTACAATGTGAATTTCAGATCCCTCCATGATTTCTAAGTGGGAGAACTTGCAAAATCACAGGGTGTTTAAATACGTCTGTTACTCGCTGTAATTCAATAGACAAATGAAGCCAGCAAAGGAGGCAATATGGACAATCACAATACATTAGTAAGTGCTTTGATCTATAACAGTGTATTACTGTACTGTGGCGGCAGCAGGGAGCACACGGCGTCATAGCAACCAATGACGCCGTGCGCTCCTGCTCTCAGCAGGAATCCAGCCCGTGGAGCGGTCCGTGAAAAACGGCCGTGTGCATTCGGCCTTATTCTGAGCACTATTAACCACACACTAATTATAGTGGGAGGAAGCAGGAAGAGCAATAAATATATAAATAATAAATATTGTGACTGATAATAGATTTTTCAAATGTACAGTAAGTACCTAAAGAGCAGTGCGGAGACGTTGTGCCACTCAGTAGTCACTGAAACTGAACTGATTATTGAATGGGAAGACAATTCTATGCATACATTTGTGTGGTGGTCACAATTGTCAGAGCAATTTTGTGTAAATGCTATTACTGTGTTGGCCCTGTTATACTTCAAATCCCAAAATTGTGGAAGTCCCATTCCTGTTCTTCCAGAGAACACCTAGTTAATCATAGATTAGTACAAATCACATCCTTTTTATAGTCTGGCTCCCAAGGCAATCCAGGAAAATCAAGACTGTTACCATCTATGGGCTTTTTGGACTACACTAATAAATTTACTTTGCAATGTGGAAAATCTGCAGGGTTTTCAAAGGAAGATGCCACTTTTTCCTAATAAGATATATTACAATGTTTCATGTATTCGCATAAACTAAGGAAAGCGAAACCATTATAATGACAGCTACACTTCTCTTTTTAAAGCTTGTATTATACATCTTTTAATCCAACTACTTTTAACTAAAAGGCTACTAAAACGATCCATAACGCCCTGCCCTGTGTCATGGTTTTCATGATATAAACAACATTTAATAGTGTAGTGTTACAATTTATAATATTATGCAATGATTGTTATGTCATTTACAATTAAAGACAGAACATTTATTGGAAGACCACGTGGAAATATTCTGCTGTATTTTCATTGGGTAACCTGGGACCGTACTGTAGTTTTGCCTTATAAGGTAGAAACAATAAGGTTTGAGAATACATAGCACCTAAGACAAACTGGCATTCAAAAAGAAGTAAAAAACTACGATTTCGAAAAACCCACAGTCCAGCATGCTGCTACATTAGTGAGGCATTAGTGTAGTGTTTCAATGTTTTCTCCTCCTATGGGATATTTATAGCTCCTATCCAGCAGAAAGACCTAGTCCTCCTAAGCAGACATTATGTCATGCTCTATTACATCACTTAGTCAGTAAGACATTTCCAAATAAGCAGTAAGGAGATTTTCTTTAGTCCCACACATACAGAAGTTGCCAAACAAGAGTTGGCCAATTTGTAAGAAATATGGCAGATATGTCCTATGTGTTTCTTGTGTGACATACATATGTTGTCATGTCCTATGTGTTTCTTGTGTGACATACATCTGTTGTCATGTGTGACGACATATCTTACCCCCATTGTGCTAAAGAAGGACCACAAGTCTCGATCTATGGACTGCATAAACATCAGTACTTGTCCACCACTGCATCCACAGGGCACAAGATGATAGTGGTGAGGGGTGATTCACCCACATCACTGCTGTTTTTGCTGCCCTGGTGCTTGCATGGAACAGTTTGCATGGAACAGGTTTCCTTTCAGTGCAAGCACATGGGCAGAATAGAGAATGGTGACCTGCACCCTATGGCTGCGGGAAGGAACAAAACATGATGTATATGCAGCCCTCAGATGGAGGCCTGAGGGTCTTTTACAGCATAGCAGGGGTAAAATATTGTTTGATATTAACAAGTATTTCACATGACATATCTGCCATAATTCTTACAAATTGCCCATTTTCATTGATTGAAATTGTGAAATTTCTAAAACCTATTTGAATTATGAATTTTCTAATATCACCGCAGAGGGATGACATTACAAGCTGTCGAAAGTCCATGCCAATTAGTTGAATATATGATTTAGCACAGTTGAATTTTATTTTTCCATGTCTTTATCACTTTTTTTTTTTATAAATACCTTTACTAAATATATATGCTGCCCTTCCTAAGGTAATCTGATGCAAAAATATTTCTACCCAAAGCATAAAAATGGTTTATATTAGTAATTCAGGATTTAAATGGGTAGTTTGGTTTGTGTTACTTACAGAAATACTGTATTTTTGTGGTGGCCATTTTTGCAGGAAGTGCAGCCATATTGTTTGTTACCTTTGATTTAGCGTCTCAGAAGCAAACAACTGGTATTGTGTCAGCATTTACAATCAATAAGAACGTGAGAGCTTACCATGAGCTGCTGAAAAGAGAATTTAAATGTGACAATGAATATATGCGCCACAACAAAACATAAAACATGCCACTTTAATGTGTTATAATGTACATATTGTGTTAATGTATATAAACAAAAAACAAACAAACACTTTTGACAATATTTTTACTTATGCTTTTTTTACAACCAGACCTCGCATCCTCTTGATAAAGATACAGTTGAAAAGTTTAAAACTATGGTGTAACAGGGAGCCAAGCAGGGGCGGACTGGTACCTTAAAGTGGCCCTGGAAGAAAAACCTAAAAATGGCCCCATATTGTAGGCAGGTCTACATTGACAGAAGGCAGGGCCATCATAAGTAGGCGGTGCCAACATTACTGTAGTACAGCACAAAATACCACCCCAGTAGAACCAAATACCACAGTCCAGCATAAATTACTGTTATCCTCAGCTGCAGTATCCAACACTATCACCATCCTGAGGACAACAATACAGTTGAATTCAGGAGTCCACTTTATGCCATTGGCCAGGGGCATACGTAGCTGATGCTCCTAGCATTAATTAATGCTGAGAGCATTAGATCACTATGTAGTCGGAGGATGGCTTTTTCACAACAAGCTGATGCAGCAGAAGAGAGAGGGAGAGAGACCAGCAATGCTTCTCCCTCTCCTTTACAGGTCTTGTTACTGTTGAAGCAAACCAACAGTATTTGTAGCAGTACCCTGCTCAAGCGTAAAGTCACATGTAAACACTGGAAATCTGAATTGCATCTACGAAAGGCACAGTGACTTCAAGAGATAAGAAGAAGCCAACTTGTTGTTGGTAGATGGGACACAATTTTGATAAAAAATGTGCACCTTAAAATTTTCATATATAGGAAGTAAAGCAGTAATGGAATGCAAAGTAATGCATGTTTCCTGTGTTTGCATGTGTCTTTGCGCTTGGAGTGAGGTGCCGCTACATATACCGTTTGTTTGCTTTTGCATGTCAACCATGGTTGTGTGCACCTGCACTTTATTACTTTTTTTTTGGGAGATGCTGGTCTAATTTTATTTCTTGCATTGTTACTGGTTCCATGACTCTGTACAGGATCTTAAGCCAGAGAATAGAGCTGCAATGTTTCAGGCAGAGGGAGAGTATGTCATATAGGGGGCCTATTCTGTGGCAGTTGTATTAGTAAGGGGGTCTGTATCTAGGGAGACTGGTCTGCGGGACTGTATTTCTCTAGAGCATGGGTGTCAAACATGCGGCCCGCGGGCCGCATGCGGCCCGCAATGAATATCTTTGCGGCCCGGCAAAGATGCAGCATCGCAGACTGCTATGTATGAGCCGGGAGAGAGGAGGGGCTGGAGTCCGTAACTAGGGGCGGGGCCCGGTGCAGTCACTGTACTCTTACACCGGGCCCCGCCGCTCACCAAAGTATTTATAAATGTGAATCCTTATCCTGTTATTAAGTTGAACTAACGCTGCCCTCTCCCATGTTCCCATGTCCCCCTTACTTAAGCTTCAATAGTAGGCAGAGAGGACAGCAGCAGTAACGTCACTCACTGACGTCGAGCACCTGCTCCGCCCACTTTATGAATGAAGCAGGCGGAGCAGACGCGCGACGTCAGTGAGTGACGTTACTGGTGCCGTCCGCTCTGCCTGCTATGGAAGCGTGTTCGTAAGTGCTGTGGGGATACAGGGGAACATGGGAACATGGGAGAGGGCAGCGTTAGTTCAACTTAATAACAGGATAAGGATTCACGTTTATAAATACTTCGGTGAGCAGAGGGCCGGTGTATTGGGGGACACTGTTATGAGGGGGATCTGTGGATGACATATAGCAGTGTCATCCACAGATCCCCCCCATAACAGTTCCATCCACAGATCCCCCCACCTCATAACAATGCCATCCACAGATATCCCACCCCATAGCAGTACCATCCACAGATATCCCACCCCATAACAGTTCCATCCACAGATCCCCCACCTCATAACAATGACATCCACAGATCCCCCATAACAGCACCATCCACAGATCCCCCACCCCATAACAATGCCATCCACAGATCCCCCCACCCCATAACAATGCCATCCACAGATATCCCACCCCATAGCAGTACCATCCACAGATCCCCATAACATTGTCATCCACATCCCCCATAACAGTGCCATCCACAGGTCCCCCATAACAGTGCCATCCACAGGTCCCCAATAACAGTGCGTCATCCACAGATCCCCCATAATAGTGTCACGCACAGACCACCATTAATTCAAAGCCCACCAAAAGCACAACTTTTGGTTAAAAATATTTTTTTCTTATTTTCCTCCTCAAAAACCTAGGCGCGTCTTATAGTGAAGTTTAATATTTGTATATATATATATATATATATATATATATATATATATATATAAATATAATAATCATTCCTCCTTGGTGGTTTTATCGTGAATACATTTTCACTTTTTGATATTTGTTGATTTATTACCTAGTTGCCACGTCGGCTTGGTCTTGCGGTTTAGCTGGTTTCCTAGTAACCACAATATTTTTGCGAGCATCATTACGTCATAACGACACCTGCGGCTTCCCGTTCCCGTTTTTTTTTTTTTGATGCGGCCCACATAAACTTAAATTTTGTTTTTTTGGCCCATGTTAGCCTTTGAGTTTGACATGCTTGCTCTAGAGGGTCTTGGGTCCATTTATAGGCAATCTGTATTTATTCAGGGGTTACATAACTACGTATTTTTTGTGGTGTAGTGTGAGTAATGTTTTCTGGGGTCTGTATTTATTTAAGGGTCTGGTTTAGGATCTTAATGGCATTTCTGGACAATAACTAACAGCAATAGCCTACAGAAATTAAGGGGGTCATTTATTAAGACCAGCTTTTAAGACGCTGGTCTTAATAACCCGTATATCTGGTGGTGGATCCGCCGAAATTATGAAGAGGCGCAGGCCTCTCCCTAACTTCGGCACATCCAGCACCAGTCTAAATGTAAGACAACTTCCTAGCTGTCTCATATTTAAACAATTTTCTACGCCTAAACAGGCGTAGAAAATGATGACTGAGATGGTACCCCCAGCCCATCCCTTTCCCAACCACGCCCACCTTTTTAGACCTGGCTTGAGCAGGGAAAAGTCACACATTGTGGCGCAAATAACCCTTGCGCTGCAATCCGCATCAGAAATACTCCTAATATAGGGGTATTTCTGGATAATAAATGGCCCCCTAAGTGCATAAAATAACCCACAATCTTCAATGCAATAAAATAAAGCTTTATTAAATCACAAGATTAAAAAATTACAAAACAACATTCCATGATTAGCAAATTAGTTTAGTGCTCTCATTAAGAGAAACAGGTTTGCAGGTTTGATACCTTTTAATGGCTAACAAAAATAGAAGTAATTATGTTACATAGCGAGTTTTCCAGACATCACCAGTCCCTTCATAAGGCGTACTACAAGAATATATGAAGAAACAGCAATATATATACAATAAGACATGGGGGAATGAATGGGCATTTGAAAAATAACAGAACAACATATCAAAAATCTTGAGAATGAGTCCTTAATTATCTTACAGATAAGGGGTGTGAAAGTTTTATGGTCTCTAAATTGATGTTAACTTAGAGACCTGGTGCCCCGACTATGTCTATAGAAGACCCTTTAGATCTTGTAGTGTGTCATAAATCCTGGGGACAAATTCAGTCCAGTATTCAAAGTGTCAAGCAGTGTTATAAATTTGTATTCCCAAATTCTTCTAGCTCTTTGGGATTTAAAGTTACCTTTTAATATGAGAACTTTCATGTGTGTTCTTCATTGTGTCCCGGGCTACAGAAATGCTTAGCCACAGGGAAGTGTAGCTTTTTTTCTTTAATTTTGTGGCAGTGGGACCTCACCCTTGCATTGAGTTTCTGTCCTGTTTCTCCAACGTAGAGGTCTCCAACAGGACATTTAGTGCAGAGAATCAGATAAACAACATTAGATGTAGAACATGTGAATGTCCCAGGGATCTTATAGTCCTGCTGTGTGTTGGGGATCCGGATCTTATCTGTTATCATTATATGGGAACAGGTTTTGCATCTCCTTATATTACAGGGATGGGTTCCTTTTTCTGTGGTACATGGCCTTGAACTTGATTTGATCAGAATATTCCTTAGATTTGTAGGTCGTTGGTAAGCTAGTAAGGGGGATCTGGGAAGATTGTTTTTAGTCGTTCATCCTTACGTAGGACATGATGCAATTTTTTGGCAGTTTTCCTCAGTACCTCTAGTTGTGGATTGTAGGTCACAACCAGAGGTATGCGCTGGTTCTGTTTCTTTTCATTGTATTGGAGAAGTTGACTTCTGGGGATCTTGGTGGCTCTTGTGATCTGATCTTCAATTAAAGCAGGATGATAGCCCTGGTATAAAACCTTTTATTATGTTGGGGTGGAAGCTGACCCATTTGAGGTATGTAGGCCGATATATAGGTTTTCGATACAGGGATGTCTGTATTGAGCCGTCTTGAAGTTTAATGCTGGTGTCCAGAAAGCTGACTTCTGTGTGTGAATAGTTGAGGGTCAGGTTTATAGTGGGATGGAATTTGTTGAATTGTTCATGAAATTTTATCAGTTCATGTTCAGAGTTGGTCCAGATTATTAGGATGTCATCAATGAAACAGAAGTAGGCCAAGGGTTTTATGAGGCAGGATACCAAAAAGTTATTTTCCAGTTTTGCCATGAAGAGATTTGCATATTGTGGTGCTATTTTACTGCCCATGGCGGTCCCAGTGCACTGTAAATATATCTCCTTGTCAAAAGAGAAATAGTTATGGGTGAGGATGAATTTGGTCAGTTGTAGTACAGACTCTGAGATGATCCCATTCATCTCCAAGTATACTCGGCAAGCAGTTAATCCATCATTTATTCATTTATTTTATTTATTGCACTTATATAGCGCTACTATATTCCACAGCGCTTTACAGACATTATCATCCAACTGTTCCCAATGTGTCACCATCAGATCTTTGAGAAGTTCTGTTAGATGTTCTTCAGTACCTTCTGCATGATCTTCTTTTGTTTTGCTTTCGTTTTGACATCTCTCCTCCCTCTCCCAGCTGTCATCTATTAGCAGTGATTGCCTCCCTATATACAGTACAGACCAAAAGTTTGGACACACCTTCTCATTCAAAGAGTTTTCTTTATTTTCATGACTATGAAAATTGTAGATTCACACTGAAGGCATCAAAACTTTGAATTAACACGTGGAATTATATACATAACAAAAAAGTGTGAAACATATGAAAATATGTCATATTCTTGGTTCTTCAAAGTAGCCACCTTTTGCTTTGATTACTGCTTTGCATACTCTTGGCATTCTCTCGAGCTTCAAGAGGTAGTCACCTGAAATGGTCTTCCAACAGTCTTGAAGGAGTTCCCAGAGATGCTTAGCACTTGTTGGCCCTTTTGCCTTCACTCTGCAGTCCAGCTCACCCCAAACCATCTCGATTGGGTTCAGGTCCGGTGACTGTGGAGGCCAGATCATCTGGCGCAGCACCCCATCACTCTCCTTCATGGTCAAATAGCCCTTACACAGCCTGGAGGTGTGTTTGGGGTCATTGTCCTGTTGAAAAATAAATGATGGTCCAACTAAACGCAAACCGGATGGAATAGCATGCCGCTGCAAGATGCCGTGGTAGCCATGCTGGTTCAGTATGCCTTCAATTTTGAATAAATCCCCAACAGTGTCACCAGCAAAGCACCCCCACACCATCACACCTCCTCCTCCATGCTTCACGGTGGGAACCAGGCATGTGGAGTCCATCCGTTCATCTTTTCTGCGTCGCACAAAGACGGTGGTTGGAACCAAAGATCTCAAATTTGGACTCATCAGACCAAAGCACAGATTTCCACTGGTCTAATGTCCATTCCTTGTGTTCTTTAGCCCAAACATGTCTCTTCTGCTTGTTGCCTGTCCTTAGCAGTGGTTTCCTAGCAGATATTCTACCATGAAGGCCTGATTCACACAGTCTCCTCTTAACAGTTGTTCTAGAGATGTGTCTGCTGCTAGAACTCTGTGTGGCATTGACCTGGTCTCTAATCTGAGCTGCTGTTAACCTGCGATTTCTGAGGCTGGTGACTCGGATGAACCTATCCTCCGCAGCAGAGGTGACTCTTGGTCTTCCTTTCCTGGGGCGGTCCGCATGTGAGCCTGTTTCTTTGTAGCGCTTGATGGTTTTTGTGACTGCACTTGGGGACACTTTCAAAGTTTTCCCAATTTTTCGGACTGACTGACCTTCATTTCTTAAAGTAATGATGGCCACTCGTTTTTCTTTACTTAGCTGCTTTTTTCTTGCCATAATACAAATTCTAACAGTCTATTCAGTAGGACTATCAGCTGTGTATCCACCTGACTTCTCTACAACGCAACTGATGGTCCCAACCCAATTTATAAGGCAAGAAATCCCACTTATTAAACCTGACAGGGCACACCTGTGAAGTGAAAACCATTTCAGGTGACTACCTCTTGAAGCTCATCAAGAGAATGCCAAGAGTGTGCAAAGCAGTAATCAAAGCAAAAGGTGGCTACTTTGAAAAACCTAGAATATGACATTTTCAGTTGTTTCACACTTTTTTGTTATGTATATAATTCCACATGTGTTAATTCATAGTTTTGATGCCTTCAGTGTGAATCTACAATTTTCATAGTCATGGAAATAAAGAAAACTCTTTGATTGAGAAGGTGTGTCCAAACTTTTGGTCTGTACTGTATATTAACCCTTTTTCAGGTGGTGTGTGTATATATATATATATATATATATATATATATATATATAGAGAGAGAGAGAGAGGGAGAGAGAGAGAGAGAGAGATGTATGCAAGCCCCTTTGTCAGCATGCATGTATATATATATATATATATATATATACAGGGAGTGCAGAATTATTAGGCAAGTTGTATTTTTGAGGATTAATTTTATTATTGAACAACAACCATGTTCTCAATGAACCCAAAAAACTCATTAATATCAAAGCTGAATATTTTTGGAAGTAGTTTTTAGTTTGTTTTTAGTTTTAACTATTTTAGGGGGATATCTGTGTGTGCAGGTGACTATTACTGTACATAATTATTAGGCAACTTAACAAAAACAAATATATACCCATTTCAATTATTAATTTTTACCAGTAAAACCAATATAACATCTCAACATTCACAAATATACATTTCTGACATTCAAAAACAAAACAAAAACAAATCAGTGACCAATATAGCCACCTTTCTTTGCAAGGACACTCAAAAGCCTGCTATCCATGGATTCTGTCAGTGTTTTGATCTGTTCACCATCAACATTGCGTGCAGCAGCAACCACAGCCTCCCAGACACTGTTCAGAGAGGTGTACTGTTTTCCCTCCTTGTAAATCTCACATTTGATGATGGACCACAGGTTCTCAATGGGGTTCAGATCAGGTGAACAAGGAGGCCATGTCATTAGATTTTCTTCTTTTATACCCTTTCTTGCCAGCCACGTTGTGGAGTACTTGGACGCGTGTGATGGAGCATTGTCCTGCATGAAAATCATGTTTTTCTTACCTTGCAGACTTCTTCCTGTACCACTGCTTGAAGAAGGTGTCTTCCAGAAACTGGCAGTAGGACTGGGAGTTGAGCTTGACTCCATCCTCAACCCAAAAAGGCCCCACAAGCTCATCTTTGATGATACCAGCCCAAACCAGTACTCCACCTCCACCTTGCTGGCATCTGAGTCGGACTGGAGCTCTCTGCCCTTTACCAATCCAGCCATTTGGCCCATCAAGACTCACTCTCATTTCATCAGTCCATAAAACCTTAGAAAAATCAGTCTTGAGATATTTCTTGGCCCAGTCTTGACGTTTCAGCTTGTGTGTCTTGTTCAGTGGTGGTCGTCTTTCAGCCTTTCTTACCTTGGCCATGTCTCTGAGTATTGCACACCTTGTGCTTTTGGGCACTCCAGTGATGTTGCAGCTCTGAAATATGGCCAAACTGGTGGCAAGTGGCATCTTGGCAGCTGCACGCTTGACTTTTCTCAGTTCATGGGCAGTTATTTTGCGCCTTGGTTTTTCCACATGCTTCTTGCGACCCTGTTGACTATTTTGAATGAAACGCTTGATTGTTTGATGATCACGCTTCAGAAGCTTTGCAATTTTAAGAGTGCTGCATCCCTCTGCAAGATATCTCACTATTTTTGACTTTTCTGAGCCTGTCAAGTCCTTCTTTTGACCCATTTTGCCAAAGGAAAGGAAGTTGCCTAATAATTATGCACACCTGATATAGGGTGTTGATGTCATTAGACCACACCCCTTCTCATTACAGAGATGCACATCACCTAATATGCTTAATTGGTAGTAGGCTTTCGAGCCTATACAGCTTGGAGTAAGACAACATGCATAAAGAGGATGATGTGGTCAAAATACTCATTTGCCTAATAATTCTGCACGTAGTGTGTATATATATATACATATATATATATATATATATATATGGGCTTATAGCTGCTCATTTATGCCCTAGGTTTATATTAAGTGTATATAGATGTGCCCCAAGCATATAGATATATATGCTTAAATGTGGCCAATATCCCCCCAGTCACGGGTGCCCCCACTCTGGTATGTGCCTGCAGGAAGGAGAGGATGACAACTGGACAATTATGTTCAGTTTCGGCCACTTCAAAAGGCAGAGTATCATTAAAGATGCCGGAGATGTTTTGCATAACAGGGACAGGGAAACAAAAAGCTCCCCCGCCCCTGTATGCCGCGTATCGCGATATCCCCCTGCCCTCTGTGTGCCGATATGCGATATCGCCACAGGCGGGAGAATCAAAGGATCCCCCGCCGGGAAGCGTGTGCCAGGATTGGAAAACGGGAGCGAGCGCGGCCGGGTTTAAATACCCCGACTGTGCGGCGCTCAAGTTAGTTGACCTCTACTCACCCAGAAGAGGAGAGCACGTACGGCGCTGAAGAGAAGTTCCCCCTCATTGAGTAAGCGCAGGCAGCGCTGCGCTAGGGGGAAGAAAGAGTTAACCCCGGCGTGCCCCAGAATAACCCCATGCAGCATGGAGAGCAGAGCCTGCGCTCAGAGGAAGAGAGGCAGAAGGCCGAACAGTGCGAGACAGGAGGAGAGCAGAAGACGTAGGCAGTTCTAGGAGGGAGAAGCTGAGGAACCCTGGAATGGATGAGTTTACCCCTGCTGCCCTGCAATCTGCATCAACCCCTGCCCTGCTCCCACATTCTGCCATACCAAGTGTTAACCCTTTCTTGGGTAAACTCCTGCTGTCCATTAACCCTGCAATAGCTCCTTTACCCCTGCAGCAGTAACCCCTTCACTGCTGCTGCCCTGAACCCCTGCTGCAGTGACTCCCAGCAGCAGATTAAACCCTGTACCCCTCTGTGCCACTCCCTGCAAATGTCCCTGGCCTGCATTGTATTAACCCTTGCAGTGCCATAATTGTGTTATCCCCATAGGGACAATGTGTAGCCAGGTGGGTGGGTTGCTGGTATTTATGTGTGTGAGTGTAAGGTTTAGTTAGATTTGGGGAGGAATTGGAATATTATATTGTGCTGTGTGTAGTGTGGTTAGGATTGTGTTTATTGTAGTGCTATTATTGTATTGCGGTGTGTGCATCTATATGTATATATTTATAACCATTGATATATAAATATAAAGATATAGCGTAAATAAATAGACAGTAGACGTGTTATTGTGTTAATAAATATACTTTATTATTCATAACGCAGTGTATAGTCTTTTAGAGTCGCTGCAGTAGTAACAAAGTAGCAGCAATAGTCGCATAAAGTTCAGTAAATAGGTAAGGCGACAGAGATAGTTTCTTATAAGGTATAAATAGGTGGAGTCATCAACAGACTACTTACACCTATTTATGAATATTGATTATTGATATTAATCAAAATATTAATAATTAATAGTTTCCTTAACAAATGGTTACAACAGAAATCGATGTATTAAGACAATTTTCTGTGCAATAATTACGCCAATCAAGAATCTCTCGCTTGCCAATCGATGGTAGGATTATGTTTACTTAACCATGGCAAGCCCAAAACCAAAGGAGCAGGCAGACCCTCCAACACAAAACACGAAATGAATTCCTGATGAAAATCACCCACCCTCAATTTGATGTTCTGCACCATCCGTGATAAGTATTTTTGAGTAAGTGGAGCAGAATCAATTGCAAACACAGAAATATTTTTTTCTACTGCACTTGTTGACACTCTATGCATGCAAATGAACTGACCATCAACTAGGTTAACCTCTGCCTCACTGTCAATAAAGGCCTGAATTTTCACAATTTTGGACTCTAGCACCACCGCCGTAGACAGGAGATATCGGTTACCACCAGTAAATGATAAATTTAAGTTCTCTGGCTCTCCACCCACACCACCAAGAGTAAAATGGTAATTAAACGTTTTATTTTTCTTTTCACCTTGACGCTGAACGTAGGGACATACATTAACAAAATGTCCCTTTTTACAACAGAAAAAACAGGCTCCTTTCTTATGACCAACATTCTTTCCCACAGATCTAGTGGTAGCTCCCCCCAACTGCATGGGCTCGTCACCAGACATACACTCAAGTGTCTCTTCACCCAAAGTATCAGAGGAAGCCGCCACCTCATAGGATAGTACGTCCTGAGAGTGAGATCTCTCTCTCAGACGTCTATCGATACGTACAGCAAGTGACATAGCAGCCTCCAATGACTCCGGATTTTCGTTAAAGGCCAACACATCTTTCAGCCTCTTGGATAATCCCTGACAAAATTGACTATGGAGAGCCAGATCATTCCACTCCATATCCGTAGCCCATCTTCTAAATTCAGTGCAATAGATCTCCGCAGACCGCTTTCTCTGGCGTAAACCACGCTACTCGGTCTGGGACAAGGAAATCTGATCCGGGTCATCATAGATCACACCTAGAGCTCTAAAAAACTCATCGGAGGGACTGCGTTACGGTCTGCAAATAAAAAGCCCACGCTGAGGATCTTCTTTAAGCAACGACATGATTATACTCACTCTTTGACTCTCATCACCAGAAGAATGAGGACGTAGCTTAAAATAGAATTTGCATGATTCCTTAACCCCTTAGGGACACGGCCTTTTTACACCTTAGGACCAGGCCATTTTTTGCAAATCTGACAAGTGTCACTTTAAGTGATGATAACTTTAAAACGCTTTGACTTATCCAGGCCATTCTGAGATTGTTTTTTCGTCACATATTGTACTTCATGACACTGGTAAAAAAAAGTTTAAAAAAATATTTTTTTTTGCATAAAAAAATGTCAAATTTACCAAAAATTGGGAAAGATTAGCCAATTTCAAAGTTTCAGTTTCTCTACTTCTGTAATACATAGTAATACCCCTAAAAATTGTGATGACTTTACATTCCCCATATGTCTACTTCATGTTTGAATTATTTTGGGAATGATATTTTATTTTTTGGGGATGTTACAAGGCTTAGAAGTTTAGAAGCAAATCTTGAAATTTTTCAGAAATTTACAAAAACCCAATTTTTAGGGACCACTACAGCTCTGAAGTCACTTTGCGAGGCTTACATAATAGAAACCACCCAAAAATGACCCCATTCTATAAACTACACCCCTCAAGGTATTCAAAACTGATTTTACAAACTTTGTTAACCCTTTAGGTGTTGCACAAGAGTTATTGGCAAATGGGGATGAAATTTGAGAATTTCATTTTATTGCCTAATTTTCCATTTTAACCCATTTTTTCCACTAACAAAGCAAGGGTTAACAGCCAAACAAGACTGTATCTTTATTGCCCTGACTCTGCCGTTTACAGAAACACCCCATATGTGGCCGTAAACTACTGTACGGCCACACAGCGGGGCGTAGAGTGAAAGGTGCGCCGTTTGGTTTTTGGAAGGCATGTTTTGCTGGACTGGTTTTTTGACACCATGTCCCATTTGAAGCCCCCCTGATGCACCCCTAGAGTAGAAACTCCATAAAAGTTACCCCATCTAAGAAACTACACCCCTCAAGGTATACAAAACTGATTTAATAAACTTTGTTAACCCTTTAGGTGTTGCACAAGATTTAATGGAAAATAGAGATACAATTTCAAAATTTCACTTTTTTGACAGATTTTCCATTTTAATATTTTTTTTCCAGTTACAAAGCAAGGGTTAACAGCCAAACAAAACTCATTATTTATGGCCCTGATTCTGTAGTTTACAGAAACATCCCATATGTGGTCGTAAACCGCTGTACGGTCACACGGCAGGGCGCAGAAGGAAAGGAATGCCATACGGTTTTTGGAAGGCAGATTTTGCTGGACTGGTTTTTTGACACCATGTCCCATTTGAAGCCCCCCTGATGCACCCCTAGAGTAGAAACTCCATAAAAGTGACCCCATCTAAGAAACTACACCCCTCAAGGTATTCAAAACTGATTTTACAAACTTTTTTTAACCCTTTAGGTGTTGCACAAGTGTTATTGGCAAATGGGGATGAAATTTGAGAATTTCATTTTTTTGCCTAATTTTCCATTTTAACCAATTTTTTCCACTAACAAAGCAAGGGTTAACAGCCAAACAAGACTGTATCTTTATTGCCCTGACTCTGCCGTTTACAGAAACACCCCATATGTGGCCGTAAACTACTGTACGGCCACACAGCGGGGCGTAGAGTGAAAGGTGCGCCGTTTGGTTTTTGGAAGGCATGTTTTGCTGGACTGGTTTTTTGACACCATGTCCCATTTGAAGCCCCCCTGATGCACCCCTAGAGTAGAAACTCCATAAAAGTTACCCCATCTAAGAAACTACACCCCTCAAGGTATACAAAACTGATTTAATAAACTTTGTTAACCCTTTAGGTGTTGCACAAGATTTAATGGAAAATAGAGATACAATTTCAAAATTTCACTTTTTTGACAGATTTTCCATTTTAATATTTTTTTTCCAGTTACAAAGCAAGGGTTAACAGCCAAACAAAACTCATTATTTATGACCCTGATTCTGTAGTTTACAGAAACATCCCATATGTGGTCGTAAACCGCTGTACGGTCACACGGCAGGGCGCAGAAGGAAAGGAATGCCATACGGTTTTTGGAAGGCAGATTTTGCTGGACTGGTTTTTTGACACCATGTCCCATTTGAAGCCCCCCTGATGCACCCCTAGAGTAGAAACTCCATAAAAGTTACCCCATCTAAGAAACTACACCCCTCAAGGTATACAAAACTGATTTTATAAACTTTGTTAACCCTTTAGGTGTTGCACAAGATTTAATGGAAAATAGAGATACAATTTCAAAATTTCACTTTTTTGACAGATTTTCCATTTTTAATATTTTTTTTCCAGTTACAAAGCAAGGGTTAACAGCCAAACAAAACTCATTATTTATGGCCCTGATTCTGTAGTTTACAGAAACATCCCATATGTGGTCGTAAACCGCTGTACGGTCACACGGCAGGGCGCAGAAGGAAAGGAATGCCATACGGTTTTTGGAAGGCAGATTTTGCTGGACTGGTTTTTTGACACCATGTCCCATTTGAAGCCCCCCTGATGCACCCCTAGAGTAGAAACTCCATAAAAGTTACCCCATCTAAGAAACTACACCCCTCAAGGTATACAAAACTGATTTTATAAACTTTGTTAACCCTTTAGGTGTTGCACAAGATTTAATGGAAAATAGAGATACAATTTCAAAATTTCACTTTTTTGACAGATTTTCCATTTTAATATTTTTTTTCCAGTTACAAAGCAAGGGTTAACAGCCAAACAAAACTCATTATTTATGGCCCTGATTCTGTAGTTTACAGAAACATCCCATATGTGGTCGTAAACCGCTGTACGGTCACACGGCAGGGCGCAGAAGGAAAGGAATGCCATACGGTTTTTGGAAGGCAGATTTTGCTGGACTGTTTTTTTTGACACCATGTCCCATTTGAAGCCCCCCTGATGCACCCCTAGAGTAGAAACTCCAAAAAAGTGACATTTTAGAAACTACGGGATAGGGTGGCAGTTTTGTTGGTACAAGTTTAGGGTACATATGATTTTTGGTTGCTCTATATTACACTTTTTGTGCGGCAAGGTAACAAGAAATTGCTTTTTTGGCACCGTTTTTTTTGTTGTTATTTACACCATTCATCTGACAGGTTAGATCATGTGGTAATTTTATAGAGCAGGTTGTCACGGACGCGGTGATACCCAATATGTATACAATTTTTTTTATTTATGTACGTTTTACACAATAATTTCATTTTTAAAACAAAAAAAATGTTTTAGTGTCTCCATAGTCTAAGAGCCATAGTTTTTTCAATTTTTGGGCGATTATCTTAAGTAGGGTCTCATTTTTTGTGGGATGAGATGACGGTTTGATTGGCACTATTTTGGGGTGCACATGACTTTTTGATTGCTTGCTATTACACTTTTTGTGACGGAAGATGACAAAAAATGGCATTTTTTACACCGTTTTTATTTTTATTTTTTTACGGTGGTCATCTGAGGGGTTAGGTCATGTGATATTTTTATAGAGCCGGTCAATGCGGACGCGGCGATACCTAATATGTATACTTTTTTTTATTTATGTAAGTTTTACACGATGATTTCATTTTTGAAACAAAAGAAATCATGTTTTAGTGTTTCCATAGTCTAAGAGCCATAACTTTTTCAGTTTTTGGGCGATTATCTTGGGTAGGGTATGATTTTTGCAGGATGAGATAACAGTTTGATTGTTACAATTTTGGCGTAGATGCGACTTTTTTGATCACTTTTATTACCTTTTTTGGGAAGTAAGGTGGGCAAAATTCAAATTTCATCATAGTTTTTATTTTTTTATTTTTATGGCGTTCACCGTTCGGGTAAAGTAACATTACCGTTTTATAGATCAGGTCGTTACGGACGCGGCGATACCAAACATGTGTAGGGAATTTTATTTTTTTCATTTTTAATCAGTGATAAATGTGTTTTTTGATTTTTACTTTATTTTCACTTTTTTTTGGCCCAGACCCACTTGGTTCTTGAAGATCCAGTGGGTCTGATGTCTGCATAATACAGTACAGTACAATATATATTGTACTGTACTGTATTTTACTTACACTTTGTCTGAACAGATCTATGCTTTCAGCACAGATCTGTTCAGAACCATGGACAGCAGGACGCCTGAGAAGGCGTCCTGTTGCCATGGGAACCTTCCCCGTCTGCTCAGTAGTGTTCAGAACTGCGCAGACGGGGAAGGGTAAGGACGGGGCTTGGGGGGCTGCCTGAAAGCTCTCTCCCTCTCCATTCGGGGGACTGCAAAGGCACAGCAGCCCCCCGATGGGAGAGGGAGGGAGCTCCCTGAGCTGTTAACCTTTTCCATACAGCGGTCCGTACGGACCGCTGTATGGAAAGGGTTAAACGGCTGACATCGCATCACCGATGTCAGCCGTTTATATACCAGGGTGTGCTGGCACCCTGGTATACCCACTAGACGCCAACGATTACGCAATGGGAGGCGGGCGGGGGATCGCGATCCCGCCTACCGCACCGCCCGCCTCCCGCACTGCCCGCAACCCTCCCCCTGCACCTCCCACCATGCCCAAATAACTCAGGGGTGCAGGGGGGAGGGATACTGGACAAAGTTTTGAATCCTAAAGTTTCTGATCCCCGCGGTCAGGGACCGCGGGGATCATAAACTGCAGAAATCGCAGCAAACCGCAGGTCTGAATTGACCTGCGGTTTGCCGCGATCGCTGACATGGGGGGGTCACGGGACCCCCCCGCGCATTTAGCCTAGGTGCCTGCTCAATGATTTGAGCAGGCACCGGGTTCCGATCACTGCCAGCCGCACGGCAGTGATCGAAAATGCACAGGGCGTACATGTACGCCCTGTGTCCTTAAGTACCAGGGCACAAGGGCGTACCTGTACGCCCTGTGTCCTTAAGGGGTTAAACAGCATGAAATTTTCACTGCCCCCGGAAAATCTGTCCGGAAGAGCAACCTTTGGATCAGTGACGGACTGATTCCCACTGTTGGAACCAGCCGTCTGAAGTCTCTGGGTCTGCGAGACAGTTTTGCGGAGGTCAGCTACCTTCAAAGACAACCCCTGTAGTGCAGTGATTGGATCCATCGCTGCACTAACACAAACAAAAATGGCGGTTTTGGCAGTTGATAATCTCACTGCGTGGTGTGGGAGGGGAACTCCACACCAAACACAAAAGGGAGGGAGAAGGTACCAGGCCTGCAAACTAGGGAAAGGGGGAAGGTCACCATCTAATAAATCCCAACCCGAGCCATGACTGCTAACAGAATAAACAGACCCCGATGGTAGGACTGTTCATCCGCAGGAACCTAAGCCTGGCTCACCCTAGAAGGCCCTAGAGATAGTGATTGGGCCACAGACAACCTGTTCCTTCCCAGCTGAAGAAACAAGAGTCTGCCTCAGGTCTGGTACCAAGAGACAGGTAAATAAACACAATAACAAAAAGGAAAGACACTTAACTCCGGATAAATGGAAAGCAGGAACTCAACCGAGATCCAGACACCAAACGACCAACAACCAAAATGAGCTATCAACCACAAGGAGTGATGGGTAAAGCCAGACTAAGAAGGGAGTAGTAATGGTCACATGAGCTACACCTGAAAAGGAGGTGTGGACATCCTAGCAACACATAGACAAAGTGAAACCAAAAGAAGTTGTCAGATCACTGACGTGCAGCCAGTCTTTCAGATCTTCTACCACCTGTCACGGGTGTGACACAGCCCCTCCAGGCCAGAGAGAGAGAGAGACAAGAGGACGAGGGGGAGCATGTTAGGCTGGTCTTGTGAGAACCAGGGTGGGAGGAGAAAACAGAGGGACAATAGGTGGCAGTTGCTAGTCGGTATTGTGGCACCCACAGATCCTTCATAACAGTGTGTCATCCACAGATCTATTAAATATTTTAGCACACCATTTTGTTCAAATATTTTTTACCTATTTTCCTCCATCTAAATTCTGGCTATGTCTTATGTTCTGGTGCGTCTTATAGTCTAGAAAACATGGTATTTATCCCAGTGCAGCAAGTTGATGAATTATTCCTTTACCATGACACTACTAAATGTATTATCAGTCCCATATCGGGTATCTGGTACATATTTAGTAAGATACAATAATAGTAAATGGTTATTACATGTCGGTACACCTTTCACATGTAGTTTTACATGTGCTTTCAAACGTAGTTTTGCAGTCTTTGGTACGTGCGTCTTTACATACTTTTGGCTGGCTTACTTTGCAAGGTTTACACCATAATTGTGGTGCAATTTTGGCTCAAATTGGCAAATATTAGGCCATGCCCCTTTCCAGTCTGGCCTTTTTTGATAAGCTAAACTCTCTTTTCAGACTAGATATAGTTAACTTTTCTAAACAAAAAGGTGCCAAATTGTGCCATATTTTGCACAATTTACTCTAAAATCTAGATGCACTAACATTAGTAAATGTGGGTCATTGTTTGCTTTTGTATGCGCATAACATTTTCCTCTCTGGTAGCGCCTTCTGCTGTTTATATTTCTGGTCCACCTTCTCCTGCATTCAGTGGTGGACTGACATGCTCAGTAGCTTTCCTGCTCCCTCCGTCTTCTCAGTATGTGCGTAGTAAAAACAGCCTAAAAACCTTTCATTCATTCATCCCTGCTTTAAATTCATAGAAGTACATAGCTATATCTCCCTCAGGACAGCGGAGAAAGAAATTGTGGGGGCATTACCATATGTACAATATCTCTGGGGATGTGATCTGGAGATGTCAGGGACTATTTTCTATTCAGAGGAGGGAGGACTTAGCAACACCCTGGGAGATGCAGGTGCTTAATTGTAAAGTCTGCAAGATACATAAGGGTACTTTCACACTTGAGTTAAAGTTTTCCGGCATTGAGTTCCATCCTAGGGGCTCAATACCGGAAAAAAACTGCTGCGGTATTTTCTCCGTACAAAATTCCGGAACACTTGCCATTATTTTGCATTTTAATGCATTACAGCCGGATCCGACACCAAGTATTACGGCAAAACAGATCCGGAATGCGCAGACCTATAAAAATGCAAAAAATAAATAAATACTGGATCCGTTTTTCGGATGACACCGGAGAGACCAATCCGGTGTTTCATTGCATTTGTTAGACAAATCCGCATCTGGATCCGTCTACAAATGCTATCCGTTTACACACAGATTTCCGGATCTGGCAGGCAGTTCCCGCGACGGAACTGCCTGCCGGATCTTCACAACGCAAGTGTGAAAGTACCCTAAGTAAAGATTTTAATATTTGTGTGCTATTAGGATAGCCTAATCCCTAAAAGAACACGTTAAAGGGGACCTGTTGAAGGGGGGGAAGGTTGAACAAACAGTTATACTGTAAAATTGTGTATTAGTGATATAGAACGGCAAGGGATGATATATGTAATTAATGTGTGGATTACTTTAATTGTAAATTGAAAAATGAATATTGTAATGTTTATCAAAACGTTCAATAAAAAAGGGAACCTGTTAAAAGATACAGTGCAATCTGTTGGTAGCATGTTACAGAACAGAAGGTGATAATTTCCTTAAACAGCATATTAAGCAGGATCAACCCTATCTATACAAGTGAGGGCTTAAAGGGGTTGTGTCACAAAATGTAGTCTACATTTTTCAAACCAGCACCTGGATCTGAATACTTTTGTAATTGTATGTAATGTATTATAGCCACTGAGTTATTCAATAAAATGCATCTGTATAGCGCCACCTGCTGTTTGTTATTTTCCTTATTTTTTGTCCGTCTCACTGAGCTGGTTGAAGGTGCCCAGTTTAAATCTTTAACTGCCACCAGCCATATGTTCTGTTAGAAGCTGTGGCAGTTACAGGGAGAGAGCTGCAGCAGAAAGGACCCCCCACCCTGAGCTGCCAGGCTGAAGATAATATAGCAGATCAATTGGAACTGTGAATATGGAGACCTGTGGACCCATGTGAGGTACAGGACTGGTTGCAACTTTGTTAGAAAGAGATTTTCATGTACTATATGATGTCTGATTTCATTTTTTATATCAATCATGGCATAACTATAAACTGAGGAGCTGAGGTACAATAGAAGGGCTAGGCCTTGTACCCCGACACATGAAAGCCTTCACTTGAATAAAGAATGTCTTTTTTTCTCAGGAACGCTACAACTATTTTCCACAAGACAACTATTATAATCACCAAGATCAACTCTACCAGGCACTATGCTTGGTTTAATAGAGGTGACCCTGCTGGGCAGATGCTCATTCTGGGCTTAGGAATCATGTGGGTACCCGTAATCAGTTATTTGGCAGCCCTCCCTGTATGCGTGCACATACACAAATAGCTGTCAGCAGCTATATGCATAGTTTAAGAAAACTGGACACTTGATTGGATACGTTTGGTGAGAGATAAGTAAATCGATTCTAAACTAATTGGATTACTTACGAATTTCACAAAAATTCTTCTGCTAAAAGAGTTTTTGAGCATTGGAAGAATCGCGGAAAACGGCACCTGCTATCTTACTGTGAAAATGCAAGGGAAACAGGGCAGGAAGGATGAAGGTGAAGATCCATATGACCTTCAGAGGGAGGGGGGCTTGCTCATAGCAACACTGATTGGTTCACGGGCTGTCTGTTAGGCAATGAGGGGGCAGGAATTTGGTCTTCAGCTCTGTGTAAAGCACAGATGCCATTCTGAGCACAGCCTGTCGTGTGTCCTGGCAGACACAAAGCAGCCATATTAGGGGGTTGCAGTTATAGTTTAGGGATATATTTAGTTAGGTAGATTGAAGTAATAGGTAGAGAAGTCAGGGTTTTAGCAACTATTTTCTGCTGGAGGTGCTGGGAATATGTGTATAAAACACTTAGCAGAGTGGGAACGCATAGAGTCAGAATTCTGTATGTGTGTTTTACAGTGAGGGGAGCGCAGCTGCTGGTTCGTGGAAAGCTTCATGTAGTGCACTGCAATCATCAAAATCCTGCATGGTCTGTACAAACATCATTTTTTCATATGTATTGGCAGCAAAAAAACTCAAACGTCTACAGTTTATAAGTGTTTTATACACATATTCCCAGCACCTCCAGCAGAAAATAGTTGCAATTTTGCTACCATTTAAAATTGTGTAGTTCAACATGCTGCATTAGTATAAGTTTATTCCAAACATTGTACTGCATTATTATAATAGTTTCATTCCACGCATTGTACTGCGTTAGGCTAGTTTCACACTAGCCCTAAAATCGTTCAGCAGGCTGTCCCGGCAAAGGCTGTTCTTGCTCATCGCATCTGGCATAGTTGGAAAGTGCCGAAGACCCACCAGGCCCCACTGACTATAATGGGACACGGCAGGGATCCGGCATTAGTGCTGGGATTTAACTGGACAGATACGATTTTAGCGCTAGTGTGAAACTAGCCTTAGCATAACACATTGTACTGCATAAATATACCACTATAAATTGGCAATACCAGTGTATAGTGTGTTTACAGAAAGGGAGGGACGTTTAATTGCCCTTGTCTGTGACTTAACCTAAAAAACACTTGCAATTTTGCTATCTGTGTACCAAACCTGTGACTTGTTTAACCCCTTCCTGACAGCCTATTTTTGCAAATCTGACGTGTCACTGTATGTGGTGATAACTGTAATGCTTTATTATTATTAATTATCCAACTGATTCTCGTGACACACCGTACTTCATGTTTCTGGTAAATTTGGGTCGATATATTTTACCTTTATTTATGAGTTTTTGTTAAGTAGCAATTTATTTTTTATTTTTAAGAAAATTTCCAAAACCAACATTTTAAAGGACCAATTCCGTTATGAAATTATTTGAGGGGCTTACATAATAGAAAACACACATAAATGACCCCATTTTAAAAATTGCAACCCTCAAATTATTCAAAACTGATTTTATAAACTTTATTAACCTTTTAGGCTACTTTCACACTCGCGTTTGGTGCAGATGGATCCATTCAGATAATACAACCATCTGCATCCGTTTAGAACGGATCCGTTTGTATTATCTTTAACATAGCCAAGACCGTTTTCTATTGTGCCAGATTGTGCCATAGAAAACGGATCCGTCCTCATTGACTTACATTGTGTGTCAGAACGGATCCGTTTGGCTCAGTTTCTTCAGACGGATACCAAAACGCTGTAAGCACTGTTTTGGTGTCCACCTCCAAAGCAGAATGGAGACGGAACGGAGGCAAACTGATGCATTCTGAGCGGATCCTTTTCCATTCAGAATGCATTAGGGCAAAACTGATCCGTTTTGGACCGCTTGTGAGAGCCCTGAACGGATCTCACAAACGGAAAGCCGAAACGCCAGTGTGAAAGTAGCCTTATGTGTTCCACAAGAATTAAAGGAAAATGGTAGTGAAATTTCAAAATATCACATTTTTTTGTAGATTTTTCATTTTAGACCTTCTGCATATGAACGTTTTTTTTTCCATTTACTTTCCGTTTTTTGCATTCCGTATACGGAACCATTCATTTCAATGGATCCGTAAAAAAAAGGACGGTACTCCGTATGCCTTCCATTTCCGTATTTCTGTTCCGTTCAAAGATAGAACATGTCCTATTATTGTCCGCATAACGGACAAGGATAGTACTGTTCTATTAGTGGCCAGCTGTTCCGTTCCGCAAAAAACGGAATGCACGTGCAAATACTGAAAAAGGCCTCTTGCACACGACCGTATGGCTTTTTCAATATTTTGCGGTCTGCAAAAAACGGATCCACAATAAATACAGATGACGTCTGTGTGCATTCCGTTTTTTGCGGAACGGAACTGCTAATAGAACAGTACTATCCTTGTCCGTTATGCGGACAATAATAGGACACGTTCTAACTTTGAACGGAACAGAAATACGGAAACGGAAGGAATACAGAGTACCTTAGTTTTTTTTTTGCGGATCCATTGAAATGAATGGTTCTGTATACGGAACGCAAAAAACTGAATGTAAACGGGAAAAAAAACGGTTGTGTGAAAAAGGCCAAAGCCATACGGTCGTGTGCATGAGGCCTTAATCAATTTTTCCTGTAACACAGCAATGGTTAACAACAAAACAAACCTCAGTATTTCTTACCCTGATTCTGCAGTTTATAGGAACACCCCTTATGTGGTCATAAACTGCTGTATGGGCACACAGTAGGACTCAGAATGGAAGCAGCAGCACATGGCTTTTGAAGGGCAGATTTTGCTGGAATGGTTTTTGGGTGCCATATTGCATTTGACGAGACCCTAAGGTACCCCTACAGTGGAACTCCTAAAAAGTAACCCCATTTCGAAACTACATCCCCTTGAGGAATTTATTGAGGGGTGTAGTGAGTGCTTTGACGCCACAGCCGTTCCACAGAATTTAGAAACACTTGGCTGTGAAGATAATAAATACAATTTAGCTTTAGGCCTCATGTTGTGTCCCGTGTCCGTTGTTCCGTTTTCCGTGATTTTCTGCGGACCCATTGACTTTCAATGGGTCCGTGGAAAACTCGGCTAATGCACCGTTTGTCATCCGCGTCCGTGATCCGTGTTTCCAGTCCGTGAAAAAAATATGACCTGTCCTATTTTTTTCACGACAATGGTTCGCGGACCTATTCAAGTCAACGGGTCAGTGAAAAAACACGGATGCACACAAGATTGTCATCCGCGTCCGTTTTTTTCCTATCATTTGCATGGCAAACTTTACTTTTTTTTTTTTTTACTTTCCTTCATGTCTGGAGATCCTCCAAAAATAAAGGAAGACACACGGAAACAAAAACAGACACGGATCACAGAACAACGGAACCCCTTTTTGCGGACCGCAAAAAAATATTGTCGTGTGCATGAGGCCTTAGCCCCAAGTTGTTCATTTTCGCAAGCATAACAGGAGAAAAAGGACCCCACAATTAGTTAACCATTTTCTCATGAATACGGCAACCCCCCATATGTGGTTGTATAGGACTCAGAAGAGAAAGAGCTCCATGTGCCTGTGAGGCCTAGTTTGGTTATTTACACAGTACTGGCCGACAACTGCAGAGGTTCTGAGGTGAAATAAAAAAGGAAACCCCCCAGAAGTGACCCCATATTAGAAACCACACCACTCCCAGAATTTATCAAGGAGTGTAGGGAGCATTTTGACTCCACAGGTGTTTTGCATAAATGAATCAAAGTGAAAATTGCAGTTTTTACATAGATATTCCATTTCAGTGCCCAAAATATGCCCAGTGTGTGCCAGTGAGAAAGGTCATCCCTCTTATTATTATGCTGTGCTTCTACATGTGGCCCTACTCTTTTTTGTGAACGTATGAGAGGCTCAGGAGTAAAAAAGCACCATGGGCATTTTAAGGCCCATTGTGGTGATTCACATAATTTGTGCTTTAAACTGTAGAGGATCTGGGGTGAATTAATAAATGAAACCCCCAAGAAATGACGCCATTTTGGAAATCAAGTTTATCAAGGTAGAGTGAGCATTTTGACACCACAAGTGTTTTGCAGTTTTTACACAGACATTGAATTGTAGTGCCCAATATGTCTTTTTCTCATTTGGAAATGGCTTGATGAAGCAAAAGGGTGCATTTTTCTTTTTTTTTTTTACTTCAACTTTTGGGGGTCTGATCCCTTTTAGGCCACCGTATGGCTTTTTCAGTATTTTGCAGTCTGTTTTTCATTGATCCGTTGTTCTGTTTTTTTTTTCATTCCGTTTTCCAGTATCGCATGTACAGAATACAGTAATCACATAGAAAAAATTGGGCTGGGCATAACATTTTCAATGGATGGTTCCGCAAAAACGGAACGGATACGGAAGACATACGGAGTACATTCCGTTCCATTGACTTGAATCGAGCCACGGAACGTGATTTGCGGGCACTAATAGGACATGTTCTATCTTTCAACGGAACGGAATGCATACGGAGTACATTCCGTTTTTTTTTTTTTTTTGCGGATCCACTAAAATGAATGGTTCCATATACGGAAAAAAAATGGTTGTGTGAAAGAGGCCTTACAGTGCAGTACAATATATGTTTCTGTAGCTGGCAGGCCGCAATGCCTGCATAAAGTCTTGGGCTACCTTAGCCGCCATCTGCACCCTGCAATCATATCGCGTGAAGCTGATAGGGTCAGACAGGGAACTCCTTCCCACTGTAAACCCCTTAGATGAGGCAGTCAACACTGACCGCCACATCTAAGAGGTTAATCCTCTAGCATGAGAGTTTTCACCAATGTCGGCGGTTACAGCAGGGCCTGGCTATCAGTATGATCGTATAGTTGCCGTGTCTGTCTTGCGGAGGCACAGACCCGAAAGCCCACGGGAAGGGCTTTGAGTGTTTCTGTGAGCTTCCGATCCATGCCTCCACACTGCAAAAACATGTCCTACCTTTTGCCGTATCTTGTGGATTGCGGGCCCATTCAAGTCAATGGGTCAGCACCGCTGCACATAGCCGGTGCCTGTGTTTCGCCGACCTGTTGTTTGCGGTCTGCAACATGGCACGGCGGCCTTACGGTCGTGTGAATGGTCTCTAACAGTGACATGCTGATTGACGGCACAGGTGGCTGAAAACTACCTTTCTGCATCCACGAGGCATCGTCTGCCACTGCCAGAACCAGAATAAACTGAAAAGTCTGTAAATTCCCAAGTCACTGGTTGTGTGGCAATATACCGGAAAAATAGTCCTAAAAATGAGGCACTTTCTCCGCCAGCACAGGAGGGTAACAAAGACCGGTGTAAAAAGCCGTTTTTTTTGTAGATGACCACTAGTAAGGGCAGATCTGCCGTACTTTCGTGCCACAAAACTTTTGATGTGGAAACGGTGCAGATTTGCCACATGTAAATTGACATGCTGGAGTCGTTTTCACTCCAGGCGCACAGACTGCCAGAGGTGCGCCTAATTTATGACCAGGGGCTATCAAAGATCTTCGCTAAATGACCCCCCCAGGTGCTTATCTAAACCACACCACCATTGCCTAGGCTCCCCCATGACAGAAATCACAGAAAGTGGCCATTATTAGGTTATAATTACACAAATCTCCAGAGAAGTCCAGTCACACACAAGCGTTAACTGTCCCACAGAGTCCATGTTATATTGCATACAGGGCATAGAGAACAGAGCGGTGTATTATACTGGGAGGTGAGGTCCTCGACCCTCCAGAATACTGGGCCACATTGTGCGTGTGTGCCGAGGACGAAGGGGTTAACCGTCCACTTGCCGCGCCCTCCTTCCCGCCTCCTCCCTTTCTCTGCCTCAGCTGCCAGTAACGTCCCGTTATACAGGCTGCCTGCCCCTCTCAGCGCCTTTATCCTCCACTGCGCCTTTTCCATCACTTGCCTGAGACTAGAGGGCGCCGAGGAAAACCCCGACTAGTTGTAGAGTGGGTGGTAAGTCCCCACAGAGTGCCCTGAGGGGGGAGAAGCTAGTGCGGGGAGTGGGACCACTAAACAAGGGGGAGAAGTTGGCCGAGCGCACTGCACGGCAGAGGAGCAGAGATGTCCGTGTCTGGACCGCAGAACGGAGTGCTGGAGGACAAAGACAACCTCATAGAACTCTTCGTCAAGGTAAGTGGTCGTGTGCCGTCTCCTGTGGTGATCCCTGGCGCTTATATAACTAATCGCCTCCCTAATCCCTGATGTTTGCCCTCCCTGGGCGCACTGCTGGAGGAGAGGACCATGTGCTGGTCTGCTACAGCAATGGCCACCAGCACATGATGGAGGAGCATCCTGGGATATGTAGTACCATGCTTAGAACAAGTCCCGAGCTGATAGACATCTGCCCTGTTACACCTGCTGGGACAGTTCACATTAGGGATTGTTAGCTTTTATCATTACCTTTTATGGCTTAAAGGGGTTGTCCAGACATGTGTCCTAGTAAGTAAGATATGTGGATGACATAGGTCGTCTTGTCAGTACAGAGCTCTGGTGGACGCCTCGCCGCCGTTTATTACAATGTCGACCACTGCCGTGTAATAAAGTGGGGTCGAGCAGCTTCCCACTGCTCCTGTCACACACAGATGGCATATTGCTAGGGTATAAGTGCGGGTTTGGGACCTGCACCCATCTCCAGAACGGGACCCCCCAAAGTGAAGATGGGAGTTCTGAAAATAGTTGAATCCGAGCATTTGGCTGTTTTCCGGAGCCCCATAGCGGTGAATGGAGAGTGCATTGTATGAGTGTGGACTATGGGACTGGCGGCAATAACCAAGCCAGCCTCTGGTCATGTCGAGAACCCCCATAGCGGTGGCTGCGCTTGAGAGGCTGCTCTATTCACTTCGGGGGTCCCTCCTCAGGGCCTGCTTGTATGTGACATTGATGGAACGTCCTAGCGATTTGCCATCCATGTGTGAAATGAGCCAACCCCTTTGAGTGGTTTAAGACGCAGGATAGCTGCTAAGTGTCTGATTGCTGGGGGCCTCCTGCCTGGGGTCCCCCTCACGCAATCACCAGAATGAGGGCCCCCTATCCGCTTGATAGGTCATCAGTATCTGAACTGTGGGCGCAGGGCCGGACTGGGAACTTAAAGTGGCCCTGGAAAAAAAAGTCTCCCCAAGTTATAGGTGAGTCCAAATAGTAGGCAGGCAGGGACAACGCAGGCCAGTAATACTGTAGTGCAGCACAAAATACCACTCCAGCGAAGCCAAATACCGTAGCACAGCACTAAATACTGCCTTATCACTATACTGAGGACGGTGATAGTTGAATTTGGGAGGACACCTGTGGCTGCTGGCCATGTACATAAGAGCATCAGACTGTTATGTAACTGGCCAACAGCTTCCTTCAGCCCGCCGGGAAATCTCCCTGTAGAGTATATGACTAGTGCGCCTCTGGGTGGGGGTTTGACGCTCCTGTGAGCCCTGCATCCTTCTCCCTGCTCATCAAGCACAGCACTGTACGTTGTATAGCGGCTGTGCTTGGTATCGCAGCTCAGTCCCATTCACTTCTGTGGATAGGGGATAATTTCAAACAACCAGAATACCCCTTTAAAGGCTATGTACACCTTCGGAGGCAACTTTGTTTTTATGATTGCATGTTACTTATTTTTGGCAAAACATTTTTTTTTTTCAATTGGTCTTTATTAAACATTTTCAGCTGTTCTGTCACAAAGGGTTAACTGTTTTTCTAGCTGTGTGACTGGTACTTTCACTTTGTGTTAGTCATCTAATATACCTTATCTCTAAAACACTTATATAAGCCACATTCTTATCGGTAAGATAAGAACTGAGCTATAATGAGTATTTAAGAGGTCAGAGAGCAGAGATAAGGAGCCCGTCAGCTCCTGGTCTGACGGAAAAGACAGACAATCCAAAGGGTGCTAACTAGAGCATCTCAGCTCTGTACAGAAAAAGGATTCCATATATAGTTTTTAATAAAGACAAATTGAACAAATTATTTTTAGTTCAAAATGAGTACAATGCAATAATTTTTAAAACTGCCCCCGAAGGTGTACATAGCCGTTATCATCTTTCCCAATAATTTGAATTTGTACCCTCTGGACAACCCCTTTTTAACTGACACTCCATTTTGTGTGCAGTTTTAACACTTGTGATATGGGTGTGTGTTGGCTGTACAATGAAGTATCACAGATCATATTCCATAAGGGTGGTTAGACATTTCCAGTAATAGGTTCCCAGTCAGTCAACCCATCATCCACTTTATGGTGCCCTAACTAAGGGCACCATAAAGTAGTCACCGATGAGCTACAACGAAGTGGTTGCTGAGAACCAGCTTTAGGCCTCTTTCACACTTGCGTTGTCCTGATCCGGCGTGTACTCCACTTGCCGGCATTACACGCCGTATCCGGAAAAACGCAAGTGTACTGAAAGCATTTAGCTTCCCGGCAGCCATGGTAACCACTCTAAAAAAAAAAGCTAAACGTCGGATCCGGCAATGCGCCGAAACGACGTTTAGCTTAAGACCGGATCCGGATCAATGCCTTTCAATGGGCATTCATTCTGGATCCGGCCTTGCGGCAAGTCTTCAGGATTTTTGACCGGAGCAAAAAGCGCAGCATGCTGCGCTATTTGCTGCGGCCAAAAAACGTTCCGGAACGGAAGACATCCTGAAGGACGGACTGTCCATTCAGAATGCATTAGGATAATCCTGATCAGTATTCTTCCGGCATAGAGCCCCGACGACGGAACTCTATGCCGGAAGACAAAAACGCAAGTGTGAAAGAGCCCTAAGTCATCAAAGCCTGGTTGAGAAGAGTCGGTTATTCATGATCTCCTGCTCTCCATGCCTACCTGATGATTGGCAGTCCTCTCCTTTAGGGCTCTTTCACACGAGCGAATGCCACGCGGGTAATCCACTGCAAGAGAGTGCCAAGCCCCGCTCTGGACAGCAGAGACGCGGAGCATTAACATGATTGATAATGCTCCGTGTCTCTGTTGTTCAGAGCGCGACTTGGCACTCTTTCTTGCAGCGGATTTACCCGCACGGGATCCACTTGTGTGAAAAAGCCCGTAAGAGGTTTTCTGAGACTGAGACCCCCGCTGATCAGCTCTTTGAGAAGGCACCAGTGCTCCTGTGAGCACAACATATGGCTCCCCACATTGTATAGCGGCTGTGCCTGGTATCGCAGATCTTGTTGTGACTCTTGTCAGGCAGCATAAAGTTGACAGGTTCCTTTAAGGCAGGGGTGAGGAACCTTTTTGCTGCCAAGGGCCATTTGGATATTTGTAACATTGTTTTGTGGCCATACAAAATTCTCAACTTAAAGGGGTTGTCCGGGTTCAGAGCTGAACCCTGACATACCCTTATTTTCACCCAGGCAGCCCCCGTGAGGCTAGCATTGTAGCATCTCATGCTCCTATGCGCTCCCTTGCCCTGCGCTAAATCGCACAGGGCACGGGCTCTTTTGTTTATCATATTACACTGCCAGGCGGAAACTTCTGTCTGGCAGTGTGTTCGGTGACGTCACCCGCTCTGATGGGCGGGCTTTAGCGCTGCCCTAGCCGTTTTACTGGTCAGTGCCGGTGACATCACCGGGGTTCCTGGCAGCCCCATGGAGAGCCCCGGTACGTCACCGGATCTTCAAAAAAAAAAGCGTTTGCCCGGCACGATTTAGCTCAGATGCTCATGTCAGGGGGGCTGCCGGGGTGAAAATGGGCAACCCCTTTTTAAAGTTTGACTGTTATATTTGGTCAAACATATAACTGACTTGGGGTAAGTTACAAAAATTCCAGAGTGCTGTATATTTGCAGCCCAAAATGAGATAGAGAGAGAGAGAGAGAGATTATTTTACAGGTGTAATTTTGACAACACATAGCAGTCAATTTTTTAAGTTCAGAATGTTACATATTTAGTTCTTTATTTGGCATTAATGGCAGCCAAGCTAAACCCAGGGGGGGTCCAGAGAGGGGTTTAGTCAGCTTTCACTCTCCCTGCCACTGTCCTGGTCTGTCTTCGCAACTGTCCCAGCCTTTGTCCCTTTCTCAGCCTCAGATCTGCCCCCACCTCAATCAGCCTCAAATCGGCTTCCTATCAGACCCCCCAGCCTAGATCATCCTCAGATCAGACTCCCATGAGCCCCCCTCAAGCCTCAGATCAGATCCCCTACCTCAGATCACACACCCATCAGACCTCCCAGCCTCAGATCTGACCCCCATCAGATCCTCACCACCCACCATTGGCCTCAGATCAGCCCCAATCAGATCTCAGATCAGACATTTAAAATAAATAAACTTACCTCTCCAGCTTCTGCCACTTGGCAGATTCACTCACCCTCCTTGGTCTTCTGCCCGCTACGCTGTACAACTGTACATCAAGTCATTGTGCGCGTCTACATGCACTACGTCTGGACGCTGTATATGTCAGGACACAGTGCGGGGCTGGAAGAAGGCCAGGGAAGGTGAGTACAGACAGTGCAGTTCTCACCTTCATGTTCCTCCCACATGCTAATTATTAGTCATTAGCATTTTCCTATGCTCTGGTCGGGGAAATAATCCCCCAAGCCGCCGGAGGTACGGCGCTGGCGGGGTGAAACCTGTGGGTGGCTTCCTGCTTCTTCTAGCAGACACCCGCGACTCATGTCTGCAACCGGCAGTAATGCCGATCACGGACATTTAACACCTCAGATGTCGTGAGCGCATGAAACACACATGCGCCACACGGCTCCCCCGTCTGGTGATCGGAGGAGCCGGAGCATGTATGCAGCAGCCCCTGTCTTTGTGAATGACAGGAGACTGCTGCATAGTATTTCCTATGGAGCCCTTGTCTGTAATAGGGCTCCATAGGAAACAAGCAATTTTCTCACAGACTTCAATGCTAGTGCATTTTCCCAAAATTAAAAATAAAAGAACAAAAGAAAATCATGGTCGTCGCGATGTGCAAAAACGCCCCATAGTATAAAAATATATTCCCCATACGGCAAAAAGGGGAAAAAAGCGTCCAAATGGCCTATTTGCCGTTTTTGGTTGCTTAATTTTCTACAAAAGATTTAATAAAAAGTCATACACACGCCGCACAAAAAATTAGCCTCCATACACACAATTACAAAAATGTTATAGGGGTCAAAATATGTCTACCAAAAAAAATAGGTTTTGTTTTTTCCTCCTTTTTAGGCCTCATGCACACGAGCGTTTTTTTTTTAAGGTTCGCAAAAACGGGGTCCGTAGGTCCGTGATCCGTTACCGTTTTTTCGTCCGTGGGTCTTCCTTGTTTTTTGGAGGATCCACGGACATGAAAAATGAAAAAAAAATCTAAGTCAAGTTTGCCATTGAAATGATAGGAAAAAACGGACACGGATCACGGACACGGATGACAATCTTGTGTGCATCCGTGATTTTTCACGGACCCATTGACTTGAATGGGTCCGTGAACCGTTGGCCGTGAAAAAAATAGGACAGGTCATATTTTTTTCACGGCCAGGAAACACGGATCACGGATGCGGCTGCCAAACGGTGCATTTTCCGATTTTTCCACGGATCCATTGAAAGTCAATGGGTCCGTAAAAAAAAACGGAAAACGGCACAACGGCCACGGATGCACACAACGGTCGTGTGCATGAGGCCTAAATAACACAAGAAAAACTATACATATAAGGTATCGCCAGATTTATACTGACCTGTAGAATAAAAGTAACTGGTCAGTTTTATCGTACATCGAACGTCGTAAATAAAAAATAAACTTTAAAACTGTTGTGGAATTGCTTTTTTTTGCAATTTCACCCCATTTAGATTTTTTTTTTTTTTTTTTTTTTTTTTTTTTTTTTTTTTTTTTTTTCCCCCCCGCTACCTACTACATCATATGCAATTTTAAGTGGTGGTGTTGGAAAGTACAACTTGTCCTGCAAAAAACAAGCCCTCATACAGCTATGTGAACCAAAAAATAAAAGTTATGGCTCTGGGAAGGCAGTGAGCGCAAAAAAAAAACCTCTGGGCCTGAAAGGGTTAAGGTTTGATGTTTCTGGTTATACGTGTGGCCATGTTCCTATACGTAGCTCACTTCTATGGTGCAGATCTGTCACGTTGTACCATTGCCAATAGGCATGGAGTACATTTGTTACACCCATTCTCCTCACAAGAATACATTTGTACAAGACAGAACAAAATGTGCGCTCTTAAATATATTGTGCTGCTATGGCCAGTGACATTTTTAGGGATGCCTTTTAGTAGTAAATGTCTAGTGCTTGTTATGTGGATGGCAGCTGCCCGGCATGGTCGTCCTGTTTACTTCACAGGAGGCATTTCATTCTAGGTTAGCGCTTGATGGATGGCTTTCTCTGACCTGATATTACTCTTCTTTTGTCCTTCAGTTATTTACTGAGCGTTTGCTCTGGAGGGAATCTGTGTCCTATTTTCCTCTGCTTGCTGGGAGATGAAAGGGGATTCGCCAACCAACGGCTCTTCACTGATTCACACTTTATTGGGTCAGTCCTGGGAGAAGTAATACAGGTTATCTTCTGTTCATGCGGTGCCAGTCATCCTGTTGAGAGGTGCCCCCAGTACTGAGTGGGGGTCATTTACAAAGACTGCTGTTTCCCCCCCCCCCCCCTGCACTGCCAGAGGATTCGCCTAGTTGTCATGAATTGGGGGCACCTTTGGCAGTCTGCGCACCTGGAGTGAAAACTACTCCAGCCCCTGACTGCCAGCGTTTATAAATGTTGGTAAATTTGTCGGGGTTGATTTTTCTGGCCAGGCCCTCATCACCCACCCACCACTCCCATGTGACAAAATATGGTTGCATGGGCATTAAATAGGCTGCAAAAAAACCTGGGCTTGTGACTCTCTTTTTAAGCCAAAAACTGACTTAAAAATGTGTGTAAATGACCCCATTGGCCGTAAGGGGTTCCCAACCCCTATAATGCCCCCCAAAATGCCCAGGCACCACATACAGGTTATACTTGCCCAGCTCCCCAGCACCCGCGTCGATCCTAATACACAACCGCCCGTCACTGGATGTTTTGATGCAGCGGCGACTCGGGCATGGTGAACCAATGGTGTTTCTAGAAAGAAAAAAAAATTGCTATCCAGGCCCCTAGGAAATTCTGAAGAACACTGGCTTTAGCTTAAAAAAAATATTAAAAAAAAATTGCACCAGCAGTTACCTCACAACTGAGGCTACGACCACCCTGCACTTGGGATGTGGTCACCTGTGGCCAAGTACCACATGCCGTCTGAGCCCCAGCTGCATCCTACTTGCTGACTACAACCTCCCCGTTTCTTCTTCATTTGTAATGGCTGTGTAGTATTGCGGGTTACTACAGGGTCGTTACCAGTGTGGTCGTACCCGGAGTGCAGTGTGTGTCAGGCCTCAGGCACACAACCGTATTTTCCAGGACGTCCCTCCATGACAGCACCCATGGAGGTTGTCCTATTGGTCTCTGTAGGGACAGGAAGCGAGAGAGATTAAAAGGCCCCCACCCCTCCCACTCTCCAGTGTTCTTCCTGTCCCTACAGGGATGGGAGCCGAGAGAATCTTTTCCCTGCCCTGGGAATCTATATGGGGCCGAGCCTGGTCGGGGGGGTCTCCCTCTCCTCTTCAGGCTTCGGGGGCCCTAAAAGCTAGCACCTCTCTGGGTAGAGGTCCCCTGGCTTCCCCAGATACCTTCTTTTCTGGCCGCATCGGCGAGGAGCTGAAAGCGGTCGGGAGCGCTGTGTGGTGGCCGCGGTATCAGGGAGCCGAGGCCGCTTCTTCCGGGTTCGGGAGCTCTGGGATCGGCTGCGGCTCCTGCGCTCGGCGCTCCTCCCGTTCGGCGTGCAGCCCATGTGACCGGAAGTGCGGGTCACATGGGCGAAAGAAAGATGGCGGCGCCCAGGGAACGCCGAGCCCGGCGGAATGCACGCAGGGGGGGTCGACTCTGCATGGCATTGAGTCCCCCCCCACCTGGAAATAAGGAGGCGGAGCCGCGCGGCAACGGGTGGACCAGGTAGGACTTAAATTGAATGTCAGTTTGCTGTCCAGGTGTGGTATGGAGGTCCAGATGTCAGCTATGCAGGACACTAGCGCAGACATCCCTACCCCGAGTCATGTAAGTAAAGTGAGATGTATCCAGGTCCCTCTCCTTTATTCCTTACGCTGGGCTAATGGTCTCTCTCTCTTCCTACCAGGGGGAGAAAGACACCACGGTTAAGTCGCTGGGAGAGCCTAAAAAGAAACCCAGAAGATGTGCGCTATGCTCAAAGAGACTGGGGGAGGCATATATAAAAGCCCTGTGTAGTGACTGCCTAGCAAAGATCCTCAGAGACGAACAATCCTCCCTTCTGGCAGACCTGAGAGTGATTGTGAAAGAGGAGATCCAGGCGGCCAGCTCTAGTGTAGCGCAGAAACCCTGTGCCGTCTCCCCTCCCCCCAAAAGACCCCGTGTGCTCAGGGAGTCGGATTCTGAAGAAGAAGGCTTATACCTTTCAGAAGGGGAAACCTTAAAGGGGGACGACGATCAGGGTTCTTCCCATATGGCCGACGATCAGAGAAGATATCTCTTCTCACAAGAAGATCTAGATCCCCTCCTGTCGGCTGTAAGACAGACTATGGATATAGAGGAAGAGGAGCAGACTCGCTCGATACAGGACGAGATGTTCGGCGGCTTAAAAGCTAGGAAGAAAAAATTGTTCCCGGTGAACGAGAATTTGAAGGACCTAGTCATAGACGAATGGGCTGACGCCGATAAGAGATTGTATATACCGCGGGAATTTAAGAACAGGCTTTTGTTCAACCCGGAGGACACAAAACTGTGGGATGTAGTCCCTAAAGTCGATATCCAGGTGGCGAAGGTGGTAAAAAGAACCACCCTCCCCTTTGAGGACTCAGCCCAGTTAAAGGAGCCAATGGATCGGAAGATCGACGGTTTGCTCAAAAGAGCATGGGAAGTTTCGGCCAATAGCATTAACACCAATATTGCTGCTACGTCCGTGGCCAGATCTCTGTGTCTTTGGGTGAACCAGCTGGAAGAACATCTTAGGCAAGACACCCCTAAGGAAGAGATCCTGGCGTCATTACCCCTATTTAAGATGGCTGCAGCCTTTGTAGCAGACGCCTCAGCAGAGTCCATAAGATTTGCAGCAAAAACAGACTCCCTAACCAATACGGCAAGGAGAGCCCTGTGGCTAAAACCCTGGTCGGGGGATATAGCCTCCAAGAATAAACTATGTGCCTTACCCCTTAAAGGTTCTCACCTCTTTGGTCCGGTACTGGATGAGATCCTGGAGAAGACAGCGGACAGAAAGAAGGGGTTTCCGGAGGAAAAAGGGAAGAAACCTTTGCCCTTTCGTAAGACAACCAGCAGCTTCCAGGGCACTCCCAGAGGTAAAGGGAAGACTGGAAGGTGGAGCTACCCCAAAGGGGGAAAAGGTCGAGGTTTCCTTTTTAACCCCAATTCCAAGCCTGAGAAACAATGACGCCAGGCCAGTAGGGGGCAGACTCCAGTTCTTTTGGGAAGAATGGACCAGGATAACCAAAAACCAATACATCCTGGAATCCATCCGAACGGGGTTCAAGATAGAGTTTCGCCTTCCTCCTCCTCATCTATTCCAGACCACAGTCTTTCAATCGACCTCTCTGCAGGACCAGCTCCTGACGGACATCCAAAAACTTCTGACTTTAGGCGCAATTGTACAAGTCCCTCCTTCAGAGGAGTTCAAAGGTCACTACTCAAAACTCTTCCTCATCACAAAACCAGATGGCTCCAAGAGAACCATCATCAATCTGAAATTTCTGAACAAATGGATAACACATCATCATTTCAAGATGGAATCAATAAAATCGGCAATTCCGTTGATAAGCCCAGGGGCGTTCCTATGCACCCTGGATCTAAAGGACGCATATTATCACGTCCCCATTCACCCTCATTGTCAGCAATATTTGAGGTTCGCAATCAAGAAGGACGGAAGGATTATGCATTTCCAGTTCCAATGTCTCCCGTTTGGAATTTCATCAGCCCCACGCATCTTCACAAAGGTAGTGGCGGAGATAGTTGCCTATCTAAGACAGAGACAGGTAACTATAGTCCCCTACCTAGACGACTTTCTGCTTGTGGCAGACTCAGAGGAGGAGTTAGAGCTTCACAAAGGAAGGACTCTATCTTTACTCACTCGTCTAGGATGGAAAATAAACCTGGAGAAATCGGACCTACAACCAGCAACGCAAAAGAAGTTCCTAGGAACCCTCCTAAATTCCGTGACCCAGTACTCTCTTCTTCCCCAAGACAAGCAGGTCAGCATAAGGGAAAGAATAAGAGCCTTCAAACTAAAGAAAAAACGGACTCTGCGGGAAGCCATGCAGGTCCTAGGACTGATGACCTCATGCATCACAACTGTTCCTTGGGCCCAGTTCCATACAAGAACCCTCCAGGCGGAGGTCCTCGCTTCTTGGGACAAGGACCACAGATCACTAAACACCAAGGTATCTCTTTCAGACGGGGCGGTAAACTCCCTCTCCTGGTGGTTGGTAACAGAAAACCTGTCCCGAGGAGTTGCCTGGAACACGATACCGCTCAAAACATTAACCACGGACGCAAGCAGCCATGGTTGGGGAGCCCACCTAGGGGACCAGTTCTTTCAGGGCAGTTGGTCCGACGCAGACGCCCTAAGATCCTCAAACTACAGGGAATTGAAAGCGGTCTGGGAGTCCCTAAGAGCGGCAGAACATCTCCTCATAGGTCATCATGTCCGAGTGCTATCGGACAACGTAACAACAGTTTGCTACATAAAAAGACAAGGAGGGACGAAGAATCCTCATCTCCAGGACCTAGCGAATCTCATCTTCAGCTGGTCAGAGGAGAAGATCTTGTCCATTTCAGCCACACACCTGAAGGGATCTCTCAATTACACAGCGGACTTTCTCAGCCGACAATTAGTCAGGCCAGGGGAATGGAAGTTGAACCAGGAGGTATTCCAAATGATTTGCCAACAGTGGGGGAGACCTCAAGTGGATTTATTTGCGTCCAGCAGAAATACTCAGCTGGACTATTTCTTCTCGCTAGACCCAAGAGGAGGACCACTGGCGGTGGATGCTCTTTCCCAACCTTGGGATATGAGCCTAGCCTACGCTTTTCCCCCACTTCTCCTCATACCGCTAATCCTGAAGAAATTGAGAGGGTGCTCATCCACGCTGATCTTGGTAGCTCCAGCTTGGCCCAAGAGAGCCTGGTTTTCGGTTCTAAAGACCATGTCCATCAGGGAACCAATAACCCTTCCAAGAAGACAAGACCTACTATCACAAGGTCCTCTGTTTCACCCCAACCTGGACAAACTGAACCTTACAGCGTGGATCCTGAGAGGCAAACCTTAAGGAACAAGGGACTCTCGGACAAGGTAATTTCAACTTTACAGAGCTGCCGCAAACCTATTACAAGAGCAATATACAACAAGATTTGGAAAAAGTTCTCATCCTGGTTGTCACAGAACCAGGCAGATGCCAGATCCCCCACGGTGGGTTGTATTTTAGAGTTCCTTCAGGAGGGGTTTGATGCAGGTCTGAAACCCAGCACACTCAAAGTACAGGTCTCGGCACTCAGCTGTTGTCTCGATACTCCCCTTGCAGATCATAGGTGGATTAGAAGCTTTCTAAAAGCAGCTTCCAGATTGAGGCCCACTTTAAGACAGTCGGTTCCCCCCTGGAGTCTGAACGTAGTTCTAGAAGGATTATGCGATCCTCCGTTTGAGCCGATTGGGCAGATATCCGAAAAATTTCTGTCTCTCAAAGCAGTGTTTCTTCTGGCTATAACCACAGCCCGCAGGATAGGGGAAATCCAAGCCTTGTCAATTAAACAACCTTACTTAAGGATTTTGGATGACCGCATAATCTTGAAGCCAGACCCAGCCTTTCTACCTAAGGTGGTCTCTGCTTTCCATAGAGAACAAGAGCTAACACTCCCTTCATTTTGTTCCCTCCCCAAAAATATACAGGAGGAAAGATTCCAGAGGCTGGACGTTAGAAGAGCAATCCTGGCCTATCTGGACAGAACCAGTTCCTGGAGAAGATCAAGTAATCTGTTCATCCAGTTCGGTGGGAAGAATAGAGGCTTGAAGGCCTCAAAACAGACGCTGGCTCGGTGGATTAAGGACACCATCAGAGAAACATACAGGCTGCAAGAAATAGCCTGCCCCTTAAATCTGAAGGCACATTCCACGAGAGCAATGGCAACTTCCTGGGCCGAAAGGGCCGACGCTACAATTGACCAGATTTGCAAAGCGGCAACCTGGTCTAGCTTCCTGACTTTTGCCAAACATTACAGGCTAGACGTTTTGGCCGGACAGGACTTGGCCTTTGGGCGGAAAGTCCTTCAGGCAGTAGTCCCCCCCTAGGAGATTCAGTTGTTAGTTCTCCATGGGTGCTGTCATGGAGGGACGTCCTGGAAATACTGGTTTAGTTTACCGGTAAATCCTTTTCCAGGAGTCCGACATGACAGCACCCTGTACTACCCTCCCCGTTATGCTGGTTCCAGCCTTGTAAGCAGTGTGAATATAACATTGTATTAATAAAGGTGTTGGATCCTATCCGGTGTAGTAATTTGGTAAAACACTGGAGAGTGGGAGGGGTGGGGGCCTTTTAATCTCTCTCGCTTCCTGTCCCTACAGAGACCAATAGGACAACCTCCATGGGTGCTGTCATGTCGGACTCCTGGAAAAGGATTTACCGGTAAACTAAACCAGTATTTCCATCTATGAGCGGTCTGCGTTTTTTGCAGGTAGCACACGGACTTACGGTATTTTGTTGTGTCATTTCTATGGCTGTGTGTTTTAACTGCTTCTTAATTGGGAGCATACATGGAGGAGAAGGGGTGGGGGGCCCAATTGAAAATCTTAAACCGACCATGATGGCGTCAACTTTAGCTCAGGCCACCATTCTCCATGGGCACCATAGCAGCGAGAGGCGCCCTTGACCCTAACCCATGCATGCAGTTTCTGCAGAATCTATCAAACACTATAGAGCAATTGACTGTGCCAGCATGTGTGGCTCCAAAGAAAACACAACCCGGATAGTTCAGTCAGACGTTGCTGGATTTATTACCCGCATGTTAGAAAAGGCAGGATACAATGCGCTCTGCCATACATGTGCCACTCCATGGGGCCTCAGTGGATGGATGTTGTCCCTGCTCTTTTGTTACTAGCTTGGCAGGCAGCGCTCGCATACAAAAGTCTTCTTCTCTTTGTCATGTATGGAGCTACTCACACGGGAATAATTTGGCTATTGCATCAATTGTCACTTGATTGACTTTTGATATGTGCTGTTTACGGACGGCTTTTGGGACACACTTGAAAGTGCTGTAAAAGCGGGGCTGCTCTTTGTTAAGGCACTTTTAATGCATGGGGCCCAGTGTTGTCCCTAGTGACCGATGAGATGGCCTCCTTCATTTTGCACAAGCCTTTTGTTAGAACCTTTTCACCCCCCGGGCATTCTAGAAGTTACGGTTTCTGATTAAAGTGTGTTCCACGTGGATCATTTCTTCGAGGCTGACTCAACACGTCCTGGAATTCCTCCACGGATCTTGCCATAAAGCTGGCGCTGTTGGACAGCAAAAGCCACATATGTCGCATGCAGATTTTACTGTTAACTGGTCTGCATATTAGTAACATCCAGTTCAGCCTGTCATCCTGCAAGTTGATCTAGAGGAAGTCACAGTCCTGGGGACAAATAGATGATGGGAGAGATCTCTGTACTGACCCCTGTTATATTTATACATAGTAATTAGATCTCCCCTCAGTCGTCTTTTTTTTCTAAAGTGAATAACCCTAATGTTGAATAGGAAATGTTTTTTTTTTTTTTTTTGTTTTTTTTTTTTGCGGGGCACGGAATGGAGCAATGGATGCGGACAGCACACTGAGTGCTGTCCGCGTCTTTTGTGGCCCCATTGAAGTAAATGGGTCTGCATCAGAGCCGCCAAAACGGCGGCTCGGATGCGGACCAAAACAACGGCCGTGTGCATGAGGCCTTATGCACATGGTACCATATTATAATTGTGCACACTATCTGTATGATGCCTCTGTATAGAGAACCTCTGTAATACAGGATCCAATTGAGTGTGCATTACATTTTTACTTTCTTAATTTGGATTTTGTATCCATCTGAGGGTCACAGCAGAGTCTATAGGTTAGGGATCCATCCAGCCATGTTCCTGCGGCCTGGGCTATAGGGTATAATGTCTGGGAAAACGGGTTGCAGAATTCAAGTAGCATGCTGTGACTTTTATGGGGACAAAAATTTTGAAGGGGACCCGTCATCACACTTTTGCCTATGCACCTAATGTTATGTTGCTGCTGGATACACTACTGTTTTTTGTAGGGCTCATGCACACGACTGTTTGGTCTGCATCTGATCTGTATTTTGTGTGAATTGGATGTGGACCCATTCATTTCAATGGGGCCACAAAAGATGTAGACCGCACACCCCGTGCTGACCACATCCACACGTCCGTTCTGCCCCACAAAAAAGATAGAACGTGTCCTATTCTTGTCTGTTTTGAGACACTTCTATTGAACTACATAAGAAAATAACAACAGCATGTACACAGCTGGTAGCCATAATTTGTGGACCGCAAAAGACACCTGGTCGTGTGCATGAGCCCCCAACCTGTTTTTATTAAAACTGACCATCAAATCTTTTTCCATAAATAAGTTTGCATTTGGTCCTGACTTGCTTGAGCTCAGTGTGGGACCTGGAGTGGATTCCTAGAGTTGTGGAGTTATCGTCATCCCATTAAGTTGCTGACTCCATTGCCAGCGAATCTGAAATCTCATGCCTGCGCATTGAACCCTATCTGTCAACCTGGATGCAGGTGGTGGGACCTCTTGTACACAGTTAAAGCTATTAAAGCTGCGGGTTTAAAACGCTGTAAGGTGCCCAGCAGGCACATGCCATTTGCTGCATAGGCAGAGATGTGATGACGGGTTCCTTTTTAAAAGTCTATGGTACGGTAAATTGTACAAACTATTTATGCTCCAGTGGTGCATTATGTGACTCGGTTCATCTAAAGTTGTGAAGGTCACACCCAAAGTGATGTAATTTATGCACTGCTGTAACCCTGAAGCAGAACGTGCTGGGCGTTGTAGTTGTAAAGTAATTAAAAGTTGCAGAGCTTTTTCCAGTTTTGAAGGTTGACCTATAGTAAGTGGTTAACTGTGACATTTCTTCCAGAAGAGAATGGAGTGGTGCTGATATCTCCAGCTGGTTCCTGGAAGCCTTGGTGATGGTAGTTATTAATCTTTAGGGTCCTTGGCGCAGGTACACATCTTCCACAGAAGGCTATTCTCAGAATCCTCTCCGGAGAGCCTCCTCACGGGCCTGGTAGCTAAGGGAGCTTCATCTCCAGGGATGGACTCTTATCTTGTTATCCCCTAGGCTACATTATTGGATGTGGGGTGTGCCGACTGTCAGCGCTGTCCAAAATGATATATTATGCGGAATAAAAGGGACACAATTCATTTACTTCGCTTCAACCTGCATTTTAACAATACAAAGGGAAGAGGAAAGAATTGAAATGTGCAGATACGTCAGCCAAATGTCAGGGTGAAAAAAAGCTTCCTATGGCACAAAGACCCCAGATGGTTGGAACTTGTGCACTTGTCAGCTGTGCAGGCCATGACCTGTGACTTGATGTAGCCCTTGTCCTGACACCTCATGTATGGAGCCATCCTAAGGAAGAATGGGACACGTGCTACAATGGGTGCAATGCGCCAGCAGCGGAAGCTTTCCAAATATTCCTGGTATTAAACCCCATTAAATAGACTTTTGTTTTTAGTTAATTAAGCCGCAAAAATCCTGAAAGCTGTAACAATTCCTAATCTCCAGGACATTCTCTCGATCTGAGATTTCTCATTCCTGGCAGTTTGTAAAAGATTTGTCATAGTTTCTCTGTTTAGCGCCCTTCCCCCTTCTGGGTTCTTTTCACGCTCTCTCCCACCATCCAGTTTTCCCCCTCCTCTCTCACGCTCTCTTGACTTCTGTTCTCGTCCCTTCTAATGCTCCTGTGCTCCCTCCCTCCGTCTCTTGACTGACTTCCACGGAGGCTTTTTCTGGACCTCCGCTCTACTCATCCTGCGAGCTACTGTTGGAGCAGCAGTTACTTTCTATGTAGCAGTGGCTGTTGATGTAGGAGACTGATGTGCTAAGGCAGTTAAAAGGTTTTTATTGGAGTGCTATGTACTATAGGCACCAGACAGGGTCGTTATAGACAGGCACAGACATTTATGAGGACCGTTGGAATCCTCAGAGGTTTACAGTGAGGTCCATCCTTGCTTTCAAGAATGCTTATACAGGACAGTTATATAGGCCTTGTGTCCGGACAGGTGGACCAATACTTTTGTCTACTAACCTGTCAGCTCATGTTGTCCTGGACAGTGTTCTCATATGGATATATAATGCAGACAAAACTGACTGAACTAGCTTGCAAAATCGCACGAGTTTCACGGACCTTATCCTGAGAGAATCTGTAACGCTTGTGTGAAAGGGGCCTTAGTAAAGCTGCCTCCTTAGGTCACTTTCATACAGTCAGTGTTTGATCAGCAATTTCCATCAGTGATGGTGATTAAAAAAAACAACAAAAAACCAGGTGCTTCCATTATACCTTATTTCTGTAGGCATCGCTCCCGGTTTTGGCTCAGTCGCTGATGGAAATCGCCAATCAACACTAAGACCTCATGCACACAAACGTGTGCCGGCCGTTCCATGCATTGGGGACCGCAATTTGCTGTCCCCAATGCATGGGTACCATCCGTGCGGTGGCCGCAGACTTATTCAACTTAAATGGGTCCGTGATCCATCCGTACCACAAAAAAAATAGAACATGGGATTCTGTGCCTCCGTTTCGCACCGGAGCTTCAAAATTGCAGACACATTAAAGTGAATGGGTCTGCATTTGTGATGTGGTGTGCACACGTATATTGCGTGCTGCAATACGAGCACGGCAAGGAAATGGTTGTGTGTATGAGGCCTAACTGTGTGAAAGCTGCCTAAGGCCACTTTCATCCACATATATTGTGGATTGCACCTGGACCCATTCATTTCTATGGGGCCACAAAAAAGTCATTCATGTGCTGTCCACATCCGTGCAGCTGTTACGTAAGTTTCAGTGTGGGTGCAATGCGCGGAAATCTCGCCCGTGTTAACCCAGCCTAAGTGTTTATAATGTCAGAGAGCAGAGATAAGGAATCAGTCAGATCCCCAAATGACGGAAAAGTCAGAAAATCCACAGGCTGCTACTAGAGCAGCTCAGCTGTGTACAGAAAAAAGGATTCCATATTGTTAATAAAGACCAATTGAAAATGACTTTTAGCTCAAAATAAGTACAATGCAATAATAAATAAAATTGCCCCCAAAGGTGTACATAGCCTTTGGTGATTATTGCCACTTATGTGAGTATCTGGCAAGCGGCAGTCGTAAGTATACGATTAGATAAAAGCACTGTACCTTTCCCCTCTTTATTCATACCTCAGCATCTCATGAGCCTGGATCAGGCACTGGTGGCTTGTGTCTTTGTAGATACATGGAGGCTTTGATATTCTGATCCTTGCAGGTGGGCAGTAGCCGTTACATGCTGTTTCTTCTCTGGACCCACATGGAAAAACACTTGGGGCAATAATATATTTATTAGCCTATTTGCCCAGCAGCCTGGATGTATAGTACACTGCTCACTCCCTCAGCTCATTCTCTACTAGAGGGACCACCCTCAACCGATCTTTCCACACATCTGTTGGCTTTTAATTTTCCTTCCAGGAACAGGTGTCATCTTGTTCCATGGGTGCAAGCTTACAGAGAGATCGCCCCCTCCCTAGTATCCAGATGGTGGGAAACAGGATACTATTCTCTGGCTGTGCCATCTCTCTTGCTTATTTCATAGTACCCGCAGCAGTCTTCTACTTGGATGCCAGATATTGTGTCTGCAGAGAGGTCTTGGTTTATTTATTCTTCCTTCCCTTCCAAATAAGTCCTTGTTATGGTCTTTACAAGAAGCGGGTCTGGTACAAATCATGGGATTGGCCGCGCAAACACTTAGCTGGAATCTGCCTGCTGGTTTTCAGACATCTGTGAAGAGGGAGCCACGTTGAATAAAATTTAGTGGGATTGCAAACTCTGAAGATCATACAGCTTTATTTTGCTAGCATAATGAAATGAGGTTTCAATTTTATGGGGCAGAAGAAAATTAGCATCAGCACCATAAAGTTCTGTAGTGCTTTCACTCGTAGATTTTTGGTGGATTTTTTTTTATTTTATTTTTTGTCTTTTGCAGTAAAAAATGACTGCTCCAGATGTTAGCTGAAGGTCTATGGCACTCTAGCTGCTGTGAAACTACAACTCCCAGCATGCACACTTGCGCATCTGTTCTTGTAACTCCCAAAATAGGAAAAGGAGCATTCTAGGAGTTGTAGTTTCAGAGCAGCTGAAGTGCCGGAGGTTGCTGATCCCTGGTCTATGTGAACTATGAAATGCAGGACACTTTTTTTTTTTTTTTTTTTTTTTTCTCGCTTCTTTTGAACAATGAAGCATGTTGTAGCTTTTGCCATTTTTTTGGTAAGACACACTTGGGGGAGATTTGTTAATGCTTTAACAACACTTTTTGCAGTGTTAAAGTAAAAAATTATGCTGTCTGCATGCCCTATTTGTGCCATAAATGGCGACTGTTTAAGCTGGAAAAAAAAACGCCCACCAGATTTACGCTTGTTATACGTTATAGCTCAAGTGTACGCCAGCCCCTTGCTTGTGTAGATTTGAGTTTCTGGAGCAGATATGTGCCTAATCTATTAAGGCACCTCCTCTCCAGCGCACATAGGCCGAGTGCCCGATTGTATGCAGACAATACTACAAAAAATGCCCCAAGAGAAAAGGTGGCCCCCAAAAAGCTTTATTATTATTATTATTATTATTATTATTATTATTATTATTATTATTATTATCATCACATGTCCGTATGTGTTTTGCGGATCCGCAAAACACGGACAATGGCAATGTGCCTTCCGCATTACATAGCCAGCACGGTCATAGAAAATGCCTTTTTTTGCGGAACAGAAGTGCGGGTCCGCAGATGCGAACAGCACATTCCGGTCCCATTGAAAATGAATGGGTCATCACCTGTTCCGCAAAATTGCGGAATGGATGCAGACCCATTTTGCGGACGTCTGACAGGACGCTACACTATAAAAAATAAATTAAAAAAAAAATAATTAAATGGAGCTCTGCAGAAAATGCCTCAGGGCCTAAAAATGAAGACAAAGAATCCAATACAGGAAGATCTGTTCACACGCTGTAAATTTTCTGTGGCTGTCGCATTCATCTTAATAAAGCTTGGAGAAATCCATGCACATGCTGCAGAAAAACCTAATTCAGATGAATGGTAGTCTTGCACAAACTGAACAGCTCATCTGGTAGTCATGTCTCTTTCTAAAAATATTGTCTCACGATTAATTATTGAATATCTGTGAGATCACATGGGGGGGGGGGGGGGGATTTTTCAATCGGCAATGTTACACCCCCTCCGTGCACGTTCTCTGAACCTCCACGTAATATGATCAGAAGGTGCTTCTACTTATTTGTATTAGGACATCCATTGGTATGTTTTAGTGTGACACACGTGTCTCCTGAACCACTGGTTGGAGATCACCACTTCCAATTTACTGGAACACGGTCTGTCTCCCCTCCATTCAGGGCCACTGATGCATACCCCATTTTAAATAAAAGTGCTTGCGTGGCTGAGATCACATTTAGCAGGTTCTTTTTTTTTTTTTTTTTTTTTCTTATTTGTTGAATGGATCTATCATAAATTAATGGTTAGTGTACTTTCACTTAGGGATCGACTGATTATCGGTTTTACCGATATTATCGGACGATATTCAGGATTTTGAACGTTATCGGCATCTATTTTGACGATATTCCGATAACTAATCGGGAACACAGATCGTGCTACTTTCAGCGCTCTCCGTGTTCCCTCAGCAGCACAGGGGAGAAGGAAGCAGTGTCTCACCCCCCCCCCCCCCCCCTCCCCCTGTGCTGCCGCCAATGAGAGGAGGGGAGGGGCTGTGGCCACTGCCACCAATGAAGATAACTCTCATTAATTCATATACAGGAGGCGGGACCTGGCTGCAGAATCACATAGCCGGCTCCTGACCTCTATGACAAGTAGCTGCGATCTTCGGTAGTTAACCACTCGGGTGCCGCACCTGAGGGGTTAACTGCCTCAGATCGCAGCTACCGCTTATAGAGGTCGGGAGCCGGCTCCTGCCTCCTGTATATGAATTAATGAGAGAGGTATCTTCATTGGTGGCAGTGGCCACAGGGTCCCCCTCCCCAACCTAAGTAATTTCATTGGTGCAGTGTCAGTTCTGATCGGAGCCCCAGCAGTGTAAGCCTGGGGCTCTGATCGGTTACCATGGCAGCCAGGACGCTATTGAAGCCCTGGCTGCCATAGTCGGCTCCCTGCTGCCGTGTGCACAAAGCACAGAGCAGCATGGAGAGTGTGAAGTCCTATTCACCCCGATAGACCCTGACAGGACAAGGGTTCTAGTCCCTAAGGGGGTTAAAAGTTAGTAAAAAAAAAAAATTTTTTATGTGTGTGTGTGTGTGCACACGTTAACAATAAACATATTCAGTTTCAGCAGATTTTTGTAGGAATTGGAAAAAATTTTTTTTTCTAAAATGAAAATTTACAGAATCTGTATAACTTATCGGCCTGAAAGTTCACAGATTATCTGTATCGGGGCGGGTGTCGATCCCTAAGGGTACTTTCACACTAGCGTTTTTCTTTTCCGGCGCTGAGTTCCGTCCTAGGGGCTCAAATCCGGAAAATAACTGATCAGTTTTATCCTAATGCATTCTGAATGGAGAGTCAGTCCTTCAGGATGCATCAGGATGTCTTCTGTTCAGTCTTTTTGACTGATCAGGCTTTTCAGAAAAACGTAGCATGCAGTATTTTTACCTCCGGCCAAAAAGCCTGAACACTTTGACTGAACGCCTGATCAGGCTTTTTTCCCATTAACTTGCATTAACGCCGGATCCGGCCCTGTGTGTTCAGTCAAAACGGATCCGGCTTTTGCATGTTAAACCCGAAAAATGTGAAAAAAAAGTTAAAGTCCATAAATGGCGGATCCGTTTTTTCCAATGCATTTTTCCATTGTGATCGAAAGCCTGATCAGGATTCAAATGTAATCCGTTTTCACACGTTTTTCCGGATCCGGCGGGCAGTTCCAGTGTCGGAATTGAACGCCGGATTAAAACAACGCTAGTGTGAAAGTAGCCTAATACGTTTTTGTTTGTGAACAGATTTTCTGTATGTCCTCAGTGCAGCACTTATTTGGACCCCCATGCAAAATGTATGGGAATGAGCGATTGTAATACTACAATTTGCCCACATTCATATTGCATTTGTCCTATGGATTAGGCTAAGTTGCACAAACCCCTTTTAGACCCTGTTCACAACGCATTTTCACTCCAGATTCTGCTCCAAAAAGCCACAGGCAACCATTGTTGTCCGTGGGAGGCCACACAGCCATTCATGCGGTAGGCTGGTTTTGGGAAGGAAGCAAGAGCAGCAGTGGCTCACAGAGTGACTTAGTGACTCAGTGCATTATCTTCTCATTTCCTCATGGGTCTAAAGTACGTTTTCTCCAGAATGAAGCATCGGACGGCTAGGGGAAACCTCCGCTCCAGTGTAGATGGCATGCATTGAAGATTATGAAGTGTGAGCACCACAGCCCCTTCAAACATGAAACTGGAATGCCCATTAACGTCAATTTTCCTGGTGACAGATTCCCTGTAAGTGTAGTTTATTTGTACGCTAGATGACATAGTTCATGTACTGAGTAAGTGCCAGTTAACAGTTTTTGGTGATGATTTTGGCATGTTTACGCCTCAAAACAGCCTCCCATTCATTTCAATGGGAAGTGGCTCTCGCATTTTTCCATGTGTAAAAAGAAGCATCATGCCCTATCTTGGGTCAGAATCCACTCTGAATCTCCCATTGAAATGAATGGAAAGCGTCAAAAAACTTCTCCATGCATGTCAAGGCACTGGTCCACTCCAAAAACCATATGCTGAAAATGCAGTTTTGTGTTGACGTAATCGCCCATTGGTTAAAAAAACAAAAACGCTGAATTCTGTAGTTGGATTTTTTTTTTTTTAAATCTATTATGTGAACATAATAGATTAGAAGATATCTTGTTGCTAAACATTCAGAAGTCCCCATACATATTGGATAGAAGTTGATCAAAACAAACATTTTTAACCAAAATAATTGTTCGTCAGATGAAATTTAAAGGCAACCTTTCATCAACTTCATGCTAACCTCACTGAGGGCAGTATAAAGTAGTGACAGAAATGCTGATTTCACCAGTGTGTCACACAGGAAATAAGTGGTAGCTGAGAACCAGCTTCATAATTATTGCACCCCAGGCCTTGGAAAGAGTCAAATCTACCTGAGGAGTCATGGTTATACATAATCTCCTGCTCTCCCGCCCATCTGCTGATGATTTGCAGTTCTCTCCTAGAGAGAGGGAGATAACTGGGTAGGAGACTGTCAGTCATCAGCAGGTGGGCAGGGATTCATGAATAACCAGGACTCTTCTCAGGTGGCCGGGACTTTTTTTTTGTTCCAGGCCCAGTCTGCAATGATTGTGATGTTGGTTCTCAGCAACCACTTACTTTTAACTGATAAATGATAGACTGCTGAAATCTACTCACCTGTCTCTTGTTTATACTGCCTTTAGCATGGGCAGCATAAAGGGGAATGACAGGTTCCCTTTAAAGACCACTGTCCGTTTTAGCCGACCGATCAGACCAACATCTGAAAAGAAGTCGGCCATGGTTAATATTTTCATCCATTAGTCAGATGAAAGGTTGTTCATGGGTGAAAGCTCTTCCTTTGATAGAACGTTCCCAGAAAGATCTTTAGTCCATTGAACATGTATGGGCAGTAAAATATATGGATGTGTCTGTGAAATGAACGGTCACCAGATTAACTGCAGGTTGACCAACTTTTGTCTGATGTGTACGGTCACCTTAAGGCTACTTTCACCCTAGCGTTCGGCTGTCCGCTTCCGTCCAGCCCTAATGCATTCTGAGTGGACGCAGATCCGCTCAGAATGCATCAGTCTGGCGGCGTTCAGCCTCTGCTCCGCTCAGCAGGCGGACACCTGAACGCTGCTTGCAGCGTTCGGGTGTCCGCCTGGCCGTGCGGAGGCGTAGGGATCCGTCCAGACTTACAATGTAAGTCAATGGGGACGGATCCGTTTGAAGATGACACACTATGGCTCAATTTTCAAACGGATCCGTCCACCATTGTCTTTCAATGTAAAAGTCTGGACGGATCCGCTCAGGCTACTTTCACACTTAGAAAATTTTATACAATATAATGCAGACGGATCCGTTCTGAACGGAGCCACCGTCTGCATTATATGAGCGGATCCGTTCAGAACGGATCCGCTCTGAACGCTAGTGTGAAAGTAGCCTAAGACTGGAGCATTTCCAAGATTCATTATAGATTATCATTCTGGTGTCTACACACAATTCATTATAGAGGGTAGCACTTTACAGCTCTGATGCCAGTGTGGTACAATATTTGATCTTTATGGAAGCAGCTTATGGGAGATAAGTATTGTCCAATCAGTCTACTGCTAGAAAGCCCTGTCTATTGTTCATTGATCTGACGACCTCACTCCCACAGCATGCAAAGAATATGGCGGAAAATGTCATATTAACATATTCAGATTTTATTTAATATTCTGAAATATTAATGACAGAAAGCATGGTATAGTATAAAGAACACTTACATGGGACTACAATCTCCTTGCTATCATTCTTGCATCTTACAGCTGTGATTTGCTGTTCATGGGGCTGTCTGAGCTCAGTGCCTGATTCAAGTCAATTGAGATGTTCTGCACAAATACATCTAAGAAAACCGGAGAAACCCTGATGTATATCTGCATCTTTCTACCTTAGGCCTCTTTTCACATATCGGGGAACCACGGATGTGTGCTCCATGGACCACACACAGATCCAATGGCTTTAATGTGTTTTATTCACTCATCAGTGGTCTTCCACTGTCCGTGGCACCACAGAAGCATGCCCTACTTTTATATCCCTCTTACCCATTATAGTCTATGGGCCAATGCTTTTCACTGACCAGTTCTAGGATATGCTCTGGAAATTCCTTTTGACACATGGAGGGCATAAATGAACATATGGACCTTTCACAGAACTGTTTACAGATGACACACTGTGGTCATCTGTGTCCATGACGAGAAGGTTTCAGTTGTGAACAGGTCAATTGTTAGTCTGTGTGTCTGTTTTTGGCCCTCCAAGTGTCATCTATATTCAATGTGCACTGTAAGGGCTGTATTACACCAACAGATTATCTGACCAACTTCTGTCCAATCAGACCAATAGTCTGTGTGTATAACACAAGATCTGAGCAATGATGGGTTCAGAAAATCTGTCCGCTAACCTGTTGGTGTGATATAGGCCTTAGAGCAGACCTATAGACTGCAGTGGGCCTGAGTAGTGCATGCTTCTGCATACCAATACGCCTTAGACTTTCCCTGCCTTTCATCAGCGCTGTGAGCGGCACAGGCAGCGCAGCGATGCTGCCTGTGCCCGAAATGACCAATAACAAAGCTCCTTACAGCAAGGAGCTTTGTTATTGGTCGGTTTGAGCGGGCAGCCGGACCATTCTGCACATCGCTCTGAAGTCCTGCAGCGGCGCGAGATTCTCACCGGGTGGCGCCTGGCGGGGTAAGCGGTCTTGGGCTGGTTGTGGGTCACTTCCTCCATGTGCTTATGGCGTCCTCTCCAGTGAAGAATGTGCTCCCAAACTCCATAGCAACTAGATACCAACAAACTCTCCCAGGGCACTATATGCCTGAGCATGCTTTCCCTGTTCGGATTAATAAAATGATTGGGTCCGTGCTAGGCCAGTCGGGCGCAGCGCATGTTGACATGGAGACTGGGGAGGCTGATGGTGATGCATTGGGGTGGGCTATGAGTTTGGGCGCAATGTCTGAATGGAGCCTTACAGGGGGTGATCAATGACAGGGGGGTGATCAGGGAGTCTATATGGGGTGATCACCCCCCTGTAAGGCTCCATTCAGACGTCCGTATGTTTTTTGCCGATCCATGTATCCGTGGATCCGTAAAAATCATACGGACGTCTGAATGGAGGATGACAGGGGGGTGATCAGGGAGTCTATATGGGGTGATCAGTGGTTACTAAAGGGTTAATAAGTGACAGGGGAAGGGGGGGGGGGGTGTAGTGTAGTGGTGTTTGGTGCTACTTTACTGAGCTGCCTGTGTCCTCTGGTGGTCGATCCAAACAAAAGGGACCACCAGAGGACCAGGTAGCAGGTATATTAGACGCTGTTATCAAAACAACGTCTAATATACCTGTTAGGGGTTAAAAAAAATCACATCTCCAGCCTGCCAGCGAGCGATCGCCGCTGGCAGGCTGGAGATCCAATCGCTTACCTTCCGTTCCTGTGTGCGCGCGTTCACAGGAAATCACGGCTCTCGCGAGATGACTCATATATGCGTGACTCTGCGCAGAGCTGCCACCTCCGGACCGCAGATCTGCGTTAGGCGGTCCGGAGGTGGTTAAATCAATAGGTCCGCAAGAAAATGCCGATTGCACACGGACCACATCCGTGATTTGCATACCGCAAAATGGATAGTCGTGTGCTTCAGACCTTATACTGAAAGCCACAGTGCTCATAGATGTAAAGTAAAGAGACGCCAAGTACACTATACTGTGCAATAGTCCAATATACCGTGTATAAGACTGTCCTATAACTGCCTCCTGTGCATTCGTCCCAGAAATCCCTGTTCAATTCTTATTGCATTGTGTTTTGCACAGTCTACCGCTCCGATCTCTACGTGACAGATTTGGTGTTTCAAGAAAGGTAGGGATTCAGTCTTCTGAGAGAGAAATTTAAAAAGGTCAAAATGAGCTATTTCTGCATGGAAGACATTATAGAGGAGACTGGTAATGGTTTCCTTGCTGAAATAGCAACATCTTAACATTATTTAGGCCTGTGTACTATATATATGAATTGCCACAAATTACGTACTCCTCGGCTAAAAATGCTCCTCAAAAATGGTCAGGAGTATTTTTACTCTTCCAGAAAAAATGTAGCGCGACCTCTGCTACTGACCATGGGAACAAAGATGTGTGAATAAGCCGTGTATATACGTGATTCACGGACGTGTGTTGCACCCTGGCATTGACTCCGCTACTTCTCTTCTCTCAACACATACAAATCTTGGGTTTTTAAAGGGAACAAAAAAAAAATATGGCTGTTCCTCCTAAAAGCTAATTGCCATATTACAAAAAAAAAAGGCAAAAAAGTGAATAACTACTTTGTTTATTCTTGTCACAGAACGCAGTTGGGCAAATAGCTTGTAAACTGGGCCTGCAGCCGGCAGGTTGTGTATCCATAGTGTCTATAGCCGGTCTGTGTGTTTTGGCCTTGCACACAGGCGCAGTGTAAGGACAGTTTTAGGCCGGGAACATCGGCCACATCTGGAAACTGTCAGCAGCAAAACTACTGAGAAAAGCCTCTTTCAGAAGCATCGGGTTTCTGTTTAATTTTGGCACTTTAGTAAATGGTATACCTAGTGTCCAAGCCGGCTGAGGAACAGGTCCCTATTATACCCTAATAAGTATATACGTGGCACTGACAGGGCTCGTCTCTAGGAGGACACACAGAAACATTTAGCCGTTGGTCCACAGGTCATTTGACTATATTAGGTTTCAGAGCGATGCAAATGTCCTGCAGATAAGAATGAGCAGAAGGCACTAAGAATAGCACATTGTGTTAGGGGGATCACCATCTGAATGGACATTGTCTCCTTAGAGCCCAGGCGACGCTTAAGGTGGATTAGATAAAGACGTACTATAAATGTAAGCATTGCTGTGGTATTAGTGTGGCGTTCAGCAAGTATAGAGGGAATATACTTGGCATTGCATGTTTTGGGAGATGCAGTTCACATAACATGTAGTATGTTTTAATCTACTGTTTTCAAATTATTTTATTTCAGGGCTCGACAAATCTCGGGTCGCCATGGCGATCAGGAATTTTGTCCTGGGGCCTGGGTATTTGCCCTCACATGGCTGCCCCCCAGTAATCCGGGGGGCTCCCGGCACTCCGCCGCCTCTACGTGGACTTCTCGGACAGTCTGGCAGGGAAGGAGTTACCCGGATCTGTGGAGGAGACATCAGCTTCTCTAGTGGGCGTTCCTTCTCCCTGGCTGTAGTGCTGTCCAATCGCAGCGCATGGAGAAAAGCCCAGGAGAGAATCTGATGTCTCCTCCATATTACTCCGATAGTAGTTAGCATATGGAGCAGGAGATGGTAATGGGGCACGGCGGGCGAACAGAGCAGGGCCCAGGAATAAGTAGTGCTGGGACATCTCTGGGCGCCGCTCTGTGTAGCCTGCTACTTAAATTCTGGACCCATATAAGGTGGTCTTTAACACATAATACAGGAGGCAGGTGCCGGTAGCAGAATCGCATAGCAGGAACCCTGCCTCTGACAGGGAGTTGTGATCAGCGGCAGTTAACGCCTCATTGGTGGCAGTGGCCACAGGGTCCCCTCCCCTTCATTGGTGGCAGTGGCCGCTTCTGATCGGAGCCCCAGCTGTGTAATCCTGGGGCTCCGATCAGTTACCATGGCAGCCAGGATGCTACTGAAGCCCTGGCTGCCATAGTCTGCTCCCTGCTGCTGTGTGCACAAAGCACAAGGCAGCAGGGACAGTGTGAGGTCCTATTTACCTGATAGAGCTCTATTAGGGTGAATAGGACAAGGGATTAGAAGATCCCAGGTTCTGGCCCCTAAGGGGGAAATGGTTATTAAATAAATGTAAAAACAAAAAAACAAAACAAAAATATTTGTATTTTATTGACAGCATCTCCTACCTTTTTATCCTGTCGGGATAGGTTCTTTGGGACTGCCAAAGAGAAGCAGAGTACGGCTCTCGGCTATCTCATGCAGTCCCATAGAGCTTAATGTAGCCACCACTCCATTCCCCTTTGGGCATCTTATTTTTGTGATTGATTGGTGAGTGTCCCAGTTGTTGGACCCCCATCAGTTAGGTACTTATAAATGGGGTGTGACAACCCATTTTTAGGACTTCTACATCCAGCTGACTGCAGGGCTCACAGCTCACCAGGACTCGGTGGCTGTGCCTGGTCTCTGCAGCTCGGTCCCGTACGAGAGAATGAGGGAGGGCTTTCATCAGTAAGGGGCAGACACAACATGATGTACAGAGTACAGAGCTGTGCCCGGTGGGCTGTTTGCTTGGCAATCGACGGGGTAGCTCATCAGTATTAGGCCATTTTGCACAGTGATTTTTCTGTAGAAAATACAGTACCAACTAAGTAGGTGATGTGTCCAACATCTCATCTACATGGTGCAGAAAACTTCCATGTGTAAATTAACCCAAGGGGAGGTTTTGAAATCTGCAGCGTGTAAATTTTTGGTGCAGATTTCGCCCTTTGCAAATCTGGGGCAAATCCTTATCAAAATCCACAGCAACTACACTGCTGTGTGCACGTGCTCTGAAAGTCCTGGAAAACCTTTTAGACATGCACTTCTTTTTTCTCTTTAATACATGGAAGCTTGTGGGCTGCACTTGTCAGTGCTGTCTATTTCCAACCCCGACTTCTGGTGATAGAGCTACAGCTCATTGGGTGTAAGGTGTCGGACCCCCGCTGATTAGCTAGTGATGGCCTATCATTAGGCTCCATTCACACTACCATATTTTTGGTCTGCATCCAATCCGCGTTTTTTTGCAGCATGGATGCAGACCCATTTATTTCAATGGGTCTACAAAAAAAAATGTGGCCTGTGTGCTGTCCGCATCCGCATGTCCATTCCTCAGTCCCACAAAAAAGCTACATGTCCTATTCTTGGCCATTTTTGCAGACTAGAATAGGCATTGTTACAATGGTTCAGCAAAAGTGTCCGTGTTGTGTGTTTTTTTTTTTTTTTTGTTTTGTTTTACTGTCGTCATTTTCTCTTAGGATAGTTTTTGTGTTTGGGGACAATGCATGTTCTTCAATTCTCTTGATACATTTTGAAGGGAACTGATATTCTATTGGGAACAAGTTAGTACGATCATGCTGTCACCAATATTCTAACCTAAGACTGACCCTTACAAGTGTGCTCAGACCCTTTGTACCATTTTATAGTAAAACCGTGTTATTGGTATCCTTCCAGGCCGGCAGTGATGGAGAGAGCATCGGGAATTGCCCCTTCTCACAGAGACTGTTTATGATCTTGTGGCTGAAAGGAGTCGTGTTCAATGTGACGACAGTTGACTTAAAGAGGTAAGAGAACCGCCAGAAGGAAGGAACCTGACGTAAAATTGGGCGTTAATTATTTATCTGTAGGTTTTGTATAACGTTCATTCTGATTGTCCAGAGCTGTTCACAGAGGGTATCGTATGGTTAGCAGATGACAGGATGGAGGTAGGGAAGTGTCTTTGTATTGTGTGAAATATTTTTTGCATTGTTCTAAAGCTTAAGATGTTTCATGGAAAATGTTTAATGACCTACCACCCTCTAGTGTAAGCTCTGTCAGAAAATGGTACTTGCCTGCTCCCTAGTAATTTCAAAAGCGTATAATAAAAATGATGGCATAGACATGCACATGCCAGCGCTGGTGTCTTGACGTGTACTTTAGCAGCAGTGCCTTTAATATGGTCTCCATGACAAAGAACATAAGTAGGTATTGCATGTCTGTGGCATAGAATGGTGCTGGTCTCGGGGCCTTCCTCATGATCCTCAGAAGGGGCCATAAACCTACTACAGTCCTGCCAAGCTGTGAACAAACAATACTAATCTGTGTTCCTAAATGTGGGTTCATTTGATTTATGTTTGTTACTATTTTCACGCAATGTATTAAAATCAGATTTGTATTTTTAATGGAAGAAATCCAAGGCAGGCCCTTGGATTTCTGCTGCGGAAGTGCTGCTGTTTGCAGCTATCACTGCCGTGACTCTGCATGAAGACTAGTGCCATTGTTATCCATTGGGCCCAGTCCTTGCCTTTTCACCTGAAATAAGGAAGTAAGTGACATCCCAAAAAATGACATAGATCCACATTCAAATGTTCCTAACCATGTGAATGGGGTTGTTAAAACCTCTTTCATATGCACACAAATTGTGTGAGAATTCTGTAGTGTGAACATAACCGAAGCACTGGTCCGAGCTCATATTTATTATATCACTACTTACTGTATTTTTTGCTTTTTATATGCACTTTTTTTCATCCAAAAAGTTTGGGGGAAATGGCAGTGCATCTTATATAACGAATACTAATGAGTGCTTGTATTATGGAAGCACTTACTAGTATGCAGGAGGCGTGGGGAGCGGTGAGTGCAGTGTTGGCTGTACTCTCCACTCCCTGGTCTTCTTCCAGGCCCTACGCTGCACTGTGTCCTAACTGCGTATAGCATCAGGACTTAGTGCAGAAAGCTGTGTACTATGATCTGCCGCTGTGTGCCGTCAGGTCATAGTAGGGCGTGAGACGGGCAGAAGACCAAGGAGTGGTGAGTACAGATAGAGCGCGCTATCTGGGGCAGGAGAGGTAAGATTTATTTTTATGTCTGAACTGAGGGCTGAAATTATTTTTCCTGATTTTCCTCCTCCTAAAATCTAGGTGTGTCTTATAAAGTAAAGACGTTTTGCTTAAAAAAAAAAAAAAAAAAAAAAAAATTTTTGCAGTAGGACTGGGGATGAGCGAATCTACTTTGGATGAAACATCCAAAGTCGATTTGCATAAAACTACGTTTCAATACTGTATGGATCGAGTGCTCTGTACAGCATTAGAATGTATTGGCTCAGATGAGCTGAAGTTATTACTTCGCAAAGTCTTGGAAGTCTTCACATAATAACTTCAGAAATTGATTTATACTGTAAAAAAACATTTCCCGAACTCTGGTTCCGTTCCAAGTTGTACCTTGGAACTGAACCAGAGTTCGGGAATAGTTTTTTCCGCTCCGTACAGTATTGAAACAAAGTTTTATGCGAATCTACTTTGGATGTTTCATCCGAAGTCTATTCAGTCGTACCAAATTAGAACCATTTAATTTTCAGAAATAGTATAAGAAAGTGAACTATATTTTCATTGTTTCCTCCCCTAAATGTCTCTTTGACTAACCAGTGATTTGTTAGTTTTCAAGGCCATTGGAAAATGTACCTGACAACTATTGCTCGGTGTAAAAGAAAATAAAGTTGGCTCTAAAAATAGTGGAGCAGAACCAGGAAATCTTGTTACATGTTAAGCTGAAAATGAGATGGACAGAGGGTGAAGGAGCTCACGTCACCCTGCCTGTGCTGATCACAGGGCTTTACACACGGCCCCTTGTTCTGGGCAGACCCTGCTGAGGATTCTGGGAGATGCCTCTTAGGATTATGTCATAGTATCAATTTGGGTTGAGAGTGAGAACCAGATATGTGGTGGAATTTCTAGCATTTATAAGAAAGTCCTATTCCCTTAAGAAGGTTTCTTTCTTCTGCTTTATATTACATTTTTACACAACTCTCCTCAGTACATCTGAAGGATCACACAAGCATCTTCTGTAATTAAAGGGGCATTCCTGTGGCATTTTCTAGGATGTGCCATTTCTTTGATTGGTGGGGGCTGACCTCTGGAACCCCCAATGACTGATAATAAACACTAGATCTCCTCTTCACTATTTTTCCCTGTGCAGTGGCTCTCCTGCCCCCACCTGGCTGTGCAGGGAACTGTCCAGGGCTCTGTTCTTTTGCCACAAAGCGGTAATGACTCCTGCATTTAGCAGATGCCTTGCTGGATTCCTGCAGCCACCTAGAAGTGTTCTGCATACTGTTATGCATTGAAGTGGATAATCGCACAGTAAGGCCTGTTCCACACTGCTGAAATTAGTTCTGGAGCTATCTGGCATAGCTGGATTTTACTGGAATGCCCGTCAGCTTCTTTGACTATAATGGGGTCTGGCAGAGATCAAGCCCCTACCCGGCAAATACTGCTGCGTTCTCTATCTGAACAGCCTGCTGGAAATAATGTCTACAGTGTGAAACGGGCCGAAGCTCATAAGCACCCTCTAGTGTTAGGTGCAGGTGGTAATGTATGCCTTTATGATCGGCTACATGACTATGCATCCAAGCATGGTGTCTGATGGGCTTAGATTACCTGATTCCAGCTGTGCCATTGTTTTACCAGACTGTTGCTCCCTTGCAGATAAAAACTGCTTTTTTGAAATATGTAGATGATGCCTTTAGTGCATTGAGGGCACGCTGTTGCTCTTACTGCTTAGAAGCTCTACTGCATTTATTGTCCCGTCTCTCTTGGACCATTGATTGACGAGGCCAGGTGAAATTGCGTGCCTACTGCCTGGCCAGAGGAAGGACGGGCACTGAATGAAGTGGAGCTTCTGTGCAATAAGAGCTGCAGAGCCCCCCTTGTTGCACTAAAGCCATAATTTGCATACAGATCGCTATAATAATGGGACATTTATGACATATCCCTAGCAAGTAGCATAAATGTCTGATGGGAAGGAGTGCGACTTCTTGGAGCTACTCCTATCTTCAGAACAAGGGCTTGAAGTGAAGGCAGAGCAAGCAGAGCATGTGCAGCAACCCTCCTTTCACCGTTACAGGACTTCCAAAAATAGCTGAGTGCTGGATTGGCTATTTTTGGAAGTCCCATAGCACTGAGTGGAGTGGTGGCTGCGCTTGCATGGCATTTTTCTATGTAAGGCTATGGGATGTCTGAAAATGGCACACTGCTTTCATGTACATGGGTATGTCATGCAGTGTGTGCATACCTTTTTATTTTTTTAAACTCTCGCAGAGACCCAGCTGTTATGCTAGGTCTTACAGGCAATGCTGTCTGGGGGGAGGGGGCGCTCGTCCAGAAGGAAGAAAACTGCGTATTTAAATAATGCTAATATATTTTCTGAAATTTTATTCCTTTTCTGCTCCTTAAATATCTACATGCAGAGTGGTTTTCCTTCTGGTTGTTTCCTCATTGTGTAGAACAACTTTGACCAGAATGGGACTTCAACTAGCTGAAGTGCGAGTCTTTAAGAGGAAAGGAATTTGGGTTAGGAGTGTATCAGAGGATGCCAGAATCACACTTTGGCATACAAGTGATTTCCTGTAGTTGTTTTGAGTCATGGATTTTAATTGCAAAAAAAAAATAAAAAAATCCCTGTAATACTACTTTGGGATCAGCTCTTTGAACTGTACTTGTTGGGGGAATTTTCAACCACCTCTGCATAAGCCATTTATCCTCCTTATTTCTCCCCTATTTATCCCAGTTCTTGTGGGGGGTGAAATGCATCCAAAAAGTGACTTGCTCTTTATATATAAATTAAAAAAAAAAAAGTCAAACATTTAAAGGAAAAATGCTACTTCTGCAGAGGTTTCCCACAAAACATAAAAATGTTTCAGTTGCTCCTTAGCAACAAACTGTAAGCTCCCGGTTCCTCCTTACAGAAGTAAAGCACCAGTTTGCTGCTAAGGAGCCTCTGGCAGAATTAAAAGCGTCCATTCTGGAAAAGCTCGAAACAAAGACTTTTTTTTTTTTTTTTTTTAAAGTGTAAAGTCATATAAAATGTTGTTTGAAGAATAACATCTTAGATTCCATACAGCCCTGTACCATCTTGTCCAGTTTATACAGAAGTAACAAGAGTGGTTGTCACTGACTCCCTCTGGAAGAGGAAATCGGTGACTTTAATTGCTGAACATAAGTGTGATGTCATTTGATGGGATCAGGAGAGCTGTCATCATGCAAGCTTTGTCCCACCGAGCCACTTCATTGCAGAATATACTGTAACTTCAATGAGGAGAAGAAAGTTTTATGGTTATTTCCATGCCAATGTTTTATATTTACTTATGTTTAGTTACACATTATTTATATATTATTTTTTTTTTTCTGCAGAAAACCAGCAGATTTACAAAATCTTGCACCTGGAACACACCCGCCATTTATAACCTACAACCATGAAGTAAAGACTGATGTGAATAAGATCGAAGAGTTTTTGGAAGAAGTGCTCTGCCCTCCAAAGTAAGTGAGATATGCATTATTCAGTGATGGTCCACAGTTTGTGATCGGATAGTGAGGTTGACTACTAGACATGCATAGTTAAAGAAGCACTCCCACAAAAATTTTTTAGGCTACTTTCACACTTGCGGCAGTGTGATCCGCCGGGCAGTTCCGACAACTCGGATCTGCATGTGACTGAAAGCATTTGTGAGACTCATCCGGATGCGTATTCGTGTCACAAATGCATTGCAATAACGGATCCGTCTCTCCGCTTGTCATTCGGACAGACGGATCCGTCTCTCCGCTTGTCATTCGGACAGACGGATCCGTCTCTCCGCTTGTCATTCGGACAGACGGATCCGTCTCTCCGCTTGTCATTCGGACAGACGGATCCGTCTCTCCGCTTGTCATTCGGACAGACGGATCCGTCTTGTGTTTTTTTTTTTTTTTTTTTTTTTTCTTTCCCATTTTTACCGGTCTGGGCCGGATCCGGCACTAATACATTCCTATGGGGAAAAATGCCGGATCTGGCATTCCGGCAAGTCTTATTTTTTTTTCTTTTTTTTTTTTTTCCGCTGGAGATAAACCATGCTACGGTTTTATCATTTGACTGATCAGTCAAAATGACTGAACTAAGGACATCCTGAACGGATTACTCTCCATTCAGAGTGCATGGGGGATCTGCCTGATCAGTTCTTTCCCAGGTATAGGGAACTCTATGCCGGAAAAGAAAAACGCTAGTGTAAAAGTACCCTTATTCTCTGACCTAGAAAGGTACATACTGTAAACTGTAGTGAAGGTAATTTTCTTATCATTGACTGTATTTGTGAATTATAACATCCCTTCTGATCCTCAGCTGTGTAATGTGACTTTCCTAATAACATAGCATCTTATATTTGGACAGGAAGCCACTTTTTTTTTTTATTTTTTTTATATGTATATGTAATCCTATAGGATCATTAATGTCAGTCTCATAGGGATAAATAGAGAAGTAACTGACTTCCTGTCCTGTGTCAGTTGGAGATGAGTGTTGGTCACATTGCACGGCTAAGGATTAGAAGGCAGATTATACTCGGTCACAAAGTGAGCGATGGGCAAACATGGCACCCACTTGTGCATGCAGGGGGCTCAATGGCTGTCAGGTCTCCGCTGTTTCAGACAGCAGAGACCTGCGGCTAATGACCACGAATGGCAGTAATGCCGATCGCAGTCATTAAAGTGTGATCACGGCATCTAATGGGTGAAAAAAAACAAAAACGGGAAGGTCGCGCTTGCGGACTTCTTACCGGCATCTTCTGCGGCCAATGAGGATGCCTGTAATCTATGTCAATACTCTGGGTCTCCCTGAAGAGACCCAGGGTATTAAAGCTGCAATTCTTATTTTGGCAGTGCAACATAAGAAACAAGCAATTCTGTACCAATATGGATATATAATGGTACAGAATAAAAAATAATTTTTATTTTATTTTTTATTCTATTGAAAGTGGGGTGATTTTAAACTTTTAAAAAACAAAAAATATAAACATCATGGAGATCACTCCGTCGGACAATGCACATACTATTAAAGTATGAAAATATTTTTCCAATACGGTGAATGATGTAACGAAAAAGGGTCAAAATGGCCGATTTGCCTTTTTTTTTTTTTTTTTTTGCTTCTCTTGCCCAAAAAAAGTGATCAAAAAGTCACACACACTCCAAAATTGGTTTCAATGAAAAACTACAGATTGCCCAGGAAAGTTTTTATACAACTATAAAAAAAAAAAGTTATGGGGGTCAGAATATGGTGATGTATAAAAAAATGAGAGAGAGAGACTCTATCTATATATATCTATCTCGTCAAAAGTAATCAGCAGCACTCTATGCGGCGCCGGGTGCAAATCCACAAAATGCTCCTGGACAGGGAACATACAGTAGAATTATCAAAAAAAAATGGCAGCACTCCGGTCTTGTGCAAATTCAGTGACGTTTATTCACACTTAAATAAAAAAAAACTTTGAAAAATTATATATATTTTTACACTATTTAGACATTAATAAACCTATGCATATGTGGTATAGTTGTAATCTTATTGACCCACGGAATAAAGGGCACAGGTCATTTTTGCAACAAAGAGAACGCCGTAGGGACAAAACCCATAAAACGGTGGAGGAATTGCGTTCCCGCCGCTTTTCACTACGTTTTGTGCCATATTTAATGGTGGCATTAAAAAGTACAACTTGGCAAAAATTAAGCCCTCATACGGCTGTGTGAACAGAAACAAAAAAAAGTTATTGCTGAAGGAAGATGGTGAAGAAAAATGAAAAGTCAAAAACAAAAAGTAATTATCCTAAGGGTTAAACTTGAACTCTTTGACATTTTTCCTCTGTCAACTGCGTGCATGCTGACAAATGTCCTAGCTTGAAAAAGTTGTTTCATGGAAATAAGAGACACAAGATGCTTCAGTGTAAAAATGTAGTAAAATCACGGTGAGGAGTTGACATACATTTACACTAGCAGCATGGCTTACAGCATGTATAATGTGTACAGAGCGAGCAGCTTTACAGGCCCATTGCCTGAATCTGTACTACTGGGGTCCATTCACACGTCCGTATGTGTTTTGCGGATCCGCAAAACAGATACCGGCAATGTGCGTTCTGCATTTTGCGCACCGCACATAGCTGGCACTCTCATAGAAAATGCCTTTTCTTGTCCTTAATTGCGGACAAGAATAGGACATGTTCTATTTCTTTGCGGAACGGAAGTGCGCATCCACAGATGCGGACAGCACATTCCGGTTCTATTGAAAATGAATAAGCCCGCACCTGTTCCGCAAAATTCTGATCATTGTCAAGACATAACGACTTAGAAAGGTTCCTAGTGGTCTGGGATAACTTATTGATTAGTGTATCCTTGATGGGTTAAAGGGATGCTCCGACAACTGACTTTTTTTATAGCATAAATGTGTTAGAGATGCTTGCTCCTGTAAAATAAATAACTTGTGAATGCTTTTAAAAATGAATTTCAGGTACCGCAAGTTGGCAGCAAAGCACCCCGAATCTAACACAGCTGGCATGGACATTTTTGCAAAGTTTTCCGCATACATCAAGAATTCCCGGCCTGATGCCAATGAAGGTAACTCATCTGACTAGTTTTGGTGTTTACTTACACCACAGCCGACTATATTCTTGAAATAGCTGCCATTGAAAGCTGGTCTGGCAGATCCCAATCTCCCCTGACTTCAGAATTGATATGCACGTTCAGCTCGGGTAGATGTCTGTTTATTTCAATAGGGAGAAAGGGAAAAAGCTGCTGCCTGACACCTCTAGTAGTGGCTTATCTTCCGTGGAACACAATGTCAGACGTCTGTGAAGGTTCTCATTTATCCAGGTCATGGTATATCTGTAAAGAATAAATCAAGGCAACTGGACGTACTGTAGATTTCTTGAAAACGTTTCACTCGTTCTTCCAACGAGCTTTCTCAATTCTGAGTGATTGTACAAAAAATTCTGGGAATAAATATGTAACTGAATCCACATCTGGTAATTAGACCCAGCATTGGGTCAAAGGTGTTGATTTTTTTTGTACAATCACTCAGAATTGAGAAAGCTTGTTGGAAGAACGAGTGAAACATTTTCAAGAAATCTACAGTACGTCCAGTTGCCTTTGTATATATCTGTAAAAAATAAATCATGTCAGCCGTGTTCAAATCCAAAAAGTGTGAATGCCCCATACACAACAGGTTGTTGGCTAAGCTCACAAATCAGATATTTTCTGCAATACACAGCATGTTTATAATATATAGGGGGTCATTTATCAAACTGGTATAAAGTAGAACTGGCTTAGTTGTCCATAGCAACCAATCAGATTCCACCTTTCATTTTGACAGCTCCTTTGGAAAATGAAAGGCGGAATCTGGTTGCTATGGGCAACTAAGCCAGTTCTACTTTACACCAGTTTGATAAATGACCCCCATAGTGTTTTTGTATGTATTATGGTCTCTTCAAACTGCTTAAAGGGAGCCTGTCACCTCCATATGGCCATATACAGTGCTTACATGGCTCTGTAGCACACCTATACAGGATTGTAACGGTACCTTTGTTCTTTTCTTTAGGACTTGCACCAGCAGGAAAAACAGTTTAATTTATATGCAAATGAGCACTCGCAAGTGCCCAGGGGCGGCGTTCAGTGTGTAGGTGCCCAGGCTGCTCTGCCTTCTTTTCACTTTACTCCTCCCCAGTCTCTGCCTTTGCCCTATTGATGAGGCAAGAGACTTGGAGGGCGGGCAAAGGCAGAGACTGGGGAGGAGTAAAGTGAAAAGAAGGCAGAGCAGCCTGGGCACCTACACACTGAACGCCGCCCCTGGGCACTTGCGGGTGCTCATTTGCATATAAATTAAACTGTTTTTCCTGCTGGTGCAAGTCCTAAAGAAAAGAACAAAGGTACCGTTACAATCCTGTATAGGTGTGCTACAGAGCCATGTAAGCACTGTATATGGCCATATGGAGGTGACAGACCCCCTTTAAGCTCTCAAGCAGGGTTTTTCCCAAGTACGTTTCCTAACCCTCTAGATGTCGTCTTGCAGTACGCTCTGATTTTATTTTTTTTCTTAAATGGGATCTGTCAGCTCTCCTGATAAGTCTGCTTTAGTAATGATTTTTTTATTCCCCATCAAGTAACCGTTCTAGACCATCCTTATGTATTATGTAATTCCTGGTAACTTATGACAACTGGGTGTCACTTTAAGCGCCAATTCACAGAACTGTATTTGGTTTTTGCTGACCACAAGTTGCGGATCCGCAGAACATGGATACCAGCTGTGTGCGTTCTGAATTTTGCGGATTGGAACATCCTTTTCCATGATAGAAATGCCTATTCTTATCCACAAAAACTGCTAAGAATAGTACATGTTCTATCTTTTTTGTGGGGTCGCAGAACACTATTGCGGATGCTGACAGCACATGGTGTGCTGTCCACATCTTTTGCGGCCCCATTGAAATGAATGGGCCTGCATCCAATCCGCGATGCGGAAATAAAAATAGTCGTGTGAATGGGCCCTTAATCTGATTCGGCTGTCACTGCATCACCATCCTTTCAGTGACTTCCTATAGACGCGGAGAAGGGTAGCTTCCAATAGTACAATGCAGAAAATGTGCTTCAGAATTAATATTTTATAGGGGATACAGGGTTTACAGACATGTCAGGAGGACCCACAGGTTCTTTTTACGTTTATATAGATCATAGTTCCCCAACTCCAGTTCTCAGGGCCCACCTACAAGTCATGATTTGAGAATAACCCAAAGAATGAATACCTGTGGTATGTCCTGATGTACTGAAACTAATTAGATCACCTGCTGAATACTAAGGAAATCATGAGAACCTAATCGTCAGGTGGGCCCTGAGGACTGGAGTTGAGGAACACTGATATAGATAATCCCTGTGAGCAGCCAAAAACCTAAAAATGAATCTGAGGTAGTCTGTAGAGGAATAAAGCAATTCCCTTACATTATCTATCCAGAGCACATCAGGGGATCCCATTCCCAAATTAGTATTGTGTATTTCTACGCATGAGACTTTCATTGGTCTGGAGCGGTGTATAAGTCTGTATGGTCTGAACGGAGTCCACTGCCTGGATTCCTGTCGGTGCTAGGCTCCTGCTGAAATGGCCAGGATTGGAGATAACCTGGCCACATAACCCTCTAGTTGCTGCGGCCAATAGTGACTGCGGCATCTAGGCAGTTAGACAGAAGGATCCCTTTCTCACAATCCCTTAATTTCCTGCAAATGTAATCACGGGTTGCCAGTACGTTGCCATGCCAGCCAGTGGTGTAACAAAGGCACCCAGACCTTCCATGACTGTATTCCTATTAGACTGTGTGACAGCCACGGCCTAATAGACTGCCTGCCACGGTTACAGTGATGGCTTATAATGCAGTGGGATGCAAGGTAAACCAGTGCATTATAATATTGATGTTCCCTGATAGGCTAAAAAGTACTAGTTGTTACAGTGCTGCAGTCCAAAATGCATAACTTATTCTTTTTTCGGTTAATGTAGCTGTAGGTGGCTTGTTTGTGGGACGAGATGTAGTTTTCATTGATGCCATTTTGGGGCCCAGATTTAGGCGCAAGTGGCGTTTGAAATGTTGCAAACACAGAGTTTGCGACTTTCTTGAAAGTGAAAACTAGCATGGGGAAATGATTATTATACTGGTTTCGGCAAAGACTGCAAAATCTTGTGTGCGGGGGGTTTCTACCACTTTTACAAAATATGGAAGAGTTTATGCATTTATTTTGATAAAACATTAACCTTGAAACTTATGTAAAAGTAGTAAAACAAATATAACGACATATTTTGGTATTGCCGTAATCCTACTGATGCATAAAATTAAAGTCTCTAGTTAATATTGCCCAGTGAATGTCATAAATTTGAGGTGTAAAGAACAATGGCTGAAAAATCTATAAAAAAAATAAATAAAAAAAGCCATAAACAAAAACCACAAACCAGTATCTTATTTTCTATTCCTCCTTAGCGTTTTTGGGGAGTATTTTTAGCTAAGTGGACTATTTTTACTCTTCTGGGAAAAATTTAGTGCCGCCTCTGCAAAGCAGTCGTCTTTACCTAACGGGGTATTTCTCATAATGATTTGTCTTGGGGAATGTAAGGTAGCTCTATAGCGGTGCTCTGATTCAGTTATGGGAGTCAAGACCGTTATTGTTATACTGCCCTCTGCTGTTCTGTGACTATAGTTTATGGCGTTCACTGTGAAGATTGCAGTTGGTTGATCTAAAACTTGTAAGCATTGTGTTTCGAAAAGCAGAACCTTGTAAATCTGCTCAATTTCACTTTGTCAAATATGACTTTTCTCTTTTCTTATAAAATTGCAACATGTTATAAAGCACTTCATGGTCCTAGATAGTGGCTTGTAAATACGGGAGCAGATATGTGAAGAGATAAGAGACCTCCCTAAAAGAGGTTACAAGAGGGGGGGGGGGGGGGGGGCTAAAAGGCTAGAGGAAAACATTAACTGACATTGGTCACTGCATTTTTTTGTTGTTGTTGGCGTGTACCTTTTTATTAGAAAGGAATATATAGTGAGGGAGAGAATATATGGGGGTCTGACCCAGTGGCCCCTTATTTATACAAGTAGGCTTATGTGTACTTGTGGCAGTACCTGATTTCCCATTTAACCCCTTTTTAGACTGGCCAATTCGACAGTTGGTGTTTTTTTTTTTTTTTTGTTTTTTTACCTTCACATAGCCGTTGGACCTGGAAGGGGGTATGGTGGAATTGTATAAAAAAATAAATAAAATACACACCATTCCACCACAGTTTTATGGGTTTTGTTTTTACAGCATTTCCTCTGTGGTAAAACTGACCTGCTACTTTCATTCTCCGGGTCAGTACGATTACCACGATAACAAATATGTATAGTTTTTCTTGTGTTATAATTTAAAAAAATAATTAACTTTTTTGAAGAAAAATGAATTTTTCCTTTGCATCACCATATCTTGACCCCCATAATTTTATTTTTATGTACACAGAGCTGTATTAGGGCTAATCTGTACTTTTTTATTGATACCATTTTGAGGTTTTTTTTTTATTTTTATTTTTTTTGTCGCCTTGGGTGACAATAACTAGCAATTATTTGAATGCCCATAGTCTTTATTGATGGGTAAACATTCATCAGTAAAGACTTCTTTTGCACTATACCGATACAAGCCTGCCACCTGGTGGCCTGTATTGGTTTATTCATCTAATTGACATGAAAAATCACTGAAATAAGATAATAATGCACTTAGTAAAGTAGATGCAAGCATGATATATGGACAAAGTCCTCACTCTGATATGATAAAATCTGAGACATATAGCCAATATATTTTAATCAAAACACTTTGTATATCATACCGTATGTTTTTTTTTTTTTTTTTTTTTTTTTTTTTTTTTCTGTGATTTTAATTGACCCGGAAGCCTGCTTGAGGCTTCGGTCAATTAGCGTAGGGTAACAGACTCCGTGATCTCTGCCGGGGAGCGATGTGAGCGGACTGGAAGCGCGCGACTTCCGGTTCCGCTCTGCGCAGATGGGTGGTAGATTCTGAAACACTCCTGCACAGGGCACGTTTCACAGTGGTAAACGGTGTCTTTCCTTAACCCTCTTTTGTGACACACTCTGCATCTTTTTTGGGTCCGTCCCTTCCTTGCTGTCTGGGGGACTTGACCTGGAAAATGTTGCCCTGATACAACACCGGCACCATGACTTCCTGAAGTACTGGGACCCTCCCTGGCCTGGCTTTGAAAAATTAGGCCCTTGATAACTACCTCTTGGCACTAAAGGAAAGTTCCTGTGTGGTCTGTAGATTGAATCAGCACGTACACATTGCCATCTGTAGAATGTGTACGGCCAGCTTTTTGTACCACACTTTTTTTTTTTTTTTTTTTTTCCACGTGGCCTTGCATTTGTAGGGCTTCAGATCTTGATTCCCCCCCCCCCCCCAAATGTTCCTGTTGTAATCAAGGATGCTAACTGGTTTGGGGGTAGTGGTTGTGGTACCACGTACAGGGGCAGGGGAGCTGGTGTTAGTGTGAATGTTGGTCAGTACAAGGACGTCCCTCTCGTCCTTATGCTTAACCACCAGCATGTTATGAAGGAGAGCCCTACTTTAACCCATTCTCAGTGGTTGCCCCCTTCCAGGGATCTAGGGATGCCTCTCTGATTTTTGTGCACTGTGCCACAAGCCACAGTACCTCTTACAGTTAGGGACCTGAATAGTGGTATGCTGGTATAATTATCCACATAGAGGTGGTAACCCTTATCTAGCAGTGGGTGCAGTAAGTCCCACACGATCTTCCCACTAACTCCTAGAATAGGGGGAATTCTGGGGGTTCTATCTGGGAATCTTTCCCTTCGTAAATGCTGAACTTGTGGGTGTACCCGGAGCTACTCTCACAAAGTTTGTATATTTTTATGCCATACCTTGCCTGTTTGCTAGGCAGGTACTGGCGGAATCTAATCCTCCCTTTGAACAGTATAAGGGACTCATCTACACATTTGTTTCTGGGTTGTACACCTCAGCAAACTTGGTGCTGAAGAGGTCAATGACAGGCCTAACTTTGAACAGACGGACAAATGTTTGGTGGGCACTGTGCATTGTCATTGTAGCAGGGTGGATTTGATTTAAACCGAACTGATTTAAATCACTAGTCAGTAAGGCTTGATTTAAATCATAGTTTTCTACATAGACGAATTCTTGCTGGTATAACTTATAATATTCAAGTAGATTTTTAGAATCACTTTTCATATTAGTTTGATTAGGTTGATTCTGTATTCATAGGTTTGTAGAAGTTAGGATTAAGGTCTTTCTCAACTCCTGTTCATGTTATAACATTTTTGCTGTGAAGAGGCATGTGATCTCTGCTGAGTCAAATTCAGTTTTGAGAACTGCAAAAGTAAACCAAGCATCTGTGATAATATCTTGTAGGCAGAGAAACTGCCCAATAATCTTACAAAAACCTCTGGAAGAGCATGACATTGTGAATGGAATTTATTTACCGCAAAGATTACACATATAGAAACATAGAATGTGTCAGCAGATAAGAACCATTTGGCCCATCTAGTCTGCCCAATATACTGAATACTATGAAAAGCCCCTATCTTATATAAAGGATGGCCTTATGCCTACCCCATGCATGCTTAAAGAGGACCTTTCACTAGTATACAAACTAAAAACTAACTATGCCTGGGCGCCGCTCCATTCGCCCAGTATAGGCTCCGGTGTTTCAGCTCCGTCTGTTGTACTGGACTGTGGTGTGTGTTTTTTTTTTTTTTTTTTTTTTTTTTTTTTTTTTTTTTTTTTTGTAGGAGGCGTGTCCCTTGCTGCAGTGCTGGCCAATCGCAGCGCACAGCTCATAGCCTGGCTATGAGCTGTGTGCTGCGATTGGCCAGTGCTGCAGCAAGGGACACGCCGTCTACAAAAAATCAGTCCAGTACAACAGACGGAGCTGAGACACCGGAGCCTATACCGGGCGAACGGAGGGGCGCCCAGGCATACTAGTAAATGCAGGGGGACCCCTGGGCGCCGCTCTGCCCACTGGTATAGTTAGTTTTTAGTTTGTATACTAGTGAAAGGTCCTCTTTAAACTCCTTCACTGTATTTGCAGCTACCACTTCTGCAGGAAAGCTATTCCATGCATCCACTACTCTCTCAGTAAAGTAATACTTCCTGATATTACTTTTAAACCTTTGCCCCTCTAATTTAGAACTATGTCCTCTTGTAGCAGTTTTTCTTCTTTTAAATATTCTCTCCTCTTTTACCTTGTTGATTCCCTTTATGTCTTTAAAAGTTTCTATCATATCCCCTCTGTCTCGTCTTTCTTCCAAGCTATACATGTTAAGGTCCTTTAATCTTTCCTGGTAAGTTCTATCCTGCAATCCATGTACCGGTTTAGTAGCTCTTCTCTGAACTCTCTCCAAAGTATCAATATCCTTCTGGAGATATGGTCTCCAGTACTGAGCACAATACTCCAAATGAGGTCTCACTAGTGCTCTGTAGAGCAGCATGAGCACCTCCCTCTTTCTACTAGTAATGCCTCTCCCTATACACCCAAGCATTCTGCTAGCATTTCCTGTTATGCTATGACATTGTCTGCCTACCTTTTTAAGTCTTCAGAAATAATGACCCCTAAATCCCTTTCCTCAGATACTGAGGTTAGGACTGTACCACTGAATTTATATTCTGCTTTTGGGTTTTTACGCCCCAGGTGCATTATCTTGCACTTATCAACATTAAATTTTAGTTGCCAGATTTTTGACTATTCCTCAAGTTTTCCTAAATCCTTTTCCATTCGGTGTATCCCTCCAGGAACATCAACCCTGTTACAAATCTTTGTGTCATCAGCAAAAAGACTCACCTTACCACCGAGGCCTTCTGCAATTTCACTGATAAAGATATTAAACAATATGGGTCCCAGAACAGATCCCTTAGGTACCCCATTGGTAACAAGACCATGGTCTGAATATACTCCATTGACTACAACCCTCTGTCTGTCCCTCAGCCACTGCCTAATCCATTCAACTATTTGGGAGTCCACTTACAGCCTTATTCTAAATTATTATTTTTTTGTTTAAATCATTGAGTTTTTTCCCTACCCTGATTTCTGTGAAGCCCGCACTATCTATCTGAATTCCTGAGTTCCCCCACAAACAGGAATTTGGGGCTGATAATTCTCAGTGGGTGGGGTCCATGTGGACTCACTCTGGGGGGGCTGCATAGCACTTTCCTGGTCCCCCGTGGAGTGCCAGCCCCAGCCTTCCTGGCGCCTGAGGGCAGTCGGCCCGCGCTGCTGCTCCCAAGTAGTCTTCCGCATGAAGGGGCGCCCCACCCCTCGTGGTGGGGGGCCGCCTGCTCTCATCAGCAGGTTGGGAGGGTTCATGTTCAGGACGCATGGGCTCTAGAAATTGTAACGTCAGGTTACAAAATAGAATTCGCGTCCAGACCGCCGGAACGTTCCCCCCCCCCCCCCCCCACTCCTCTCGCGATCCGGCCCGAGCCTCGAACTTCTTGATGGCAGTTTCTTCCCTTCTGGACCGGGGTGTTATTACCCCAGTTCCCCCAGAGGAACAGGGCACAGGTTTCTATTCAAACCTGTTCGTGGTCCCAAAGAAGGAGTGGTCTGTGCGTCCGATCCTGGATCTGAAGCTGCTCGATAAGTTACTGCGGGTGCGGAGGTTTCGAATAGAGTCCCTCTGCTCCATTATTGTTTCTCTTCTTCCAGGGGAGTTCCTTGCGTCTGTAGACATTTAGGACGCCTATCTGCATGTCCCTATGGCAGAATCTCGCCAATGATTCCTGTGCTTCACCATTGGTGGGCGGCACTATCAGTTTGTCGCCCTTCCTTTCGGGTTAGCGACCGCCCCTCAGGATCTTGGTAAAGACCCACCAGGGGCATTCCTTTGCTGCCCTACCTGGATGATATCCTGATAAAGGCCCCCTCGCTTCCGCAGGCCAAGGACAGCGTCCGGATCACTGTTCAGACTCTGGAACAGTTCGGCTGGCTGATCAACTTCTCAAAATCCTCTCTCCTCCATTCCCAGGAAGGAGATCTTCTGGGAAGGGTTTTGGATACCTTGGCCGCCAAAGTGTTTCTTCCAGTCTCCAAATCCTCCCAGATCCAGGGGGTAGTGTCTCACCTGCTGCGCTCCCCGTGTCTCTCCATCCGGGAGTGCATGCGGGTCCTGGGTCTTATGGTAGCCTCTTTCGAGGCCGTACCATATGCCCAGTTTTACACTCGTTCGCTGCAACCTCTCATGGTCTGGACGCTCGCATCCGCCTGTCGCAGCTGGTTTGGGCAGCTCTTCCTTGGTGGCTGTCCCCTATGAACCTGACGTCGGGAAGATCTTTCCTCCCGTTCTCCCGCACGGTTTAGGGGGTTTGGTCGGCGGCGGAATCTCGCCTCCTGACCAATATCCTGGAGCTGAAAGCGATTTTTCACTCCCTCTCCTTGCCAGCTGCCCGGTGAGGATTCAGTCGGACAATGCCACGGCTGTGGCTTACATCAACCATCAAGGTGGGAACCGCAGCCGGGTGGTGATGCAGGAGGTGAGGAGAATTCTGCTGTTGGCAGAGTCTCACGTTCCGGTGTTGTCAGCGGTATACATTCCGGGAGTCGACAACTGGACAGCAAACTTTCTAAGCCGCAATAAGGTGGATCCAGGCGAGTGGTCTCTGCATCCGGATGTATTCGAAGACGTCTGCCGCCGGTGGGGCCGTCCGGATGTGGACTTGATGGCGTCCAGGCTCAACAACAAGCTCCTGGTGTTCCTGGGTCGCTCCTGGGATCCGAAGGCGTACGGGGTGGACACGCTGGTGTCTCCGTGGCAGGACTTCAGCCTCCTCTGTCTTCCCTCCACGTCCTCTGTTGCCGAAGGTTCTACGCAAGATCGAGGCGGAAGGGATTCCGACAGTTCTCATCGCCCCGGATTGGCCTCGCCACGCATGGTTCTCGGACGTGGCTCGGATGCTGGCGAACGCCCCATGGCCTCTTCCCTACAGAGAAGATCTACTGTCTCAAGGCCCGCTCTTCCACCGGAATTTAGTCACTTCGTTTAACGGCGTCCTGAAGAGGGGGTTCTCGGATTTGGTGGTTAGCACCATGATCAGAGCAAGGAAGTCGGCTTTCTCATGGATTTACTATCTTACCTGGAAGGCTTTCTTTGCCTTTTGTGAGAACTCTGGTTTCCCTCTCCTTCGTTTTTCCATCCTGATGGTGCTCTCATTTCTTCAGTCCGGCCTCGAGATGGGACTGTCGCTGAGCTCCCTGAAGGGTCAAGTTTCGGCTCTGGCCGTCTTTTTTCAGAGGCCCCTTGCTCTCCTGGGTCCTGTGAGGACTTTCCTGCAGGGGGTGGCGCATTCGGTCCCTCCGTACGTCCCCCCTCTACCTCCTTGGGATCTCAACTTGGTCCTGCGCGCCCTCCAAATGGCCCCCTTCAAGCCTCAGAGGGAAGTCTCCCTGACCTTTCTCTTCTTTGTGGCCATAACTTCCATCAGGCGGGTATCGGAGCTGGCCAGGAGCCTTTTCTGTTTTTTTCACCAGGATAAGGTGGTGCTCCATCTGGTTCCCTCCTTTTTGGCCAACGTGGTCACCCCCTTCCACCTTAACGAGGATCTTGTCCTGCCCTATTTTTGTCCTTCTCCAACAAACCCCAAGGAATGCGCTCTCCATTCCCTGGATGTCGTCAGGGCCCTGAAGGTGTATCTGACGGCTACCGCTTCCGTCAGCCGTTCAGATTCTCTTTGTGATTCCTGAGGGACCTCGTAAGGGTCTGGCGGCCTCAAAGGTCACTGTGGTGCGATGGATCTGCTCGACTATCGACGTGGCTATCGCACTTGTGGCAGGGTTCCCCCAACTCGGATTACCGCTCACTCCACTAGGGTGGTGGGAGCTTCCTGGGCAAGGCGCAATCGTGCCTATGCGTCTCAGCTGTGTAAGGCGGCCACCTGGTCGTCCTTGCATACCTTTACGAAGTTTTATCAGTTGCATTAGCTGGCTTCGGCTGATGCTGTCTTTGGCCGTAGGGTTTTGCAGGCTGTGGTTCCTGTTTGACCGTTGGACGTTCCTCCTGGCGGTGCTGATGGTTTTTTCCCACCCCATGGACTGCTTTGGGATGTCCCATGGTCTGTGTCCCCCAATGGAATGTACGAGGGGGGACACAGCTCCCACCCATTCTGCCTGTTGCAGGAGGGGTTCAGTTCTGTTTGTGGTTGGGCTTCATGGTCTTTGGTCCGATGGCTTCCATAATTTTTTTTCTTCTTTTCTCCTTCTACTGCTTTTGCAACGCCTGAGTTCCTCCTGGTGGAGCATGGGGTTATAGCCCGAGGAGGAGGAGCTCTCTTTTGTATTTGCATAGAGTCCCTCCTAGTAATGCCTCTAAGCCAGGCATGTCCAAACTGCGGCCCTCCAGCTGTTGGAAAACTACAACTCCCAGCATGCTCTAATAGCTGTAAGCTATCCAGGCATGCTAGGAGTTGTAGTTTTGGAACAGCTGGAGGGCCGCAGTTTGGACATGCCTGCTTTAAGCTATACCCATGGTCTGTGTACCCCAATGGAAAAGACGAGAGAGATTTTGCAGGAGAGTTTCACAAAAAATCTCCTTATTGCGATACTCGATACAATTCGATACCACACAAAAAAAAACAACTCCAAAAAAAGCTGGGTATCCTGCATTTTATGGAACATCCACCCTATAATTGAACAGTCCTATCCTATTTTGGGGGGGACAAGGTGACAAAAAAATATTTTTGTCTTTGAAGGCATTCACAGCATAGGCTGTCCTGTGCATAGTACACACCGCAGCAGGGAGCTGAATATGGCAGCCAGGACTTCAGTAGTGTCCTGACTGCCATGGTAACCGATCGGAGCCCCGTGATTACACTGCTGAGGCTCCGATCAGAGGCTGCCACTGCCGCCAATGAGAGAAGGTGAGGGGACTCTGTGGCCACTGGCACCAATGATTTTAATACTGGGGAGTAGGGGAGGGAGCACTGCACCACCAATGATGGTTAATGTTTAATACAAATACAGCCGGCGGCAGAAACACATTGCCGTCACCCTACCTCTGACAGGGAGCTGCGATCAGCGGCTGTTAACCCCTCAGGTGCCGGGAATGTGTTTCTGCTGCCGGCTCGATTAGTAATGTATTAAACGTTAGTTATCATAGGTGTCTCATGGAGAGACTGCTTCCTTTTTTACCTGGCTGCTGAGGGAAGCGCGATCCATGTTCTCTGATACTAGGCTGTGCAGTAGCACAGCCTAGTATCGATTTAAAAGGCAAATTCTGGTATCGTATCGATACTGGGACAAAAGTATTGATTGGGTATCAAATTCCATACCCAAACAAACCCTAGTTGTTCATTGGATTGTTTAAGACTGGCATCTAAAATGCTGGTCTTAATAAATGTGCCCCATAGTGTATTTCTCTTAGACTCCAATGCTAAGGCATGGGATCGATGAGAAAAGCAATTTGATTGCTTGTCATTAGTTAGCTTTTCTCATAGATCCCATGCCTTAGCATTGGAGTCTAAGAGAAATACACTATGGGGCACCTTTTATTAAGACCAACATTTCTTAATAAGCCCTATAGCTGGCGGTGGATCTGCCACAGTTATGTAGAGGTGCCTGCCTCTCCATAACTTTGGCGCATACAGCGCCCGTTATAAATGTAACACTGCTTCCTAGTTAATCTTGCATTTAGTTTCAAAAGTCATTTATTTGGATTTTAGCGTCAGAAAGTAAATGACTAAGCAAAAAGAATCATAATACATTTGGTATCATAAAGTGTAGTTAAAAAAAAAAAATCATGGATCAAAACCTAAGTAAAGGGGAAAATCTAGTAACATTTCAAGAATCAATTAAAGAAATAAACATTGGAGTATAGTGGGGATTGTAAATAATCAGTTAATAAAATAACATTTTACTCTTACATTTAGACCTTTGCCTAAAGCAGGCATAGAAAATTAGGCATATGAGAGGCCTGCTGGCCTGTCCCCCTCCCCACAGCCACTTTTTTTTTTATTTTTTTTAGACCTGACGTGAGCGGGAAAAAAGTTGCAGATTCTGCTGCACCATGGCATGCAATAGAATCAGTTCCAGGTATATGCCACAATAGTGGTGTATTTATGCTCATAAACGACCCCCTGCCACAGGCAGGTTCTCCATAGGAAGTAGTGTGCGGCAGCCTTGTATCACTCAGGAATACAGAGGCTTCTACCCACACTCTGGCTCCCCCAATCCTTGCTAGTGTGTGTGTGTGTTTTTAATTTTTTTCCTCCACACATTTGATCACCGCATTAGAGGGGTTAAATGTATGGGATCGATGTTATCGTTGAATAGCTTTCATTCAGTTTGGTTCTAGTAGTGTTGGACCCCCACATTCTTATTCAAAAAGCTGTTTTACTACTGGAAAATTGAGACGACTTATTTATATTACAATAATTCTTAAAGCGAGTCAGCTCAGACTCATTCCCCCCCCCCCCCCCAAACTAGAGTAATTGGTGTATAGTATAAATGTTGCCAAGTCCAGTGTAAGTTTTATCTTCCTACTCCCTTGCGTTCTGACGCTGTGCTCCTACAAACCAGGAGTGAAATGCATTGAGAGGACTCCAGTGCTTCTGCCCATAATAGACTGCTGATGTGTGTCAGAATGCAAGCGAGTATGAAGATAGAAATTACATAATTGGACTAGCCACCTTGTACAATATACACCACTTACTCTAATTTGGGGGGGTGTTTTGGGCAGATTCCCTTTAATATTAGCAAGTGACTGTTTGTTATTAAAGGTGTTGTCTGGCTGGTGGAATTGTTTTTGAAAGGGTCAGAATGGCTTAAAAAATGAAAACTGCCTCACTAATACCCTGCTGATCCTGTTTTGATGCTTACCTGGTCTCTGGCCGGTCTCTGCTCCCTGGTCTGTCTCAATGCAGGAATTGTGACCACTGAATCAGTAGCTGAGGCAGGTCTCCGCCTCTGACAGTGACTGGCAGGATGGTCACATATTTTGTGTCGAGAGGGACAAGTAAGAGGAGACCCGGCAAGTTTCCAAACAGGTGAGATATTACGGCTTTTTTTTTTTTTCTTTTTCTTTTTTGTTTTTGTTCTAATCAAATAAAATTGGCAAAACCTTCAAAGGTGACATCTACGAGCTGTCAAGTGGAAATTTGTATTTGCGTTTCTGATTTTTCTGATTTTGCTTTGCAGCTCTAGAAAGAGGGTTGCTGAAAACTCTGCAGAAGCTTGATGAGTACCTGAACTCGCCCTTACCTGATGAAATCGATGAGAATAGTATTGAAGATGTTGCAGTTTCTAACCGGAAATTCTTAGATGGCGATGACATGACTTTAGCGGATTGCAACCTCTTGCCAAAGCTTCATATAGTAAAGGTGTGTAAAAGGAATCGCATTGGAGTGAGAAGAGAGTTTGGTTCACTTTCCAGATAACCTATTCTATTTGTTTCACTGTTTGTACAGGTGGTGACCAAAAAATACAGAGACTTCGATATCCCTAAATTAATGACTGGGATCTGGAGATATCTGAGCAGCGCATACAGCAGAGACGAATTCATCAACACTTGTCCATGTGACCGAGAGATAGAAATTGCATATGCAGATGTAGCCAAAAGGCTCACCAAGTGAACTGTGCTTTCTAACCAAACGGGGCCTTAATCCACAAGTTTTTTTTAGTAGAGTCTCATGGGAAAAAATATTCCTGCCCCCCTCAAAAAAAAAAAAAAAAAAATATAATTTTGTTTTCTGAAATTTAATAACGGTGCAAAACAATGCCCGAAGTAAGCGGTATAAATCTACTTTTTCATTTATTTCCCATTTAGTGCAAAATGTATTTGTTGTGATCTGAGTTATTAGGTTGCAAAAATTAAAACTGGTTGCCAACTATAGTACGGAACTAATGCAGCCCCCTTAAAAGGGTTGTCTCCTTTGGATAATTATGGCATGTTCACAACGCCTAATTGGCTATTTTAGGAATTCCCTTAGAAGCGAATGCAGAGAGCCACGCATGTGCGGTTACCTCTCCATTCAAAGCGGTGCGAGGCGTAGATAGGAGTGGGTGGTCGAGATGGAACCCGCACCTGTCAAGCATTTGTCACTTGTGGATTCGCCATTAATGGTCAGATGGAAATACCCCTTTAATACTTTCAAAGGCTCTTGATTCAAAGTGACCTAGTTAGGGTTACTCTATATATTTCTGTGCAATCCTCTAGCCCTCAGTCACTAACCGTCTATACAGATGAGTTTCTGTGCCATACTAGTTCTCATCTTTTACATCCTTTTATTAGTAACAATGTGCCATCATGACATAGTAATATCTAAACCTCAGATATTGGATTTTGTGCAACTAGAAATATATTTATCCCTTTAAGTAAGAGTATATATTGTTTCATATTGTACAGTTTATAAAGATATAATATTTTAGGTTTGCAATAATTAAGGCCACCATAATGAAGATCTTGTATACCCATGACCTGATGTGGCAACAGGTCTCAAAATATTCTCCCTTAAAGGGGTTATCCCATAACTACAACTTATCCCCTATCCACAGGATCCTGGGGATCTGACTGCTGGGTCCCCTGCCAATCACTAGAATAGGTGCTTGTGTTTCCCTGATTTAAAACGGCACCACACATGCAAGTGTGTCCACCCGTCCACCCCCCCCCCCCCCCCCGCCTATCAAGTTTAAGTAACAGCGTATATAGACAAGTGCTTGTACTTGGCTATCTCAGGCAGTCCCATATAGTTGAATGGAGGAGTGGACACACTTGCATGTGTGGTGCTGCTTTCAGACGGGAAACACACTGCCCCATTCTAGTGATTGGTAGAGGCTCCAGCAGTTGGGCCCCCCCCCCCCCCCCCCTCCCGATTAGTCACTTATCCCCTATTCTGTGGATAGGGGAGAAGTTGTTATAGGACAACCTTTTTAAATGTTGCTGAGCTGCATTACCAGGTGCAGCCACATGAAAATGTGTTCTTTTAATGGGACTTTACAGCGGAACTGTCATGAACAAGTAGCCACTTGTCCCACTGAAATCCACACTCTAGCAGCTAGTTTGTGGTAACGCCACTGCATATGGGGTTGGATGAGGAGTAGTGGAAAGTATTCTTGGTATATTCCCAGTTTTAATCCTGCATCTACAGAACCAAAACGCCAGCTACTTGGCTATAGTTGGCCAGACTTTCATTTGATTGAGCTGTTAGACCATTTTCATGAACGTTTGATGGATACCTTGGGTTTTGACCAAAAATTCATATCCCTGATCAAAAAAAACAAAAGGAGATTTAATTTAGAAAGTGTAGAAGATGCAGTCTTTGATAGTAGAGCCTCCATATGTACCCTTATTGATGGAGCTGATGACACCAAAATGCCAAGATAATTGACACTCCATCTGGGTGACTGCCTACTGCCTGTATGGAGAAATGGAAAGTAGAGGATCCAATACATAAAGCTTTAGATGCAGCTACACAGCACATGTAATGTGTTATCATGCTGACAAATCTCCTCACCAGAATGGTTTGTTATCCTGGATTCAGGGGAGGTGTGTATATTGGTATCAGTGGGGGTTACAGAATCTACCGAATAAGACAATTTGGCTCTTTCCATAAATCTCATTTATTTCAATCAAGACTGATCTCTCAAGAGTGGTCCACCTCAACTCGGGGCAAAAACTGGTGGTTTGTCTTGGATCCGTTGGGGGGGAGCCTTTTGACCAGGCCTTCAACAATTTTTTGTATTTTATATAATCTCCCATTGCCATGGGTTAAATATATATCAGTGCTTGTCCATAAAGAACACGTGTGTAGAGATGTTTTATGCTTGAAATTATTTTCCCTCTATGACAAATCAAAATAACTGAATAATTGTAATTTTCCTAAGCAGATTAATCTATACGCTACCAACCAACGAGGATCAGCAGAGAATGTTTTTACGCAGGTCTGATGCAATAGATTTCTACTGTAGATGAGCAGACTATTGGCACGAACACTCATTATTGGTTGCATCATCCAAATAATATGCAAGTCTTTGGCCATATCTAGCAGTAGGTACTAAACCTCCAGTCTAGTTAATGCGAACCTGTCGCCATGAAAATGCAGTACAGTCTGCAGACAGCATGTTATAGAGCAGTAGTAGCTGAGCAGGTTGATGTATAGTTCTATGGGAAAAGATGCAGTAAAATTTATATATTTAATCCTGTTGTGTTTTTTTTTTTTTTTGTTTGTTTTTTTTGTGTTTAATGCACAGGGGTCATGTGACAGTCCTACTCGGTGATTGACAGCCTGCCCTGTATGTGTTGTCACGCAAAATTAGCTGTTAATCGCTGATAAGGCCACCCATATGACTCCTATGCATAAAAAGGGTATAGGTATATTTCATCTATTTAATTTAATGCTTGTGTGTGTTGCTAAAAGATATCGACAGTATCCCCCATAATGGTGACCTCTACAGCACCCGCCCCTTTAACAGTAAACTCCACAGTTCCCTACCCTTAACACTGACACCCCCCCCCCCTCTCCCAGTGCCCTGCAACTTTAAAATGGGACCTCCACAGCACTCCATCCCCTTAACTTTGACCTTCACAGCAGCCTGCCCCTTTAACAGTGAGTTTACTACCTTGACAGTGACCGCCCATTTAACAGTGACCGCCACGGCGAACTGCCCCTTTAATGCCAGGGCTACACAACGACATGTCACGCAACATTGTCTCAACAACTTTTTATAATGATAGGCTATGGTGTTGTGCTGCGACTTTGACACGACAGTCGTAAAAAATCCATCCAAGATGGATGCATGTAGCAACATAGTTGTGCCCTATGTGTCGTGCAACTTAATGTCGTCCTGTAGCCCTAGCCTAAAGCTGACCTACAGAATGAAGAAAAATGGCTGGGTTGTTATGGAAACCTGGAGTAAAACTGTGTGTATGGCAGTTGGGATTTGAAGAGAGAGGCCCCTTTCACACGGGCGTCGTGAAAGAGGTCCGGATGCGTTGCGGGAAACTCGCGCGAGTGTGCATGCAATTTTAGTCAGTTTTGTCTGATTGCGTTGTTCAGTTTTTTTCCGTGCAAGTGCTAAGTGTTTTAATGCGTTTTGCGTGTGCGTGATAAAAAAAAAACAAAAAAAAAAACTGAATGTTGGTACTCAGACCCGAACCCGCATATCCTGCAAGAAGAAGAAAATCGATAATGGCTGTGCGATCAAGTGGATGAGGTAAGTAATTTTTTTTATTTTTTAACTCTTAATGGACATTTTACTTCTGTATTAAAGAATGCTATTATTTTCCATTATAACCATGTTATAATGGAAAATAATAAAGTCAATGGACTTTAATGGGGTCCAGGGGCTCATCCCTATTTATTAACATCATCTCCTAAGCAACCATCCGTAAAAATCGCATTTCATCCACACTTGCTTGCAGATGCAATGTGATTTTTCACACAGCCCCATTCACTTCTATGGGGCCTGCGTTGCATGAAAAACGCAGAATATAGAATATGCTGTGATTTTCACGCAACGCAAAACTGATGCGTGAAAAGCATTGCTAATGTACACAGCCCCATTGAAATGAATGGGTCAAGATTCAGTGCAGGTGCAATGCGTTCATGTCACGCATTGCACCCGCACGGAAATCTCGCCCGTGTCAAAGGGGCCAAAGACTTGCAGACTTGTATTGGCTAATGCAGGTTATCGTTTGGGAATATCTCAGGAACGGTATGTGCTAGAGAGCTGAGACCTGGTCTAAAACCTTCCCAGACACCTGATGTACCTTGGTGAAGATCGGCCCACTCATTTGGTTGCGCGTAAAGAACAGACAGGTGTGTGTGTGTGTGTGTGTGTATATCTATCTATCTATCTCTCTAATTATATTGAATCTTTTCCCATCGAACTATACATCAGTCTGCTCCTCCTGCTCTAGAATATGCCTGACAGGTTCCCTTTAATGCTTTGAGCTAACACTAACTGATTTATATATTTTTTTTCATTATTATTTTTTACATAACAGCATATTTAATGTCTATGTAATCTACAGCAATGCACCAAAGGTTTTCCAAAGTTTAATTATTGAGTTATAGATTACTAACTGTACAAAATTTGTAAAGTTTCCTATATCATGTTATGCCCCTATGTTGTAAAAAAATTATATCTTGATTTGGCCTTAAATAGAATACTAAAAAATCTACTAGAGATGTGCAAAATTGTACAAAATCTAATATAGCAGAAGTTGTCCGATACAGTACTGTAGAAGTATCTGACCATTTTATGTAGGGCATAGACTTCTGACTTAACACTTAAAGTTAAAATATCTTAAAGTATCCCATTGGATACTTCATGTAAAATGTACTTAAAGGGGTTTTCAGGATTAAAAAAAAAAAATTTTTTTTTGGTTGTTGTTCATGAGGAAAAACTACCATACCAGTGACCAGCACTGTCTCTGAAATAAAACCAGGCCATGCCTTCTAATCCTGGACAACCCCGTATAAGAGGACAGGCTCCTCTTACACAAGGGCATGTGATGATGGTCCATCACAGCTCAACTAATGTGTGCACATGCAAACCACAAAATAGTCCATCCAAAATGCTGTTGGGGAACCAGAAAAAAAAAATGCTATATATACACATAAAACCTGTATATTAGTGTGTGTGCGAGATATATTTTACAAGCTATTTTTCTAGCCCTGACTATGGATTTGCATGGTGCCCGGGTGTTGAAAGATGTATAATCTTAGTTGTGCATTTTTGCCATGATGCCATTGCGCACAATGTATAGCGGTGCCCAATGATTGTTTAGGTAAAGTGGCCCGTCAGCAGACCCCTTGCTCCATTGCGTGGTGCCCTGTGTTACAAACCAGAAAGAAAGTGTCTTCTACATTCCACCTTAGAAAGCAATGCATGTAGAGCACGGTGTAGTTTTGTTCCCCAGTGGAGACATGCATAAGCTCATCTGCCTGGGATCAAAGATGAAAAATCTGCGCTCAGCTATAGACTGGAATTGTCTCATGCCAAGCATCTATTACAATAAGCTCAGTGTCAAGACAGTTTCTTTTGGATGCATGTGAAGCTACTTCCCAGCTGTTTTTCGGTAGCCGTTGTAAGAATCCTGTTCATTTTGCTTTGTATGCAGTGCAACGTAAAATGCATATGGTGTCTGCTGACTTGGAGTTATGAACAGTAATGACCGCAACGTCCACATTGGTCAAGCATTACATACACTGTACAATGGCTGATATTAACCGATCTGTATATGTGACAGGTTGCTGGTTTGCACTTTGCCATGCTATCTGGCTGTCTAAATGTTATTGTTCCTTTACTTATATCTTCAGGGATTTCTGAGACTGTTTTATGCTTTTGTTACAATTTTACCTGAAAAGTGTCCTTTACTGATTCTTGTACAGTGATTTGATAGCGAGAAAAAAAATCTCCAGTTAAACTGAAGTTTATTTTTACTGACATCTTTTTATTATACTTTTACTTTTTTTTTTTTTTTTTTTTTTTTTTTTTTCTCTTACAAGAAAATAGTGACAGTATACAGATTTGTCCCATTCAGTTTTAACAGTTTTCTAACCATATGTATACTTTGTAACTTGAATATAGCAAGTTGTGGAAAATAGATTAATTGTGCTGTATATAGTTGAGGTTTTTTATTTTAAGTGGTTTTTTTTAAAAGCATTTTATGTGTTTTTGTTTTTAATTAACACTATGGGACTATGTGACCGTTTAATAAACCACACAACCCTCATAGTCCTTTTAAAAGACATAGGACTAAAGTAATGTCCATTTATGCATGTTTCTATAATTTCTGTGATCCTGCCCTTGCTGTCCGTAGGTCAATCTGTATGTATAGAAACCATGATCGCAGTGTGAACAGAGCCTAAATAAACAGTGCATACCCCACTCTCAGATATTAGCCAAGTGTATTTTAAGGAAGGAAGTGTTGGGGCTACTACACAAGCGGTTTGTAACATCCCAAAGAACTTCTTTAACCTATCACTTGAAGATTTTCACATTGCTGGGTGTGTCAGACCTGAGGATTAAAGGGGTTCTCCAAGAGTATAAAATGTTCTGGGCACCCCACATGGAATATACTTACCCTGGTCCCCGCAACGCCGCTGCTGCTTCTCCCTGCACACAGATGAAAACATCCAGGCGGGGATGGGAACGAGCCTCCGTAGCGTCACTGGCGATGCTAGGGTTTGCTCTTGGAGAACCCCTTTAAGGGTAATTCTACAGAATATATGATGTAATTGCATATGATAATGATTCATGTTTTGTGTTCATCATATTCTTTGTAACCAGTGACTGTAAGTAAGACATTTTCAGTTTTATTTCTGTTACAACTTATTAACAAATAAAGTTTTGGTTTTGATGATGCCTGTGTCTTGAGGAAACATTCATGTGGGTTGTAAGAAGCTTACCTTTCTGGGCTCAGCAGCGTGATTCCCCCTTGTGATGCAACAGCATCCTTAGCAACAGAATGCAATCTTCTTTCTCCCTGCAGCGGGTGTGTGCTGTGGGAGATTGTCAGTGGGCTGATTGCTCACTTGCTCTACAGGGTGGGTGTCACGGCGGACAAGCACTCGCACAGATAAACCAACAACCAGGCTCTAGGCGAGAAGCAGGGGAAGGGTCGCCTCCTAGCTAATCCCTGACCTATCTCCCTGCACTGCTCAGCCCACATTCAGACCTTGGTGGTAGGAATGATGTGTCCCCGTGCCTGGGCTAAAACACCCTAGATTCCCTGAGATGGTGAAAAGGGGAAATAGGAGCAGCTTCTTGCACAGAACCTTGATGGGAGAGATGACACAAACACAACTTAGACAGCAAACAACAAAAGCTGAAACCACACTTGTCTTATCTGAGCTAGAACAGACAACCTTCCTTCCTTGCTTCCAAGGCCAGACTGATTTCTTTAACCCGCTCAGAGCACTGGAATTGAGAGCCATTTAAACTAATCACCCCACCCAGTTCATCTGATGGGAGGTGGATCCAGCACAACTCCAAAACAAACACTAAACACGTGCTGCTATTCTGGCCAACCTTCGCACATAGAGCAGGGCATGACAGTGGGCCATGTATATGGATACACCTTAATAATAAAAATGGTTGGTGATATTAACTTCCTGTTTGTGGCACATTAGTATATGTGAGGGGGGGGGGGGACTTTTCAAGATGGGTGGTGACCATGGCGGCCATTTTGAAGTCAGCCATTTTGAATCCAACTTTTGTTTTTTCAATAGGAAGAGGGTCATGTGACACATCAAACTTATTGGGAATTTCACAAGAAAAACAATGGTGTGCTTGGTTTGAATGTAACTTTATTCTTTCATGAGTTATTTTCTGACCACTTATAAAATGTGTTCAATGTGCTGCCCATTGTGTTAGATTGTCAATGCAACCCTCTTCTCCCACTCTTCACACACCGATAGCAACACCGCAGGAGAAATGCTAGCACAGGCTTCCAGTATCCGTAGTTTCAGGTGCTGCACATCTCGTATCTTCACAGCATATGCGGTGTTGCTATCAGTGTGTAAAGAGTGGGAGAAGAGGGTTGCATTGACTTCAAAATGGCTGCCATGGTCACCACCCATCTTGAAAAGTTTCCCCCCTCACATATACTAATGTGCCACAAACAGGAAGTTAATATCACCAACCATTCCAATTTTATTAAAGGGGTTGTCCAGGTTCAGAGCTGAACCTGGACAGCCCTCCATTTTCACCCAGGCAGCCCCCCCTGACATGAGCATCGGAGCAGTTCATGCTCCGATGCTCTCCTTTGCCCTGCGCTAAATCGCGCGGGGCAAAGGCATTTTTCAGAGGTCCGGTGACGTACCGGGCTCTCCATGGGGCTGACAGGAACCCCGGTGACGTCACCGGCACTGATGGGCGGGATTTGGCTCTGCCCTAGCCAGTAAAACGGCTAGGGCAGAGCTAAAGCCCGCCCCTCAGAGCCGGTGACGTCACCGAACACACTGCTGGGCGGAAGTTACCGCCCGGCAGTGTGTTATTAAAAACAAAAGAGCCTGTGCCCTGCGCGATCTAGCGCAGGGTACTGGAGCGCATCGGAGCATGAGATGCTCCGATGCTAGGCTCAGGGGGGCTGCCGGGGTGAAAATAAGGGTATGTCCGGGTTCAGCTCTGAACCCGGACAACCCCTTTAAGGTGTATCCATATACATGGCCCACCCTGTATTACTGTGTGCTAGTGTTTCTGACTAATGGATTGCCGAGTCATGGACCTATCTGGTTCTAAACCAAGGACCTGGCGCTATATTTAACCGCTCCAGGACTGCATAACGCACGGATGCGTCCTGGAGGCGGTCGATTCATTCCTCCTGGACGCATCCGTGCGTCATCTCGAGAGACGAGATTTCCTGTGAACGTGCGCACAGGATCGGCCGGTAAGAGACTGGATCTACAGCCTGCCAGCGGCGATCGTTCGCTGGCAGGCTGTAGATTCAATTTTTTTTTTTTTTTTTTTATAACCCCTAACAGTTATATTAGACGCTGTTTTGATAACAGCGTCTAATATACCTGCTACCTGGTCCTCTGGTGGTCCCTTTTGCTTGGATCGACCACCAGAGGACACAGGCAGCTCAGTAATAAGTAGCACCAACCACCAATATACTACACCCCCCCTGTCACTTATTAACCCCTTATGAACCCCCTGATCACCCCTCTGTAAGGCTCCATTCAGATGTCCGTATGTGTTTTGTGGATCCGTAAAACACATACGGACGTCTGAATGGAGCCTTACAGGTGGGTGATCACCCCATATACACTCCCTGATCACCCCCTGTCATTGATCACCCCCCTGTAAGGCTCCATTCAGACATTTATTTTGGTCCAAGTTAGCGGAATTTTTTTTTTTTTTTTTTTTTTTTTTTCTTCTTAGAAAGTCTCATATTCCACTAACTTGTGTCAAAAAATAAAATCTCACATGAACTCGCCGTACCCCTCACGGAATCCAAATGCGTAAATTTTTTTAGACCTTTTATATTCCACACTTCTTCTCATGCATTTGGGCCCCTAAAATGCCAGGGCAGTATAAATACCCCACATGTGACCCCATTTTGGAAATTAGGGAGGGACAACAGCTTGTAAAACTTTCCTACCGTAGGATAGGTCTCTTTTAGAATCAGTATCTATCCTATAGTGTTTTACAAAGGTATGCGGATTCGACCAGGTTGCTGCCCTACAGATCTGCTCCAAGGAAGCAGATGCTTCTTCCGCCCATGAAGTCGATACTGCCCTTGTTGAATGGGCCTTGATATTTACCGGGGGTCGTTCTCCTATTGCTATGTAGGCCTCTGAGATGGCCGATTTTAACCACCGTGTAATAGAAGGTTTGGACGCTTTTAATCCCTTCCTACCCCCTAGGAATTGGACAAATAGGTCATTAGATTTTCTCCAGTCTTTAGTTTCTGATACATACTTCAGAACACATCTTCTGATATCCAAAGTGTGAAAAAACTCTTCTTTTTTAGATCTGGGATTTTCACAGAACGAAGGGAGAATCACCTCCTCCATTCTGTGGAACTCCGAGACAACCTTAGGCAGAAAGGAATTGTCGAAACTCAGAATTATTCTGTCGTCCCTGATCGTCATGAAGGGCTTTTTAACCGAGAAGGCCTGTATCTCGTTAACCCTACGCGCAGAAGTAATGGCCACTAGGAACACTGTTTTAAGGGTCAGATATCTGATATTTGCTGACTCTAAGGGCTCAAAGGGGGGTTTAGTGAGACCGGAGAGGACAGAGTTTAAATCCCACGGAGCGACTAGAGGTCTACTCCGGGGTCTGAGTCTGACGGTTCCCTTCATGAAGCGAATGATCCACGGATTAAGAGCTATCTTTTCATCTAAGTAGGTACTTAATGCTGAAATTTGAACTCTAAGGGTACTAGGTTTTAGCCCTTTGTTAAAACCTTCTTGAAGGAAATCTAGAATAGACGGAATACTACCCCTGGAGCTAGAGGTATTTACTGAACACCAGGAAACATATCTCTTCCAGATTTTGCGGTAAATTTTATTAGTAACCTCTTTTCTGCTGGCTAACATGGTATTAATTACTCCGTCCGATAAACCCTAAGATTTTAAGACTGCCCTTTCAGGATCCAAGCAGAGAGGTGCAGACTTTGCGTCCTTGGGTGGAAAACTGGCCCTTGAGAGAGGAGGTCTTCCGACCAGGGCAAAATCCAAGGATCCTCCCTGGACATCTTTGCCAGGAGAGGAAACCAGGATCTCCTCGGCCAGTTGGGAACAATCAGGATTACCTCGGCCCCTTCTTTTATTTTCCTGAGAACCCTTGGAATCAGAGGCAGAGGTGGGAAACAGTATGCCAGTTGGAAATTCCAAGGAAGAGCAAGCGCGTCTGTTCCTGCACTCCTCGGATCCCATGGATCCAGGGAAAAATAGGTTGGTAATTTTGCATTTATTTTGTTTGCAAAAAGGTCTATTTGGGGAAGACCCCACCTTTGTGTTAAGGACTGAAAAATTTCTTCCTTTAAACTCCACTCCCCCGGATCTAATTTCCTGCGACTGAGGAAATCCGCCTGTATGTTTTGCGTCCCTTTTAGAAAGACCGCTGACAGGGAGAGGAGATTCTCCTCTGCCCACAGGAAAATCTTGTTGGCTAGGGCTTGTAGTTGTTTGCTTTTTGTTCCTCCCTGGTGGTTTATATATGCTACCACCGACTTGTTGTCGGATCTTATTTGTACATTGGACCTTTCTAACTCCTTTGAGAAATAACTCAGAGCCTCCCATACCCCCAGAAGTTCCCGATGATTTGATGAGTACCTCTTCTGGGCCTGTGACCACTCCCGTTGGGCTGACATTGTTTGGAGATGTGCTCCCCAGCCCCAAAGGCTGGCATCCGTGGTGAGGATCACCTGATCTCTCACTAACCATGGAACTCCCCTCTGTAAATTTAAATCTAATTCCCACCATTTTAGTGAGGACCGTACGTGATCCGGAATTATTATAAGACTGTCCAGGGAATCTTGTTTCCGGTTCCATACTTTTAGCATAAACGTCTGAAGAGGACGGGAATGTATTTGGGCCCACTTCACTGCCGGGATACAGGCTGTAAAGGTTCCTATCAGGGCCATCGTTTGTCTTATGGTGTGGGATCTTTGTTGCCTGAACTGTTTTACTTGGGATTGGATTTTCGAGATTTTTTCTGCTGGTAAAAGGCATTTTTGGCTCACCGAGTCTATGAGAATTCCCAGAAAAACTCTGTTGCGTGGGGACTAAGTGGGACTTCTCCCGATTTAAAATCCAACCCAGTTCCTCCAGTCTGTCTATCGTTTTGGATAGATTGGTCTCTAGGTCTTTTCGGGAGTCCCCCACTACCAAAAGGTCGTCCAGGTATGGAATTATCATTATTTTTTCCTTTCTCAGAGGGGTTATTGCCTCTAGCATAATTTTTGTGAAAAGCCTGGGGGCAGTCGTTATCCCAAAGGGTAGAGCTTGGAACTGGAGATGTTTTAGCTGCCCTTGGACCCATACCGCTATTCTCAGGAATGGTTGAGACCCTGGATGGATGGGTACGTGAAAATACGCATCTTTCAAATCTATGGATGCCAGAAACGCCCCTTCCTGTAGAACTTTGACCGTGGTTCTTATAGATTCCATCCTGAATTTTTCGTACTTTATGGACCTGTTCAGGGCTTTCATATTTATAATGAGACGCATTTTCCCGTTTGGTTTTTTCACCAAGAATACCCTGGAATTACAGCCCAGACCGACTTGGTCCGTCGGTACCGGAACTAAGACGTTCATCTGAACTAGAAGTCCGATTTCTTGCTCCATGCCAAGCTGGAGATGTTCCGAGCTCTGAACTGGAGTCTGAATAAAAAGAGGGGGGGACTCCTTACAAAGGGAATACTGTACCCCTTGCGGAGGGTATTTAGTAACCAGTGGCTGCAAGAGTAATTTTCCCAGCAATCCACAAATTTTCCCAGTCTTCCCCCCCACTGGGGCTCTGGCGTCATTTTTTGGAAGGTTCCTCGGAACGGGGAGAGAACAAAAACCCCTTCCCTTTCTGTCTTCCTGATCTCCAGTTTTCCGATTTACTTCTTTTATTTTGAAAACTAACCTTCTTTTGGGGACGAAAAAAGGGAGCTTTCCTCTTCTTTTTATCCTCTGGAAAATTCTTTTTAGAGTCAGATGCTTTCTCTAGGATTTTATCTAAATCCTGACCAAAGAGAAGGTTACCATGAAACGGAATGTTACATAGTTCTGCTTTGGAACCCGTGTCACCAGACCAAGCTTTTAGCCAAAGTGCCCTTCTGGAGTTATTGGCTAGAGCCGTAGCTCTTGCGGCCAGCCTGACAGAATCCGCTGTTGTGTCTGACAGAAAATCTACGGCTTTTAACAAAAGAGGGAAGGAGTCTGCAAAGTTTTCGTATGGGGTATTGGACTTCAAAAGTATATCTAGTTGTTCCAACCAATTTTTTAGGGATCTAGCCACGGACGTGGCCGCGATATTATGTTTAAACAAAGCCGCGACCGCATCCCAGGTTCTTTTAAGGCTAGCATCCACTTTTTTGTCCGTAGGATCACGCAGTGATCCTGTATCCTCGATTGGTAAAGAGGAACCCTTAGCTAGTTTGGAGAGTGACACGTCAATTTTAGGACAAGTCAAGAACGGGGACAGTTCTTCTTCGTCAAAAGGAAGCCTTTTCCTAATTGTTCGGGGTAGGAAAACCTTCCTGTCAGGATTTTTCCACTCCCTCAAGATAAGAGACTGCAGATTTTTATGTACCGGAAATACCCTTTTTTTCTTGGTTTCTAATACTGAAAACATTCTATCTTGGGCAGACTTATGTACTTTTTCTTCCTTAATTTCCATGGTATCCCTAACCGCTTTTAATAGATCCTTTATATCGTCAGATGAAAACAGATAATTTTTAAAATCCCCATCAGAGTCGGAATTAAAACTATCCTCGTCGCTATCTGACCTGCTTAATCAGGCACTGCAATTCCTGTTTCAGGGACGGGGCTTCCTCCCTAACGATGCTATCAATGCATTTCTCACAAAGTTTTTTAGCATAGTTATCGGGGAGTTTGGCCGAACATACGCGACATCTAGGAACTTTAGATTTCGGCGATATTTTAGGCCTTACAGAACTATCCTTGTCACTCTTCCATACAAAAAGGGGGAAAGATGAGAAAGACTTAGTACAGTGCAAGCAGCATTCCATACTCACAACCTGGATGTAACTCACAGCTACAGGTTGGTCCATAGCTTCCTCCTGATCCATATGTGCGGATGTCTGAGGCTGCAGGAGCTTGCAAACTCTCTGGTCAGAGGCCGACATCCGACTTGACCAGGGCGCCAGTTTTTAAAGGATATGTATGGCCGGAAGTCTTCCCAGGACCTCCGACGTCATCCGGCCAGGCAACACTGCGGCTACCCTAATTAGGCCCCCAGATGACGTCACCCGCCGGAGCCGAGAATCTCGGGCAGCGGTTGCCGCGGCCTGCCACTACGCGCTGGCGCGTGCGAGTTTTGAAGAAAAGAAAGGGACCGCGGCAGGCATCCATGGAACGGACTTACTTGCCTAAGGTAAGACCGTGGCTGGCGCAATGCACCCGCCCTCCGCAATCGCTCCCGACCGGAGCACGAACGTAGTCCTATCCTCCGCCTGGCAGGGACAGGAAGACACTGAAGATAAGTGAGGAGGCGGGCCCTTTTGAACCTTCCTGTACCTGCCTGGCTGGAGGAGGAGGATAATCTCCAAGTAAGGTGCCATCATGGAGGGGAGGGGAAAATAAAAAGTTCTATGAACTCACTATGCCCATCAGCGAATACCTTAGGGTGTCTACTTTCCGAAATGGGGTTATTTGTGGGGGTTTTCTACTGTCTGGGCATTGTAGAACCTCAGGAAACATGACAGGTGCTCAGAAAGTCAGAGCTGCTTCAAAATAGCGGAAATTCACATTTGTGTACCATAGTTCGTAAACGCTATAACTTTTACCCAAACATTTTTTTTTTTTTATCAAAGACATGTAGAACAATAAATTGAGCGAAAAATTTGTATATGGATCTTTTTTTTTTTTTTTTTTTTTTTTTTTTTTTATGTTACAACTGAAAGTGAAAAATGTCTTTTTTTTTTTTTTGCAAAGAATTCGTTAAATTTCGCTTAATAACAAAAAAAAAGTAAAAATGTCAGCAGCAATGAAATGCCACCAAATGAAAGCTCTATTAGTGATAAGAAAAGGAGGTAAAATTCATTTGGGTGGTAAGTTGCATGACGAGCAATAAACAGTGAAAGTAGTGTAGTGCAGAATTGTAAAAAGTGGTCTGGTCATTAAGGGTGTTTAAGCTAGCGGGGGCTGAAGTGGTTAAACCCCTTCTTTGCTAAACACCTATGCCAGCGATAGTCTCCGACTCACTAGCTGTGTTCCTGGTTCGTTGTTCTTGTGCTTATTGGATTGCTCGTTCCTATGACCCTGGCTTGTCTCCTGACCACTCTCTTTCGATTGCTACTGCATTGTCTGTCTGGTTCTGATCTGTTTGTCTTCTGACCACTCTGTTTCCCGTTTGGTACTGCATAGCTTGTCTGGTTCTGACCCATTTACGTATGACTCTGTTATTGTGTTTGCCTGTCTTTGTTGTTTGTCCATCTCTGCACTTGGTGTAGGGACAGTTGCCCACTCGCGGCCTAGCTATCTAGGGCTTGTACTGCACGTAGGTAGAAAAAGCGGTCTGCTTTCTAGCCTTAGGGCTCACTGTCCTTGTCTGTCCCTACCTACAATCTTAACATGGGTATAAAACAATTCCAAAGTACAAAGGATTAACCTCTTAAGGACATAGGGCGTACAGGTACGCCCTTGTGCCCTGGTACTTAAGGACACAGGGCGTACATGTACGCCCTGTGTATTTCTGATCACTGCCGTGCGGCTGGCAGTGATCGGAACCCGGTGCCTGCTCAAATCATTGAGCAGGCACCTAGGCTAAATGAGCGGGGGGTCCCGTGACCCCCCCATGTCGGCGATCGCGGCAAACCGCAGGTCAATTCAGACCTGCGGTTTGCTGCGATTTCTGCAGTTTCTGATCCCCGCGGTCCCTGACCGCGGGGATCAGAAACTTTACGATTCCAAAAATGTTCCTGCATCCCTCCCCCCTGCACCCCTGAGTTATTTGAGCACGGTGGGAGGTGCAGGGGGAGGGTTGCGGGAGGCGGGCGGTGCGGCAGGCAGGATCGCGATCCCCCGCCCGCCTCCCCTTGAATAATCGTTGGTTACTAGTGGGTATACCAGGGTGCCAGCATTGCTGGCACCCTGGTATAAACGGCTGACATCTGTGCTGCGATGTCAGCCGTTTAACCCTTTCCATACCGCGGTCCGTACGGACTGCTGTATGGAAAAGGTTAACAGCGCAGGGAGCTCCCTCCCTCTCCCATCGGGGGGCTGCTGGAGAGGGAGAGAGCTCCCAGGCAGCCCCCCCCCCCAGAGCCCCGTCCTCACTCTTCCCCGTCTGCGCAGTTCTGAACATAACTGAGCAGACGGGGAAGGTTCCCATGGCAACAGGACGCCTTCTCAGGTGTCCTGCTGTCCATGGTGCTGAACAGATATGTGCTGAAAGGCATAGATCTGTTCAGACAAAGTGTAAAATACAGTACAGTACTATATATTGTACTGTACTGTATTATACAGACATCAGACCCACTGGATCTTCAAGAACCAAGTGGGTCTGGGTCAAAAAGAAAGTGAAAAAAAGTGAAAATAAAGTAAAAATCAAAAAACACATTTATCACTGATTAAAAATAAAAATAAATGAAATTCCCTACACCTGTTTGGTATCGCCGCGTCCGTAACGACCTGATCTCTAAAACGGTCATGTTACTTTACCCAAACGGTGAACGCCATAAAAAATTAAAAACTATGATGAAATTGAAATCTTGCCCACCTTACTTCCCAAAAAAGTTAATAAAAGTGATCAAAAAAGTTGTATGTACTCCAAAATTGTAACAATCAAACGGTCATCTCATCCTGCAAAAATCATACCCTACCCAAGATAATCGCCCCAAAACTGAAAAAACTATGGCTTAGACTATGGAAACACTAAAACATGATTTTTTTTTTTGTTTCAAAAATGAAATCATTGTGTAAAACTTACATAAATAAAAAAAAGGATACATATTAGGTATCGCCGCGTCCGTATCCACCGGCTCTATAAAAAGATCACATGACCTAACCCCTCAGATGACCACCGTAAAAAAAAAAACGGTGTAAAAAAAGCAATTTTTTGTCATCTTACTTCACAACAAGTGTAACAGCAAGCAATCAAAAAGTCATATGCACCCCAAAATAGTGCCAATAAAACCGTAATCTCATCCCGCAAAAAATGAGACCCTACTTGAGATAATCGCCCAAAAACTGAAAAAACTATGGCTCTTAGACTATGGAGACACTAAAACTTTTTTTAGTTTTAAAAATTAATTCATTGTGTAAAACTTACATAAATTGTATACATATTAGGTATCGCCGCGTCCGTGACAACCTGCTCTATAAAATTACCACATGATCTAACCGGTCAGATGAATGTTGTAAATAACAAAAAAAAAAAAAAACGGTGCCAAAAAAGCTATTTCTTGTTACCTTGCCGCACAAAAAGTGTAATATAGAGCAACCAAAAATCATATGTACCCTAAACTAGTACCAACAAAACTGCCACCTTATCCCGTAGTTTCTAAAATGGGGTCACTTTTTTGGAGTTTCTACTCTAGGGGTGCATCAGGGGGGCTTCAAATGGGACATGGTGTCAATAAAACCAGTCCAGCAAAATCTGCCTTCCAAAAACCGTATGGCATTCCTTTCCTTCTGCGCCCTGCCGTGTGCCCGTACAGCAGTTTACGACCACATATGGGGTGTTTCTGTAAACTACAGAATCAGGGCCATAAATAATGAGTTTTGTTTGGCTGTTAACCCTTGCTTTGTAACTGGAAAAAAAATATTAAAATGGAAAATCTGCCCAAAAAGTGAAATTTTGAAATTGTATCTCTATTTTCCATTAAATCTTGTGCAACACCTAAAGGGTTAACAAACTTTGTAAAATCAGTTTTGAATACCTTGAGGGGTGTAGTTTCTTAGATGGGGTCACTTTTATGGAGTTTCTACTCTAGGGGTGCATCAGGGGGCTTCAAATGGGACATGGTGTCAAAAAAAACAGTCCAGCAAAACCTGCCTTCCAAAAACCATATGGCGCACCTTTCACTCTACGCCCCGCTGTGTGGCCGTACAGTAGTTTACGGCGACATATGGGGTGTTTCTGTAAACGGCAGAGTCAGGGCAATAAAGATACAGTCTTGTTTGGCTGTTAACCCTTGCTTTGTTAGTGGAAAAAATTTGTTAAAATGGAAAATTAGCTAAAAAAATGAAATTCTCAAATTTCATCCCCATTTGCCAATAACTCTTGTGCAACACCTAAAGGGTTAACGAAGTTTGTAAAATCAGTTTTGAATACCTTGAGGGGTGTAGTTTATAGAATGGGGTCATTTTTGGGTGGTTTCTATTATGTAAGCCTCGCAAAGTGACTTCAGAGCTGTAGTGGTCCCTAAAAATGTGGTTTTTGTAAATTTCTGAAAAATTTCAAGATTTGCTTCTAAACTTCTAAGCCTTGTAACATCCCCAAAAAATAAAATATCATTCCCAAAATAATTCAAACATGAAGTAGACATATGGGGAATGTAAAGGCATCACAATTTTTAGGGGTATTACTATGTATTACAGAAGTAGAGAAACTGAAACTTTGAAATTTACAAATTTTTCAAACTTTTTGTTAAATTAGGTCTTTTTTGGTGCAAAAAAAAATGCACTTAAAGTGACTCTGGTCAGATTTGCAAAAAAATGGCCTGGTCCTAAGGTGTAAAAAGGCTGTGTCCTTAAGGGGTTAATGGCCATGCATGCAGCAAATTCACAAGGCACCCATATATGTTTGAAATGCCATAGTGTACTGGCTGGAAAAAGCATTGAAATTTAAGGCCCCACTCTGGGTCATAACTTGTCATTAAGAATAACACTGCATTATGGTTTCTGCTATAAATACAAACCACACTGCAGAAGTGAACAGAGCCTGGTATTTGTAGTCTGTTAAATGAAATCAATTTGTCATAAAAATAAAAAAAATGTAATTATATCCAGTATACTGACACTAGTTTGTCCAATGCAATAGCAGCACACAATGGTGTCATCAGAAGAAAATTGTCAAGAGATACGTATTGAAATATATTGGTCGGAAAAGGGATAAAGCACCTGGGAATCTAGTGAATCGCATCGAGAGTCTAGGGTGATAATTTAATTGGTTTATGAAAGTAAAACTGGTGTACAAAAGTTGGATATTTTGGCTCAAGCTTTATTTTTTCCATCCCACATGACAACATGGCAAAGGTTCTGCCCTCAGGGACAGGAAACCTACAAAATAAAAAGGTGGGGTCTCTCCCCCACGTCGGTGGTTTCCAGTATATTCCTTAGTAGATTCTTCTTACCGCCTGTCTAGAAGTGCTGGGAAGTACCTGGAGGATCAGCAGTTCTCTGCTGGTGTCTGTTCTCATGCATGTTGGGTGGTTCGGACCATGGAACACTGTGAAAGTAATCCAGGTCCCTGTTGGTCTCTTGCAACAGACGTGTGAGCACCTCTGGTGGAGAGGTGATACGCTGATAATTCAGATGGAAGGGTGGAGCGCATGTGATGTACCTCTGGCACGCAAATGAAGTGCAGTGTCATTTTCTTGGACTGGTTTTGGCCCATAACGGAAGATACAGTAAGGAGATCTGGAGTTACGGTACTCGGAGACAAGGTGGCTCTCCAGGCAGTGTAGCAGTCTGAGGTCCTTCTCCTTGCCTTCTTAACCCCATCTTGGTGATTTCCCCCATCCTCTAATAAGTAAAGATATGCTCTGAAGCTAATTATAACAGGCCTTTTTTTTATTTTTATTGAGACAAGGGTGTGCATTCTGGCAAATTATGAAGTGACAAAAGAAGGCAGATTCAGTAGAAATGGACAGCCTGGCTCCATGAGAAGTACCTTCTGTATGATGAGGGTGGTAAGTGGCCACATTGGCTCAGCTTACAATTTCCATATGGCTTGTTAAACAGGTCTGACCCAAGAAAGAATTATAAAAAAAAAAAGAAAGTAGGGCGTGTGCATTGTGTAGAAGTTTATTATCATCTTATGATAAGTTATGTTCAGCCTGTATAGTAAGGCAATGATAGAGGAATCTCCTTCCTTTCACGAAAATATAAAGTCGCTTATAAGTAAAGAGTTCTAGAACATCCTCTAAGAGACAAAGGGATTCTCCCTCAACATGATGTATTTCAAAATGACTCATTGGATGAAAGTGTCTGTTTTGGATAGTTTTTTGATTTTGAGGAATCATCTGATGAAGAAACAGTGCCATCTTTGTTTTCTACTAGAGAATACCAATCAATTATTGAAGGTGATTAGGTCCACTATTTTAGAGAAGGTGAAGATTCTATGCTTGAAGGTTTGGAAGAGAGATGTCAGGTATTTTCCAGTTCATAAAAATGTGCCTTCTTTAATTAAAGAAGAGTGGAAGAGGCCAGACATTAAAGTTTTTATTCCTAGAATTAAAAGGAAGTACCCCTTTGAGAGAGAGTGAAAACAAAAAATGGTTTTCTGGGACGCTGGACACTAAAACTGTAATTTATTGCATACAAGTCCTTAAAAACAATAAAGTCGGACAAGCAGAGGGTGACGTGTTTCTGAAGCGGTCCGCCTCCTTCCTCAGACCTTTTTAGGTTGTATTAGCCTGTTGAGATAAAGCATCTGTTTGATGTTGCAGTTTGTAAGATGTCTATGAAATCCCATTTACCTTTTGATGATGGAATTTTTGCAGCACTTCTGGATTTTCAGTTCTCAGATGACGTGGTCACATTTGACCATGGCATCTGAAGAGTTAAATGTCTGCACCTTTTTGCAGACATTAGACCCTGATGTCTGCTGTTTAAAACGGCAGTCACTCATTGGCTATGGCGCCCGTTGCATTCGCTAATAAGGCGTCATATTTAAATACCCAGCGTCTGCTGTAAATTTACTGTGGGTAGTCAGGAAGGGGTTCACTTCAGTCTCGTGCTCTGTAAACAACTGAGGCAGGGGAGAGGCCTCACCATTTTGTTCTGTAGGTTTCCTATCCTTGGAGGCGGAGCCACTCTCTGTGGTGCTGTCATGGGGCCCAGAAAATCAGATCACCAGTGTAATCATCATTTTTGCAAACTGCATCTTTTTGGACATTTTCTGCTGCTCTTACCAGTTTTACTTAGTGGCAGGGAGCATTAATTATTGCACAAATTTCCAACAGTTCACAGTTTGTATAGATTTCCTTTTCTGGCACACAGGCAGACAAAAGTTGTGATGTTTTAGGGGCTACTTAATAAAACTTGTTGCTACTCCAGCTCAATTTGTGCCAACACAGATGGATGAAACCCTAAAATCCCCCCCCCCCCCGCCCAAAAAAAATAAAAATAAAATTAAGATGTATCTTCTAGAAATTACCTTCCAGTCAAAACACTGATTCAACTTCAATTCAAGTGAATTGCTGACTCATTCAGAGTCACAAAAGGAACCAGAGGAACATTTATCTGCTTGATGAGCGGAGTGGGCGCGATAGCCTCCATGTGCCTACTGTATTACACAGCAGATACCCGGAGGCAATTTCCATGATCATATATAACACTGATCATGGACACTTAACCCTGGAGGTGCTGCATTCAATTTCAACCACAGCATCTGAGAGGGCTTTCCACGAAGGTTATCGTGCAACGATTGAGGGAGCTGTTCGGTGGCTATGGCAACCTCAAAACCTTTGAAGGATCTGAGGCCTGCCTGTGGCAATAATGCTCCTATAGGTTGCAATGGTAATTAAAAAGTGAAAAATGTTAAAAATATAAAAATTAAAATCAACTCCTTCCCCTTACTAAAAATAAAAAAGATTATAGGCGTCTCTCCATCCCAAAATTCCCAAACTATTCAAATATAAACATACTTATCCCATTGGGTAAACCCGATAATGGAAGAAAATTGATGTTTTGCTACTTTTTTACCGTTTCCCCCTTCCAAACCCCCCCCCCCCCCCTAAAAATGATCATACTCACCCCACACAAAATGAGCCCCCAGAGTGTTATAGGCATAAATCTAAAAAAAAGTTTTGGGGGGGGTCAGAATATGCTAATGCAGTAAAGAAGTAATTAAGTTTTTTTTGTCTTGTGTTTTAATACTTTAAAAAAAGTTAACTATGTAAATGTGGTATCACTGTGTAATCATACTGATGCATATAATGAAGGTAGCAGGTGAGTTTTACCACATAGGAAAATTCCACCTCATTTGGATTTTTTTTGAACTATGCAATAAACGATGGTCTCATTACAAAATACAAATTGTCCCACAAAAACAACCCCTCATACAGCTATGTGAATGGAAAATTAAAAAGGTTATGGCACTGGGAAGGTAGAGCGATAAAACAAAAAATTGCCTTCAAGGGAGTCTGTAAGCAGTTTTATGGTGTCCTAAGGGCAACATACAGTGGCATGCAAAAGTTTGGGCACCCCTGGTAAAAATTAGTTACGGCCCTTGCACACGACCTTATGCCCTCCAAGACATACGGTCCGTAAGCAGGCCATATGTCCTGGAGCGGCATTGATTGTGCGCACGGGAGTACACTGCATCATAGATTACAATGATGCTGTGCACGTCAGGCTGCCTGCCCGGCTATTGTTTCATGCTCATAAGATCATATGAGTGCGGGGGAATAGTCCCGAGGTCTGCCCGACATGCACAGGATTATTGTAATCTATGATGCTGTATGCTCCCATGCGCACGATCAATGCTGCTCTGGGACATATGGCCTGCTCACAGACCGTATGTCTCGGATGGCCTACGGTCATGTGCAAGGACCCATAGTGTGAACAGTTAGGCAAGTTGAAGAGTAAATGATTTCCAAAAGGCATAGTTAAAAATGAAATACACCTTTCAACATTTTAAAGTGAAACTGTCATTTCACTACCAAAAATGAAATTCCTAACATGTGATGCTGAAGGGAAGATATTCATGAAGCTGCATTTTTCAGCTAACTTTACCTTTCTGATGTCTGTATTCAGCCCTTAGCAACCATATTTCTCTGTGCCTCTATTTCAGCAACTTCCTAAGATGGCCTCTGCTACTCTTCCTGTGGTGGTTTTAGCCCTTCCTTGAGGCCATCCTGTATTTCCCTCACTTCTCATAAGCCCTTGCTCTGCTCACGTGAACTAGCAGGACCAATCGGAACGCAGATAACTTCCCACAGTACCCAGAGCAGTGTGTATCCTCACATACAGCTAACCAGAGACAAGCCCTGCAATTACATTAAATCAGTAAGCATTTATTTTAACCTCTAAATAGCCAGCTGTCCCTTATTCTCTTCCAGACTGACAGGCAGATGGGAGGAGGGGGCTGCTTATATCTCTGGTTTGGTACCAATATGGGCTTTGTATTGTCTGAAAGCTTACATTGCACGCTTTCAGACAAAACCAGAATGACATAAATATATTCAGTACAGGGGAAGATATCAATGATAGAAATCGGGATGCTGTGAATGAATCAGATTTTACCCACGATTATTCCTGACTATTTCTAACAATGATTTCTCCTCTGTTGCTTGGACTAGAGCGGTCATTCTGATCTTGTATGAAAGCCTGGACTGTCAGCTTTCAAATAAGACCAGTTGCAGACTAGCTGCTACCATTGAGAAGATATCACCATCTAAAGCAGCTCTCCCCCCATCCACTTTCTGCCACAGCCCAGCTCCAGGCTGTCAGGACTGAACGCCTCCTCCTAAAGCTCATCCGTCTCTTGTTATAATACTGACAAGACGGATTGCACATGGCAACACTGTGAGATGAGAGCTGCTGAATAGTAAAGTAGCATGCATTTATTATGGAGTTATTAGCAGGTAAAATGAAGGTAAATGATCAAATTTTAAAGCACTTATACAGCAGGGTGTACTATACCATTAGGGAATAAAAAATGAAATGGCAGTTACACTTTAAGTAATATCAATGTATTACTTTGGTTTTATACAATTTTTGAGTTACAAAATGGACAGGAGTACTTTGCAAAAGTATTTGAGCACACAGATAATTTTGACCAATGTCTCAAACCTTGTTAAAGGCTTTTTAACAATCATAGTTAGGAATGCCTGGTGGTGCAAATGTAAACGCTTCATAAATACCCAGATTCCTCTAACCTTGTCCCAAAAAACAACAGTCATGGGTTCTTCTAAGCAGCTTCCTAACACAGAAAATGATGGAGGCCCACAAAGCAGGAGAAAGCAATAAGAAGATAGTAAGAGGTTTCAGGTTTCTATAAAGAAATGACAATTAACAGGAACAGTGGACTCCAAGAGAATTTTCGGAGACAACTTCTTGTAGAAAGGCAAATCAGAACCCCACTTGACTGCAAAAGACTTTCAGAAAGATTTAGCAGACTCTGGCGTTGTGGTAAATTGTTCTACTTTTCAGCGACACCTGCCTTCATGGAATCAGAAGAAAACCTCTCCTGCGTATGCACCACAAAATTCAGAGTCAAGTCCTGTGAAAAGATAAGGTTAAAATAGAACTCTTTGGCCACAATGAACAAGTATGTTTTGCAAAAAAAAGGGTACAGAATTTCATAAAATGAACACTTCTCCAACTGTTAAGCATAGGGGTGGATCAATCATGCTTTGGCGTTGTGTGGCAGCCAAAGGCACAGGTAACATTTTAGGGTGGGTTCACACTGCCGTTATGCCATTCTGTTATAGGTTCCGTTTATAACGGAACGGCCAGACGGCATGCAAAATGGAAGCCTTTAAGAGGCATTCTGTTTTGCTCCGTCCTAATAGAAGTCTATGGGCAAGCATAACCGCTCCGTCAGGTTTCCGTTATGCAGGATGGAAACAAAGTCCTGTCAACAGGACTTTTTTTCTTTTATTCCGTCCTGCATAACGGAAACCTGACGGAGCTGTTATGCTTGCCCATAGACTTCTATTAGGACGGAGCAAAACGGAATGCCTCTTAAAGGCTTCCATTTTGCATTCTCTCTGGCTGTTCCGTTATAAACAGAACCTATAACAGAATGGCATAATGGTAGTGTGAACCCACCCTTAAGGTTATAGGGAACAATGGATTCAAATTCCAGCAAATTCTAGAAGCAAACATAACACCAACTATAAAAAAAAAAAATGATTGAAAATGATGAAAGAAAATGGATAAAAGGTGGATGGCTTCTGCATATGGACAATGATCCTAAACACACCTCAAAATCTGCAATAGACTTCCTCAAAAGGTGCAAGTGAAGGTTTTACCATGGCCCTCTCAGTACCCTGATCTGAACATCATTGAAACTCTGTGGATAGATCTCAGCAGTGCATGCAAGACAGCCCAGGAATCTTACAGAACTGGAAGACTTTTGCAAACAAGAATGGATGAAAATCCATTCAAATAAGAATTGAAAGACTCTTGGCTGGCTACAACAAGCATTTATGATGCTTGGCATAGGGGGTGGTACTATGTACTAACCATGCAAGGTGCCAAAGTTTTTCTTCAAGTCCTTTTCCTTTTTAGTTACTCTGAAAATGTAAAAGATAAAAATATACAATGAAACTTTAAAAAAAAAAATTCTCAAAGGTTTTAAAAAATATCCGGTATTAAAACGCAAGAAAAAGATTATATGTGTGGTATCGTTGTAACCGTACTGACCTGGAGAATGAAGATAACAGGTCAATTTTACAGAATAGTGTACAGTGTAAAAATAATAATAATAATAACCTTTGTCAGAATTGCATTTTTTCCCAATTCTACCCCATTTGGATTTTTTTTCCACTTCCCACTACATGGTATGCAACTATTGAATGGCGCCATTAGAAAGTACAACTTGTCTTGCAAAAAATAAGACCTCATAAGGCTATGTGAACTGAAAAATAAAAAAGGACTATGGGAAGGTGGGAGTGAAAAACAAAAACGCAAAAATGAAAAAATCTCAGGATCCTGAAGGGGTTAATTGACACAGCTGGTGTGCTAAAATCTTGTATGAGTCCTGAATATTCATGCGCTCCAGATTTTCTCTTCCTTTTCTAAAAGTGATCTGGAGGAGACCTCATAGACTTCTATGGGAGAGTTTTCTAGGCATGTTCTGTGACCTGTGCAGAGCATGCCTACTTTTCCTTCTACTTTTTAAAAGTGTAATAATTGGTGTAAAAATATAAAAAGTTGTCAAACTTTTGCACAAGTGACCTCAAAAAGTTGTAAAAGCCCTGTTCTGCAATTTTTAAAAAAACAAAATTCTGCAGTACAGGGCTTGTATAATCCCCCCCCCCCCCCCCCCCCCAACGTGTTCTGATTCATGAACACCGAGAGGCTCTTCAAACCACATCAGAATTTACCAATTCAGGGGACTTTAACCCCTGCACCTTCACTTCAGCCCAGTACATGATTGTGGGCTGTGCCCACTAGCCCAAACACAGCAAAGGGACTGGGATCGGTCACGATTATAATACAGTCAACTGCCAAAAGCATCTACACTGAGCATGTGTAGACCATTGATAACATGAAGAAGATGGGCTAGTCTCATGAAAAGTTTATTTTACTTTTATTATTATTTCATATGGACTGCCATGTGCGTAATTTACCTGGGGAAGAGATGGCACCAGAATACACTTCGGGTAGAAGGCAAGCCAGAGGAAGTGGCATGATGCTCTGGGCTGGGAAACTGGTCCTGGTAATTATTTGGATGTAAGGGTGGGTTCACATCACATTTTTGTAATACGTTTGACATACATTTAAAAAAACGTATACGTTAACAGATGCCTCAGACAGATGCCATACAGAGGCATTCATCACCATAGAATTCCATTGTAAAAAATAAAATAAAAATCATGTTTTTTTGCAGGACTCTGCAAGATGGAAAAGTGTAGTGTGCCATGCTTTTTCATCCTATATTTTAACGTACACTTTGTTATACAATAGAAATCTATGGTGATGAATGCCACTGTATAGTACCTGTCTGAGGCATCCGTTAACGTATAAGTTAAATGTCTGCCAAAAACGTGATGTCAACCCAGCCTTAACTTGACATGTACCACCTACCTAAACATTATTGTAGACCAAGCGCACCCCTTCTTGGCAGTGGTATCCCCTACTGGCAGTGGCTTCTGTCAGTAGGATAGTGATTCTTGCCACACTGCAAAATTGTTCAGAAATGGTTTAAGGAACACAATAAAGAGTTCAAAAGGAGAGACTTATTATTTCCTTGTGCTTGTTTTTTTTTGGTAAAAAAAAGTTGAAAACCTTGTTCCAAACTTTGTCTCCAGTTTCACTTCTGCGCTGCCCACACCACTTTCTAAAAAGGGGATGGGGCCAGTGGTTCTGCCACATTTATCTTCATTTGTGCCCCAAGATTTCACTATGGTGCACAGACAGTCAGAGAATGCAGGAGATTTCAAAGACTTAAAACTCTGGTCTATGATAACTCTCCCAAAACGTGTTGAATAGACCTCCAAAATGCTACGATTCACACCTTTTACCAAGTTATTAAATGGCCAGTATTCTAGTTTAGCCAGTAGAGGGAGCAAAAGCTTATCATATAGAAGCATGTATTTTTCCCATTTTACTTAGTGTAGTCACCCTTAGACATCAATATTTTCTGCACACCCATCAACCGTTCATTACATTCTTAGGGCAACAGACTATAATTTAGTACAAAAATGTAATTTGTTTGCTGATCTACTATTGCATCATGGAGGATAGGCAGTAGTGTGTAGTCTCCTGATAATCTGGGTCCTGCTATCCGCAGAGCTGCTTTACTATAAACAAAGCACGAGAACATTGTAATGTAACATTTAACCATACTAGAGGTATTTTGGTATGTGTGGCTTTAACAGCTATAACTTTTTGATTAGTCAGGGTAAAATCTTAATAATTATTATTCTATAATTGCAATGTGTATTATTTTCCTTCCTGTAAAATGTCCCTAAAACAGTTGAATGCTTGGCTGAATGAGGCTATGCTGCACTTTCTTTTCAGTGTCTGATCACAAGTGTCATTGATTCAGTAAGAAAGCTGAAGGAGCCACTGCTTAGTGCCCCCTACGTTCTTGGCATTGCTGAATTTTCCAGCCATCAGATTTTCATTAACCAGGGCACCAATGTCCCACCGGTGTCTGGAGGGTTTTATGAACTAGTTGTGGTCATGAGGCTAGAGACAAAATGTGGCATTGCCATATCCTGCCATTTCAACATGGTCATTTAAAAAAAACAAAAAAAAAACCCTTACAACCTTTTACACAACACTGCCTGGAATCTGCACTGAAAAATACCTATAAAAAACCTCTCATCCATTTCAATGTGAGGCAGAACCTGCTTCTTTTTTTTTCCACGCTGGAAAAAAGAAGCAACATGCTGTATCTTATTGCGGAATCCGTGCTGATGCTCCCATTGAAATCATTATAAAGCTGGAAAAACGCTCCAAAAACTGCATCAAAACCACACAGAAGCTGAATTTTTTTCAGTGTGTTTTCTAAATCCATTGTGTGAACTTACTGTTATCTGGCAAATCTAAGTCCCATAAATTAAACTCCTAATAGGGTTCTCGAGTTCTTTCATATTGACCTTTTTTTTTTATTATTGTCAAGAAGTGACCCAAACACTGTATATTTTTCCATTCTATAGTGGAACCACGGTGCCAACCAACAGATTTGACGTTGAGCTAAATTGTCGATAGAAATTGGCAAATCCCAGGAAGCGATGAATAGCTCTGAGACCAGTGGGTCAGGGCTACTCTGAGACCACTGACAACTTTTCACAATCCGTAGATTTGTCCTCTTGTAGAATTATGTAACCCAGGAAATGTAGGGATGTCTTCTTGAAAAGACATTTATCAAATTTGATGTATATCTAGTTTTCCTATACTAAAACAGAGGAGGCACCAGAAGATATCATTAAGAAGCTCCTGAAAGGGGGCATAGCCTGACAAGTAATGGACCGCTGATGCTCTGTTCAAATGCTGAAAAAGGGGAAACCCCTACCCAGCCTGAGCGGGAGGCCTCCTTACAAGATGGCGCCAGAGAAGAGGGAGCTATGGAGGCGCGCAGTGAAATATCACAGCGTGGCTGGAGACAGCCGGCCAGAAGGCCCGAGGACCCAAGCGTCAATCATACTGAAGAGGACCACAACCAGGATGGCAGTAGTATGGATCGAAATAGGGACTCATCTAAAGAAGAGGTTATTCCATTCGAAACAAGATCCTTACCGTAGCCACACCGCCCCCGGCGCAATGTTTCAGTGAAAGGCCTGGTGAGGAGCCTACGCATAAGGATGTAATGGCAGCGCTGGTTAAATGCAATATCTCCCTCTCACTACTTACCACACAGATGGTGGGGCTAAAGGCAGACTTGTCTCTCATTAGGCATGATTTACACAAGGTGGCGGAGGTGGAAAAAATAGGGTTTCAGACATGGAGGATACTATTGCCCCTCTAGCTAATACAACTAAGAGAGCAGAGCAAGATATTGAGGCCTTATTTCTTAAAGTAGGGGAATAACCCCACAGAGTTTATTGAAAAATGGCTGATGAAAAATTCAAGGATTGTGACCTATGAGCTCTTTATGCAGTGGAAAGGGCTCACCGCATTCCCATATGCCCACTACCGCCTAGGAGACCGACCCGGCCTATGCTGGCCAAGATACTTTATTACCGTGACCGGGACACTATCCTGTAGAAAGCCCGAGATCACCCTGATTTGACTATCAATGGCAGCAAAATATCTGTTTATCCAGATTATAGATGTACAGAAGCGACGGGCGAGATTTCTGGACATTAAAAAGGGGTTAAGGGCACTACAGATCCATTATGACATGCATTTTCCCACTAAACTGAGGATTGTGGTGTTGGGAGAAACTCACTTCTTTGAGGATGCTGCAATGTTTGGATCAGCATGAGGCACAGATCAAACACTGAGTGGATCCTAGTTGAAGGGACAGAGCATATCCTTTTATGTTACTTCAGTTGTTTGGTATTGCTGCTGGGTTCGGAGTGCAGCACTACAACACCTATTGTGCTAGTCCTCTTTAGCTCTAGAAGAGGCTGACGCAGAAAAAAAACAGGGGTGTGACAGTGCCTTTATACAGTTATTCTTATTTTTGAACTTATAGGTTCCACTTTATGGACTTGAGTACTGTTATAAGTTGGGTATTTAGTAATCACTAGTGTTGATCGAGCATTCTCGGCCGAACGCCAGTTCGGCTCGAGCATCTCGATGCTCTGCACATGGCGGTATTCGACCAAATACCGCATGTGCTTAAGCACAATGCTCAAGTCTCCTCCCCAGCAGCCAATAAAGTGCAGGTAAGTACTGCCCTGACTGTAATGCCGTAGCCATGATGGTTACTGGCATTACAGTGATTGGCTGGCCAGAACGCCTCATCGGGTGCTATATAGCACCCAATGACACGTGTTGGGCTCAGTCTTAGTCAGGGAGCGCTGTGCTGAGGAAGGGACAGACAGTGTAGGGATTGATATACGAATATTTTTAGTAGAAAAAGTTTTGAGAGACCCAAAAGTCCTTTTAAGGTCTATAGTGTGTGGCAGCAGCAATATCTATTGTTAGCGCATTCTACGCTAAATAGCGTGCAATAGTTATGCCACTACAGACAGTGACATTAGCTGCGCCACATCTCCAGTGTAACGTGTGCGCATCCAAAAAATATCTGTGACATCCAGTGTTGTTTTTCTGTAGACGGTGTCCGGTGCGGACAGTGACATTAGCTGCGCCACATCTCCTGTGTAAAGTGTGCGCATCCAAAAAATATCTGTAACATACGGTGTACTTTTAAAATAGACGGTGTCCGTTTCCGACAGTGACATTACCAGTGCCACATCTGCAGTGTAACGTGTGCACCGAGAAAATGTATCTGTGACATACAATGTACTTTTTCCGTAGACGGTGTCTGCTGCGGACAGTGACATTACCAGAGCCACATCTGCAGTGTAACGTGTGCGCTGATAAAATGTATCTGTGACATACAGTGTACTTTTTCAGTAGACTGTGTCTGCTGCGGACAGTGACATTACCAGAGCCACATCTGCAGTGTAACGTGTGCACTGAATTTTTTTTTATCTGTGACAATTTATCTGTGTACTTTTTTGTAGATGCTGCGGACAGTGGCAATACCGGTGGTACCTCTCCTGTATAACGTTTCCTCATCCCAAATACCTGTGACATTCCCTGTAATTTCACATTAGCCGGTGGTGACAGCATTATCTGCAGGATATCGCCCGTGTGGCGTTTCCACATCCCAAATAACTTTTTAAATTTGTTTGCGAATACACTTCCAAATCCTACGCTACTGTACGTGTGACAGACTTTCAAACTTATATAACATTTAACAGGACAGTGGCCGTGATGCTGATGTTGCACACAGAGGCCGTGGCCCTGGGTGCGGTGAAACTGTGCCTGCTGCCAGACCACAAGAAAAACAATTATCCACGATACCTAGCTTCATGTCCCAGTTTGCAGGGCGGCGAAGGACACCACTCTTGAAGTCAGACCAGTGCGACCAGGTGGTTGGTTGGATTGCAGCAGATAATGCTTCCAGTCCGTTAAGCACCACCCTTTCTTCCACCAAGTCCAGTCTCAGTAGCCAATAATCTGCTCATCACAATCCTCACCCCCGATCCTCCTTCCTCCCACCATTTACAGTCTGGGCAAACAAGTGATCCCACACTCGGATATTCCGAGGACCTCTTTTCAGCACCATTCTTTGATTTGGCCCTCTCGCCAAGCACGCTTCAAGAGAGCAAATCTTGTGCCCTGATTCCCAAACTCTTAAGCATGCACAGTCACAAGAAGATGACGGTGGGGAACGGCAATTACTGTTTAATGAGGTGGATGATGATGAGACACAGTTCCCAATAAGTCAACGGCATTTACTGTCTCAAGAGGTTGATGAAGAGGATAAGACACAGTTTTCAATCACTAAGGTTGTGGTTAGGTCAACAAGTCAGGAGAATGAGCTGAGTGAGGAGGTGGTGGACGATGAAGTCACTGACCCAACCTGGGATGGTGGAAAGCCGAGCGAGGACAGCAGTACAGAGGGGGAGGGATCTGCAGCACCTCAACAGGCAGGAAGAGGCAGTGGGGTGGCAAAAGGGAGAAGGCGGGCCCGCAACTGTTCCACGGAGCACCCCCTTGTGGAAATCTCCCTTGCCAAGGGGTAGGTGTTCCGCAGTATGGCGCTTTTTTGAGGAAAGTGCGGACAACAAAAGAATAATAGTTTGCAACCTGTGCCGTACCAAAATGAGCCGTGGCGTGAACACTAGAAACCTCACCAGCATGATCTGCCACATGGCATCCAAGCACCGTAATAAGTGGGACGAAAGCCTGGTCTACAATCTGTGTCTGCGGGTCACACCACTGCTTCCTCTACCCCTGTGTTACATGCTGGCCAATACCCTGTTGAAGGCACAGGCCCGGATGCCTACCGCCCTGCACCTGGAGCTTCGAATGCACCATCAGCGACCACATCCCAGCTCAGTGTACAAATGTCCTTACCCCAAACATTTGAATGCAAGCGCAAATACCCAGCCACCCACCCACAGGCCATAGCACTAAATGCGCAACTTTCCAAATTACTGGCCCTGGAAATGTTGCCATTTAGGCTTGTGGACACTGAGGCCTTCTGCAGCCTGCGTTACACAGTCCCCAGCCGCCACTATTTTTCAAGGTGTGCTGTGCCCGCCTTACACCAACATGTGTCTGTAACATCACACATGCCCTGACCAACACAGTTACTGGGAAGGTCCACTTAACCATGGACACAAGGACATGCATTCGTCCAGGAGCGCTATATTTCCCTGACGGGACACTAGGTGAACGTTGTGGAGGCCGGGAGCGAGTCATACCCTGGGATGGCACAGGTGCTACCGACGCCAAGTATTGCGGGCCCTACGTCGATCAGGGTTTCCGCCAGCACCTACGTTAGTGGCTCCAACCCCCACTTCTCCTCCTCCACTTCCACCTCCGAATTATCTGCATGCAGCACCAGTCAGCCATCAGTCGGTAGCTGGAAGCAGTGTAGCACTGCAGTGGGGAAGCGGCAGCAGGGCTTACTAAAGCTGATATGCTTAGGGGACAAACAGCACACCGCCGCAGAGCTGTGGCAGGGGATAAGAGACCAGACTGAGCTGTGGCTCTTGCCACTCAAACTAGAAACAGACATGGTTGTGTCTGATAATGGTCGTAACTTGTTGGCGGCTTTGGAGCTAGGCAAGCTCACACACATCCCATGCCTAGTCCATGTCTTAAACTTAGTGGTTCAGCGGTTTCTCAAAACCTACCCCCAATTTTACTGAGCTACTGGTAAATGTGCGCCGCATGTGTGCACATTTCCGTAATTCATTGACAGCTTCAGCCGGTCTGTCAATGCTGCATCAGCGCTTGAAATTGCCAGCTCACCGGCTGTTGTGTGACATGAGTGCGCGCTGAAACTCGACGTTCCACATGTTGGCCAGGCTTTGTAAGCAGCAGAGGGCACTAGTGGAATACCAGCTGCAATATGGTCGTCGCCTTTCCAGTCAGCTTCCGCTCTTCACAAGCGACGAGTGGGCATTGATGTCTGACATCTGTGAGGTTTTACACAACTTTGAGGAATCAACACAGATGGGTAGCGGCAATAACATAATTATCAGCGTAACCATCCCACTTCTGTGCCTACTCAAACGCTCGCTGCTCACAATTAAGGACGACGCTTTGCATGTGGAAAAGGTAGAAATGGGGGAAGACATTACACAGGGTGATAGCCAGACCACCCTCAGTTTGTCTTCTCAGCGCGAATTGGACGATGAAGAGGAGGAGCATGAGACAGTTGTTTAATTCCATCTGTTCTGTGTGGGTGGGCATAAGAGGAGGAAGAGGATGAGGAGATTGAGAGTTATCCTTCTGATGCCTACAGCAAAGTCTTGCCTGTAGGTACTCTGGCACACATGGCTGACTTCATGTTAGGCTGCCTTTCCAGCGACCAGCGCGTTATACACATTTTAGACAACATGGATTTCTGGTTGTTCACCCTTCTCGAGCCCCGCTACAAAGAGAACTTCTCATCTCTCATTCCTCTGGTGGAGAGGACGAGCAAAACGGTGCAAAAGAATTGCTCGAAAAATTTCCATCTGACAACGCTGGCGGGAGAGTCCGTAGTTCCTTGGGAAACTGAGGAGGGGAGACAAGGGGAACACACAGCAGTTCCAACAGAGGCAGGGCAACACTCTCCAAAGCCTGGGGCAGTTTCATGACACCCTGCCAGCACCCTCACCCTGATGCGTGGCCTACTGTCACAAGGAGGAAAAAAGTTTGGAAGATGGTGGAGTACATAGCAGACCATGCCAGCGTCCTCAATGATCCCTCAGTGCCTTACAACTTCTGGGTGTCCAAGCTGGACACGTGGCACAAACTGGCGCTCAACACCTTGAAGGTGCTGGCCTGCCCTGCCGCCAGCGTTTTGTCTGAGCGGGTGTTTAGTGCTCCTGGTGGCATTATAACAGATAAGCGTATCCGCCAGAGGAAAGCTGATTAACATAAAGGCTTTTTAAATGTGTTGTTTATAATGTACTGAATACACTGTTTTCCCATGCACCCCTTCCACCACAAACAAGGGTATATGGTTGAATCTTCCTTTTCTCCTCCTCTTTCTCTTCCATCATATCAGCATTCATTGCATATAATGCCCTTGCATATAATGTTTTACAGGGTCAGCTCACTTGCAGGCCCTTGCATATATTTTTTTAGAGGGTCAGCTCACCTGCAGGCCCTCACTTACAATCTTTTAGAGGGTCAGCTCACCTGCAGGCCCTCGCATATAATGTTTTACAGGGTCAGCTCACCAGCAGGACCGCATCTAAAATCTTTTACAGGGTCAGCTAACCTGCAGGCCCTCGCATATAATTTTTGTAGAGGGTCTCCTCACCAGCAGGCCATCAATCTTGATTTTTCAAGGGTGTATGATGCCCTCCTTTATATGTAATAAATAGTGTATTGGAGTGCCGGTTCCTTTTTTTTTTTTTGGGCAGTCTTTTCACTTAGTGCATAGGCTTTATGAGTGTAGGAGTCCCACTACCTGAACAATTGTACCACAGTGTGAATCAGGCCCTCCATTATGTGATATACAGGCTTTATCGGAGTGCCTCTTCCTTCTAATTTTTGGCAGCACTAGGTGTGGGGAGGAGGGGGCAGGGATGATCCATATACTCTGGCAGTATTGAATGCTTATCTCTTACTGGGACTCAGTGATAAAGAAAAGAGGGTCTCTGATTGTAATAGAGTTGTTATAACGAAATATCCTAAGATCTGTATACTGGGTCTGGTGGAAGATCTCCATTTGATTGAACAAGAGAAGGTGGCTGTGGGGAGACTACTTTATGTTGCTAGGAAACTTATAGCTTACCATTGGATACAGGCGTCTCCACTGACGGCAGTTGAGTTTATAAGGAGAGTATATGCTATGCTAATTCAGGAAATTGCAGTATTTCAGAAGATAGCAGCTAAATTTGAAAAATTATGGTTGCCAAGGATGACCAGAGTAGATCTGGTATAAGGTGGTAAAGAGACAGGGATAGTACAGGTGGCACCTGAGACCAGGATGAGAATGAGAAGGGGTAGGGTTGGTAAGGGGATGGGAGGGAGTTGGTATGAGGAAGGGACGGGATATAGGATGTGATTAATGGATGTATACTTGCGTATTTCTGATATGTATCATGCTTATACACTGGATGCAATATGTCCAATGTTGGCTGGTATAATAAAAAAAATAAAAGCTCCTGAAAAACCGTGGGGAGTCACAAAGGCCAAAGGGCATCACGTGGTATTAGGAATGCCCGTCTTTAATGTTAAAAGTGTTTTTTCACTAATCCCTCTTTCATATCTCATTTAAATTGTAAGCCCTATAATATAAATAAGCCCTATAATAGAAATACTGGAGTAGTGTGAATAGGCACCAACATTCTGCACAGAAATGTTCCCCCTAATGCATAGAAGACATTTCTGGAAACAATCTGTTCCAAGTTTAAGTATAAATGGAGAAAGACATGGCACGCTCAGTGAGTAAAAATGCATAATGTCCATTTTTAAGTTAAGACCATGTGGGATTTGTGTGTTACAATAAAAATAAAAATAAAGCCTCCCTAGTTCTTAGACGCCTCTTACAGTGCCAATTAAATGCATGTCCTTGAAAGAACCAGTAAACGCAAATAGAAGGTGCCCGGAAATATTAGACATGTTGCAGTTATGGGGATGAACGACAAACTATAGCATTAAAATGGTCTAAAACTCAAACTTTCTATGATCTGATAGTACTTCCAGTGAATATTTTATCACATACAATAAAGACTTTTTAATAGTCTAAATAAAGCAACAGATTTTAATTTTCATTCCGGTGGAGCTGGATTGCTTTCTGTTCTGGTTGCACTTGCTGGAGTGGAATTTATGAACCTGGAACATCCCTTGGTTGGATAGCTGGTGAACATTCTACTGGATAGTCTCACTACACCTGATGTGAAAAGCTCCACAAAAGGTATGTCTGCTCTCCCCAGCCTCCAGCTCATGCTGTCAGCTGTTTTTCATGGTCAATACTGAACTGCTGACAGACTCCCTTTATCTTTACAATTGGAAAAGCTTAATTTACTGAAACTATAATAGTCCTTTTAGGATGCCATTTTATGCCGTTTTTAAAGTAAAATCTAAAAGTGGATAAAAAGAGAAGTAGAATATTTCCTATATTATTCCACTCCCTTTGCTATTTACCTGGGCTTCAAAACCTGCATCAAAATGGCACGTGTAAAAGCATGCTAAGTCTGTTTCATTCCTGAATTGTGTAAAGGAGTCAGACCTCACCAGAATCTTTTTGGGCTGTGAGTGGTGTTTGAGGGCTCCCCATTTATAGATGCCAGAAGGAAGCAGGTGCACACAGATGTAAATGGAGCATTGGCTTTACTGATCACATGTGGACCAACAAGCTTGTCAGTTACAAAGTTCTTACAAGTGGCAACTAGCTTCATGGTGACAGGATCACATGGGACAAGTTTGATGTTTACAACAGTTATTCAAATAGGGCACAGGCTTAGTCAGTTGTGGGTGAATTTTTGACTCTCTACAGCAGTTTTGGGCATAGAAAAGTCTTACGGCCATGTTATGCGACTTTTTAAATGCCTGTGCGCCTAACTTTAGAAATACAGGACGTTTTTAAGCACCCTTAATACTAGGGAGTGGTGGGACCATCATCTATGGCAAATTCTCTAACATTTAGTTTGGGAAAGTGGTGTAAATGACGACATTGAGGGGCTGAAGTAGATTTCATTGTAGGCGCACGGGCTGCTGGAGGCAGCATCTAATTTATGAAGTGATCAGGGAATATAACCCACAATAAAATAAAACATGTGAACACCTCGCTGGCAACTCACAGCAGCTTAAAGGTACATTATCGCACATTGATGTACATACATGACACACTTACGTGTGGGTGACATACAATGAGACAGCGTGTCACATCCTATAAAAAATTACATTAGTGTCATATTTTGTAGTAGTTAATTACATAACATTTCAACATAGGTGGTAGTGCCACTGTAACAGGGTCAATGATAACCAAAAGAAATGGAGCAAAACGGCAAAGGATACATATCATCTTGTAATAAGGGATGCACTTTGTTTCAACCCTCATACATATTATCTGTCTATAGGTCAATTATACTGTATACTGTAATAACTATTACTATTTAGGTGCTATTATCGGTGTCTTGTAGGTCGAAAAAGACAAACCTATACAACAGACCACCTCTTTTAACCTACTACAGGTAGGCAGCCTTAGAGTGATGGAGATCTAGTCTTGTCATTTCGGAGTGTCTTGAAATCTTTGGGGAGAATGACGTGATCATAAGGAAGTGGTATCACAGACATGGCTAAAATCTAAAAATGTCCCTGGATGGATTTTACTTTTAAATTAAATTCAGTGTTGCAGAACATACAGGTGAATATACCACTCATCAGATACAATCACAGGAGAACTACACAACGGTTATATCCAGTGACTTGCTGGTGGCATTTTCTCTGATGTAGACATTCCCCATTTTCATCTTCTCCATTTGGCCCAGAGCGCTTCTTCCAGCTACAATTCTTTTTCTCAGACATCTTAGGCTCCTCACCATGCTGCTATACCCCTGTGACTGTTGTACTGCTCAGTGCACCCTAAGTGCAGTATTTCAGAGATAATACTGACATAACTATATACCAACCCTATCATATGGTGCCAACATCTAAACATCACCATTCACTGAACCCATGTCAACAGGAACCACGATTCATGCCAACATCCATACTGTAAGGACATTCTCATTTCATGGATGCCAACAATCAAGAACAATCCTCTTGATTAGGCCTCATGCACACGGCCGTTGTTTTGGTCCGCATCCGAGACGCAGTTTTTGCAGCTCGGATGCGGACCCATTCACTACAATGGGGCTGCAAAAGATGCGGACAGCACTCTGTGTGTTGTCCGCATCCGTTGCTCTGTTCCGTGGCCCCTCAAAAAAATATAAACTGTCCTATTCTTGTCTGTTTTGCGGACAAGAATAGGTATTTCTACAATTTCCGTTCCGTTCTGCTTATTGCGATAGGCATGTAGCCTTAATGATAGACATAAAAAAATAAAACATGTTAATGCCAACTGTGAAAGTTGCCCATCCCACAACTTATCGACCCTCTATTAAAGCCTATTCCATATGTTAATGCCATCCTCCAGTGCACACCCAATACTAAATCCTAATTGTAGGAGAACACTACCTGCATAATGCTATCCTTAGTACGTCACTGTTTTTATCCATGCCACCCTAATGTTCCCATGTGTTCCGCTGATACAACCCTAAAGCCATCGCCTACAATTGATGCCACCCTTAATCCAATGTCCACTCCACGGATGTCACTTTGAAGCCAATACCAACTATGATGTAAACATTAAATCCCCGCCTGCTGTTGAAATCATCGTTAATTAAACAACTACTGACTGCTGACACCCTAAAGACACCAGCATTCCTCCAATGTCCCTTCTTCAAAAATAAAAGTCCACCCACTACACCAGTGCCAGCTTTCACTCATTTGTGCTAACCGCTTTCAGCAATAACAGATGTCAAAACCGACCTGATATTTCCCTCCCACCCCTATTATGAGGCCAGCTTGTAGCCATCAGAACCCACCTAGCCCCATGATTCATATGTGTTTTCTATGGCAGTTCTCCTCATATGTATGTGCTGTGTCTTATCTCATGTGTACTGGTAGCATGTTTCCCTTTTGCCATTTCTCATCTCCATCGACTGTCCACGCTTTGAGGGGACCACTTCTATGGAAGATGATTTTTAATGCAATTTTCAATGGTTACCTCTAAGGGGTAATACTATAAATGCATAGAGAACATAGAGGGTGTCCTTCCAGCATCCATTCTGTCCTCATCTGAGTCAGGGAAGCCCACCACATAATCCCTATGTCCCTGGTTTCTATTGCAGCCACCTGCTTGGTGAAGCAACCATTTCAACATTTGGAACACAGAGCTCAGCAGGCAAACTATACAACATTTATGATCTTAGATATAAACCTATTTTAGATTAGACCCACATATATGCCTGTACTTAATGCTCTCTGATTATAAAGAAGTGTATGATGTGGTGGAACAATATAAATACTAGTAATGTCCCTGTCTTAGCATATATTAGTAGTTTGGTGTATTTATGAACTGTAGTCTCTATTTTGTCTGCATTGGCTCATTACCACTTACCGAAATCAAACGTAATTATTGTTCTGCTGTTGAATGTTATCATGTTCTCCAACTAGTTGTTTCAAAGTTAGCAAAGAAAAGTGACATTTCCAGGAAATAGGGGATAGATCCTACTTTATTATTTTTTTTACACAAATGTAAAGTATTTGCAAATTGCATACTAATATCTTTTTAATGAGCACTGGTTTTAGTGCCCAGCCACATGTAACCTGTTTCCTTGAAGCAATTTAGCTCAAAACTTTGTTTTGTTTAGATACGGCCAAACTTGATTCGCTTTGTTTTATATACAGTATTAAGTGTAACCACATAAAAATAATACACTGAGACCACTGTGTACATTGGTTCAAATATCAGTCTGTACCTTGCAATAATTAAGTAGAAAAATATGTACAGTATATGATAAAAAGACATAGATGATATTTCATGGACCTTCAACAATTATGCATTAGTCTCTCTCTTCCCAAACATATTCTCATGAGTATTTTTATCTCTACCAATGTTTAAAAGGTCAGAGTAGAATTTTTTCCTCCAGAAAGGAGAAATCTGGATCTCCTTTGAATCTCTAACTAAACACAGTTGCAATAATTATAAAGGTGACCACACAATTTAGTTAAAATCTGATCAAATTGATTGTTAGTCAGGAAAGATGTATCAACAAATAATCTTTTTAGCTGACATATGACAGACCATCATCTTCTGGAAAGAAGTCAACCATGTTTAAAATGTTTGATAGTTGCTAGCTCACAAAGTTTTTTTTCATGTGAAAGAATGTTTCCAGAAAGATTGTTCATCCAGAGTCACGTACTAAAATCTGTAGGGGTTCAGTACTGAAACAATTGTTGATTCAATGGTTCTTCAACCATCAACCTAGTTCTATCTGTGCATGGCCGCTAGATGTCAGGAGGTTAAGGCAATTGCCCAGCCCCCTTTTCATGTCAGTTTTGTGTATCTTAATGCCTTTTAGTCAGACACCGTTCATACCTTGCAAAAGCAGGATCAGATTAAATAGGGTAAGCTTTCACTTAATTAATTTTGACTGTAGCCTCCACTTCTGTTTTTGTGTAAAAGGGCACAGAAGTAAATTGACCTGAGGCTGCAAAATGTCAACTAGTCCCTTAGACCCAGTAGACTCTTGTTGACATATTCTTTGTCCTATAATTTTAAAAATAATATAATAATAATTATATTAATAAAATACATAATTCATGGTGCCCATCTAGACCTGTGTCAACTTGAAGCACAAATCATTGTGCTTAAAAGGCCATTTTACCAACCTATTTTTGCTACATATTAAGTACCTATATATGACTATTCTATGTATTTTTTAAATAATAACTGGTGAATAGTTTTCTGGAGATCATTTCTTGATGTTACTCTATATATACTAGTTTGTGTCCTGGCTCTTTAGCTTTCTGTCAGGACTTCTAGCACAGCAGAGAGCATCACTTAACACTTTGTCAGACCAGCAATGGAATTAATGGTGGTGACTTAATGAGTGCACCAGACCTCCTATCCCAGTAGTGCCTCTTTGTGCACTGCTTTTTTGTTTGCATCTTTATCTAGACCTATCAAGAGAACAGTAGAGCTGTAATTCTGCAATTCCAATCCTCCACCTACCATTCTAAAGCTGGCCATGCACTTTAGACCTATATTGGCCAAAGACGCTGATATGGGATTCAGATTAGAACATCTAATGTGTATGGGGCCTCCTAACTCTCCCCAGATGGCATGATAGATTTCAATCTGATCCTTTTGTTCTCAGGGAGTAAAGCTACTGCCAGAAGTGTTTGGTAGTGGCTTTTTCACCTTTCCCCATTCACTACTTATGCATGCTCGGCTAGGTCAAGCGTCCACTTGTAGGTAAGAATCGGCAGAGATGTTTGTTGGCCAAACCAGTTTCAGCCAACAGTTATCTCATGATCTTAATGAGGATTCATTTACAGATAATCCCATCCTTGTGCATCAGAGTAATAAAACCAACCACAATGCAACTGTCACAAACTAGCGGGTGTGAACCCACTGTGCCATGTGCCCTACCTCCTTTAAAGGCGTTGCCTAAGTAAACCCCTCGTTCTTCACAGTCTCCCTGATGGTGGGGATAGGCTTTCTAAAGAGAAACACCAGGTTGCTACCTATTGAGGAGGATTGGCACACTAGGCAGCTGGTCCGGGTGGACCAGGAGGTACCTGAGCAAGGTACCAGAGGTACAGACGTAGTCAGCAGGGTGAGTCATAACCAGGAGAAACAGTGCAGGACTGAAGGATGAGGCAGAATCGAAGTCCAACAAGCAATAGGTTAGGGCAGGTGGCACAGGTCAGGCAATACGGGTCGGCAACAGGAGAGTCTAAGCAAGCAGGCAGGGATCAAACATTTAGCAGAGTCCAGAAACACAAGCACGGGTCAGGTACACAGGAACATAAGCAGAGAAATCAGCAACCTTTGCAGGACACAAGGACCTTGACACTCAGGCATCTGGAAAGGGGGCTGAGCCACTTATACATGCAGGAGGGCTAGGATTGGTCAGTGAGGTCACATGAGCTAACCCATAAAGCACAGGAAGTGACTGCCTCCGGCCCTTAGGAAGTACTGCAGGTAACAAGCAGCCAGCATGCTGTGGCCAAGGCTGAAAGGAAACTGTAAAGCGCATCCCAGAGCAAACAGTACCTGCAAGGACAGAGCCCAGGACTGCAGCGGTTAATGGGGAAGCACAGGCAGCAGATCACCGCTGAACACGGTGACCAGGACCACAGGCTAGCCCACAAAAAAAGTAGCATGCCTCCAGTGATAGTATAACAAGATGAACGAGCAAGTAAATAGTTTTTTGTTTTATTACGTCACGTTCATATTTAACTGCCTGAATAAACGCTTAAAAAGAAACTTTATTTTGGTATTTATTAAAATCGTGGCAATCTACCACATGATGAACTCATCAGGCTAAGTCTGGAAGGATGGCTCACCCCACAATTGTATGGGTGCAGCCACTGCCTCCACACTAGAAAAACAGTGTGTTAATCTGGATATATCAGGATTTTATTGTCTGTATAGATATCCTGCTGAATTGTCCAAACACACTGAGAAAACTTGCTAGATGCGCTGGGTCTGTTTGGAATGTATCAATATCACCAGCTATATGACTAATGGCAGCTGTAACAATTTGTTGCAACAGTATAGTTCAACTAGCAAGTATATATAATGGTGATTGGGATAGATAGATAGATAGCGGGTGAGAGCTTTTTTTTATTTAAGCTCTACTTACAATCCTGCTTCTCTTAACCTCTAATATCCCATCACCATCTCAAACAAAAATGGACTGTCCCTGCCTATTCATGCGTCTGCTCGACGCGTTTCTATATCACTGTAATACCAGTGACATGTCTTCAGGAGCAGAGTTACAATAAGCATAAGTGCAGTTCATCTAATCTATTTCTCAGAACTAGCACTATGCTTGCTGGTAGAGAACGCTGCACGCTCCTGTTTGCGCGCGTGCAGCTCAAGAGACACAGCCTCCGGCACTTGTTTGCGGCCGTCGCGCGGCTGCTTGGCCGCCGATCTCATATTAAGATCGCCACTCCCACTGGGCGGAGCTTCCTCGGCATGCGGTTACGTCACCAAGAGGGGTGAGACGTACTATTGTTCCGCTCTGCCTAATCTCTTCTGCTGACCGCTATCGTGGGTAAACTTTCATGGGCAAGAATTGCCTGCCATATAAGGGGAACACTGAAAATGGTGCCAACTCCAGAGGTGACTATAAGACAAATATCACCAATACAAAAGTGAATATAGTCACATTGCCAATATCATGTATCGTCCCTTGGAAACACTAGTGATATATTAGATGGCAATGTGATGGTTAGAGGATATAGGGAATCTACCTATGGTATACCACATCTATATAAGAGTTTTGGATCTCCAGACCCACATTCATGCCAAACTGCATATACGTGCGGTCACCAACATCAACCCATATTACTGAAGTGGTATTTCAGGTTTCCCATATATCTCGACGTCTAGATGTATAGTGACTATCAAATCACTGTCATGTTGTTCCCATCTCACGTAGCTGTATAAATTGAAGTTTTGGGAAAAAAATCCTTTATATGAAACAGGTGTAGGCTATATAGTCATTTAGACCAAATGGTTTTACTGTTCTTAATGTAAAGATCCATTGGGCCTCTTTCCTCAGTAACAGATTATCTATATCCCCACCTCTCGGAGATCCTTTGACATGCTCAATGCCCTGAAAAGATATGCATTGTTTCACTCCTGGGTGACATTCCATGACATGTTGAGCAATAGGCGTATCATCCTCGTTAATAATGTTCAACAAATGTTCTCCAATGCGTCTCCTGAACTCCCTCTTGGTTTTGCCTACATATTGTTTTTGGCAAATACATGTAGCCACATAGACCACCCCTACCGTTTTGCAATTTATGAAGGACCTGATAACAAAATCCCGTCCTGTGGTCGTGCATTTGACTATGTTGCCCTTTTTAATGGCTTTACATGCAACGCACTTCCCACATTTGAACGTGCTGGGTGGTTCACTTATAAGATGTCCAACTATCGGGTCTGATTTGAGGATACTCCAATTCTCCCTGATGATATTTCTCACCTCCTTATTGGCCTGATCATAGGTGCCTATAATTCTAATTTTATTGTCCATCGTTCTTTGTTTAGGGACCAGGAGGTCATCTCTATTACTGACTGAGGCATGTTGATATGCCTCAGCAAGACAGGGGCCAGGGTATCCTCTCTGACTGAATCGTTTTTGCAAGTCAGAGGATGCTTTTTTAAAATCCACCCATTCTGAGCAATTCCGTAGTGCTCTTAGATATTGCCCCTTAGGTATTCCATATTTTAATTTAGTGGGATGTGCACTCTCCCATCTGAGCAGGGTGTTGGTAGCCGTTGGTTTCCGGAACATCTTGGTGATGATTTTCCTGGATCCATCAATACTGATGGATAGATCCAGAAACGTCAACTGAGTACTGTTCACTTCACTCGTGAAAAATAGGCCCAAATAATTTTTTGTTGAGTTCCATCACAAACTCATTAAAGGCCGTGCTAGTGCCGTTCCACAGAATGAATACGTCGTCTATAAATATAAGCCATAAGATAATAGACAACGTCCACTGTTCCATAGCCTCGCTGAATACACATTCTCTCTCCCACCAGCCCAGGTAGAGGTTGGCATAAGTCGGAGCACATGGACTTCCCATGGCCACTCCCCTGAGCTGGTGGTAGAACTTGCGATCAAATGTGAACACATTATGGCTCAAAATAAATTCGAGCAAATCAATCACAAAACCATTGTGATTAGCCAGATGTGATCCCCTTTCAGTGAGAAAGGCTCCCACTGCCTGGCAACCCCTATCATGGGGTATCGAGCTATGAAGAGCCTCTACGTCAAGGCTTGCCAGTAGGGTACCTGGGTCACAATAGATGTCATTAAGGTGTCTCAGGACATCCATGGAATCTCTGACATAAGATGGAAGGTTTAAGACAAAGGTTCTTAGCACCTCATCTACATAAAGACTGATTTTTTCAGTCAAACCATTGATTCCAGACACAATGGGCCTGCCCTTCAAGGGGCTAAGCCCCTTGTGGATCTTTGGTAGGCTATAAAATGCTGCTGTTACAGGATATTCTGGTAACAGAAAAGCATATTCCGTCTTGTCTATGAGATGTTGTTGCATAGCTTTATTTAGAATACCTTTTAGTTCATGCTTAAATACTTCCATCGGGTTGTGTTCCAGTCGCTTATAGCAAGACTTATCATCCAAAATCCGCATGCACATCTCAACATATTTACAGTCATCTAGAAAGAACCACCACATTGCCCCCTTTATCAGAGGGATTGATGACTATAGTGGTGTCCTTTTTTAACATCTCCAGTGCCATCTTTTCTTCTTCTGTGACATTGGATATGTGAGGTTTGTGCATGCCGAGTGATCTCAATTTTTCTGTGGTCACGGTAAGGAAGGCATCCAGTGGAGAATATTTATTGGTGGGTGGGCGTCTATGTGAAGGTAGGCAAAGATTTGTAAATGGACCCTGACCAATTTCTCTCTCGCTTTCCTCTATGAGGCCAGCTAGGAGTCTCACATCCTGCAGTTCCTCAGGGTCAATGCCTAATTTGTGGCATTGTTCTTTATCATTTGTGAGGATTTTTTTGTTGCCATTTTAGCTTCCTTATAAATAAGTTAAGATCCTTCACCCAGTTAAACGGGTTATAGTGGCAATCAGGGACAAAGGACAAGCCTTTACATAGAACGTCCATTTCCACGTCAGATATATGGCGTTTGGAAATGTTAATGACTTGTAGTTTGTCAATCTCTCTCTTTTGTTCTAGTTGCCCCTCCTGTTCCTCAATGGGTATTCCGAGGTCATTGGCATAGACTCTAAAAAACCACCTCTATTTCCCCTTTCACTGCCCCCACGGCCACGGCCACGGCTCCGGTAGCCCCCTCTTTTTCTCCCTTTGTTCACAAAGCTATTCTTAGATTGACTATCTGATTCGATGTCACAGTCTGAAGATGACTGTTCAGCTTCACTTTCACTTACAACTTTCCTATCTGTTTAAATGAAGTCAAATATTTTTCCTTTTTTAGGGCTCTTTCACACTTGCGTTCTTTTCTTCCGGCACAGAGTTCTGTCGTTGGGGCTCTATGCCGGAAGAATCCTGATCAGTTTTATCCTAATGCATTCTGAATGGCGAGAAATCCGTTCAGGATGCATCAGGATGTCTTCAGTTCCGGACCGGAACATTTTTTGGCCGGAGAAAATACCACAGCATGCTGGGCTTTTTGCTCCGGCCAAAAATCCTGAACACTTGCCGCAAGGCCGGATCCGGAATTAATGCCCATTGAAAGGCATTAATCCGGATCCGGCCTTAAGCTAAACGTCGTTTCGGCGCATTGCCGGATCCGACGTTTAGCTTTTTCTGAATGGTTACCATGGCTGCCGGGATGCTAAAGTCCTGGCAGCCATGGTAAAGTGTAGTGGGGAGCGGGGGAGCATTATACTTACCGTCCGTGCGGCTCCCGGGGCGCTTCAGAGTGACATCAGGGCGCCCCAGGCGCATGGATGACGTGATCACATGGCATGTCATCCATGCGCATAAGGTGCTCTGACGTCATTCTGGAGCGCCCCGGGAGCCGCACGGACTGTAAGTATGCTGCTCCCCCACTACTACAATGGCAACCAGGACTTTAATAGCATCCTGGCTGCCATAGTAACACTGAACGCATTTTGAAGACGGATCCGTCTTCAAATGCTTTCAGTTCACTTGCGTTTTTCCGGATCTGGCGTGTAATTCAGGCAAGTGGAGTGCACGCCGGATCCGGACAACGCAAGTGTGAAAGAGCCCTTAAAGTTCTTTGTATCTCTTATAAATTGAAATTTTTTTATTTTCTTTCAAGAACCCAGTAAACCTTGTTGAAGCACTAGTTCTCTCTTCTCCAAATCTGTGACAGCAGCAAATTTCTTTGCTGACTCAATACACTCCTGAAGCTCAGATGTGTTTTTGGATAACAATTCCCTTTCCTCTTCTAGGAGTAGCTTCATGAGTCTGAGGGACGACTCAATGGACTCTTTCTCCCATTTTTTCATAAAAGATTCTGATCTAATTCTCCCGTTTTGTAGGATTGGGTTTCTCAAACCCCGTGAGACTATTTTATTTTTCAAGTATGTTTCTAAAGTTTGTACCTCCCACCACGAGCGCACCTGATTTTTGCACACTCTGGAGAGATTCTTGAACAAGGAGTTCACACTCAGTGTTTTAGGTTGTGCAGGTAGTTCTTTGTCCGAAAATACCTCTTTAGGATTGCCTAACCATTTTTCAGTGTTAAAACCCCCCGATAGGAAGCCTGCCATACTCTGTCGGAGAGACTAATACTAGATTTAACTATGGAATACATTTTGCATATATATAAAGTGTGTATTTAACTACCTGAATAAACGCTTAAAAAGAAACTTTATTTTGGTATTTATTAAAATCGTGGCAATCTACCACATGATGAACTCATCAGGCTAAGTCTGGAAGGATGGCTCACCCCACAATTGTATGGGTGCAGCCACTGCCTCCACACTTGAAAAACAGTGTGTTAATCTGGATATATCAGGATTTTATTGTCTGTATAGATATCCTGCTGAATTGTCCAAACACACTGAGAAAACTTGCTAGATGCGCTGGGTCTGTTTGGAATGTATCAATATCACCAGCTATATGACTAGTGGCAGCTGTAACAATTTGTTGCAACAGTATAGTTCAACTAGCAAGTATATATAATGGTGATTGGGATAGATAGCGGGTGAGAGCTTTTTTTATTTAAGCTCTACTTACAACCCTGCTTCTCTTAACCTCTAATATCCCATCACCATCTCAAACAAAAATGGACTGTCCCTGCCTATTCATGCGTCTGCTCGACGCGTTTCTATATCACTGTGATACCAGTGACATGTCTTCAGGAGCAGAGTTACAATAAGCATAAGTGCAGTTCATCTAATCTATTTCTCAGAACTAGCACTATGCTTGCTGGTAGAGAACGCTGCAAGCTCCTGTTTGCGCGCGTGAAGCTCAAGAGACACAGCATCCGGCACTTGTTTGCAGCCGTCGCAGCCGTCTCATATTAAGATCGCCACTCCCACTGGGCGGAGCTTCCTCGGCATGCGGTTACATCACCAAGAGGGGTGAGACGTACTATTGTTCCGCTCTGCCTAATCTCTTCTGCTGACCGCTATCGTGGGTAAACTTTCATGGGCAAGAATTGCCTGCCATATAAGGGGAATACTGAAAATGGTGCCAACTCCAGAGGTGACTATAAGACAAATATCACCAATACAAAAGTGAATATAGTCACATTGCCAATATCATGTATCATCCCTTGGAAACACAAGTGATATATTAGATGGCAATGTGATGGTTAGAGGATATAGGGAATCTACCTATGGTATACCACATCTATATAAGGGTTTTGGATCTCCAGACCCACATTCATGCCAAACTGCATATACGTGCGGTCACCAACATCAACCCATATTACTTATTACGTCACGTTCCACAGACTTGTCCACATGTGATTTTTATCTGTGGGGAAATTTAAAACAGAAAGTGTCCGCTAACAATTCACATACCCTGGATAAACTTAAGGAAAAACTCACAAACACTATCCGCAGCCTCACAGTTGAAGAGCTGCAAACAGTATCGGGCAGCATAATCTGATGTGCCTGAAGTTAACGGGGATCACTTACAGCATCTTTTGTGACTTGTGGGTAATTAAAAAGCAAACCACTTTCTCTTTCACCTTGTCATACTATTGCTGGAGGCGGGCTACTTTTTCGTGGGCCACCCCGTTTATGAATTAATACCATGCTGACCCAAAAAAATATACTGGTACTAATACTATGCTCATTATATAAATGCGAGATTCTTGGCAAATACATTTTGATCAAAGTAATTTGTGCCCATCTACCATGACAAGCTGATCTCATTCGGACAAGAACCCACACTAAATTCTACCTCTTTTGGTGCCAACTTTCCTTTAATAAATCTAGGGAAGCCAGGTTACACATATATACTCAGCCCACTCTGTAACCTACCTCTGCTGGTGCCAAATGGCCTCCAATGAATATGGGGAGAGCAAGCTTCAGCTTTATATTAATTAAAATTACCAATGCTTAAGCATGGTATTAGTTGATATATTTTGCTTTTGCAGAGTGCTGTTGTAATGTCTTTGGTTTTGCATTTTCACCCGAGTCATTAACTGAGATTACTTTGCTGTCCTTTGCTGAACTTTAATTTCTTTGACATTACTGCCGCGGAATGTATTTCATTTTCAATGGCATAGATCTGATGAAATTAAATAAAAACAGGCAGAAATTCTTACAAAAATGTCTTCTATGGTTGGAAAAGATTGGATAATAGCATTAAAGCCAAAGACAAAAAATTAATATGATTATCATCTCAAAAGTCACTATTCCAGTTACCAGGTAGATAAAGGGGTTCTCCGAGCTTTTTCTATTGATGATCTATCCTCAGGATAGGTCATCAATATCGGATCGGTGGGGGTCTCACACCCAACACCCCTGCTGATCAGCTGCACGAGGAGATGGTGCACGCAGTGTGCATGTGCTGTCTCCCATTTCTCTTCCTGTTCACTGCTTCTTTGTCATAGACAGCAGTGGACAGGAAGAGAGAGGGGGTATGGCACGTGCACACTGGGCGTCTTTACTATCGGACCCCCGCCGATCTGATATTGATGACTTATTCTGAGGATAGATCATCAATAGTAAAAGCCCAGACAATCCCTTGAAGATGAAACGTCAGGGCAAATTTACTAATACTTTTTAATACTAAGTAATAATAAGTATAAGCTAAGACCAGATGGTCTAAACTGCACCAGATTTATCACAGTGTTTGACGCTGGATAATAAATGTGGCCCACCTTTAGACTGTCAAGTCTAAGTTTACACCATCTATTAGTTGGCTTGCTTTCTTATATTATTGGTGCATCTTAAGCTATGCCCCTTTTATTCCAGGCTGCACAACATTCCTGCTAAGTCATACACCAGAAGAAAGATCTAAAAGTGTCTAAAACACATAGGGGTAGATTTATCAAAACTGATGTAAAGGAAAACTGGCTTAGAGTCCCATAGCAACCAATCAGATCCCACCTTTCATTTCCAATGGAGCTCTGAAAAATGAAAGGTTGAATCTGATTGGTTGCTATGGGCAATTAAGCTAGTTTTCCTTTAGACCAGTTTTGATACCTCTACCCCATAGTTCTGGCAATTTTCATTAGTAAATTTTCCCAATTGTTTCAGTTTATCCTTTACATGTCCAGGTAAAAGAAGTTTAAACTTATCTTAAGGTTAGAAAAATGGTTACACTCTTTGCAAAATTAAGTTTATATCCACCTGCGTTATTTTTCTGGTTAAATGTGACTGAGCTTCTGATGGAAGCTTAAAAGGGTTTTCCAGGATTTTTATACAGATCAGTGGGGGTCCGACACCCAGGACCCCTGGCACTCAACTGTTTTGAGAAGATAGCACCGCACCTGTGAGCTCCTCTGCCATTGAACAGCTTGCCAAGCACAGCACTGTACATTGTATAGCTTCTGTCCTTGGTATCGCACTCAGTGAACATGAATGTGTTGTCACTGAGTCTAGGAAAAGCTGAGAGAAGCCGGCAGAGCTCATAGACTGAGTTCTCAAACAGCTGATCGGCAGGGGTCCTGGGTGTTGGAGCCTCACCGATTAGACACTGATGACCTATCCTTAGGATCAGTATGAAAATCTCAGAAAACCCCTTTAAACAGAGCCTAAAATGTATGAGTCAGATGTTTGTTAATATGCCTAATATCTTTCAGTCTTAAATATATTTTCAGAAGATTTGTATTTTTCAACGATTTTTGAGGCAAACACTTGTTCATGACATGGCCTGATCTGAGGTCTCAATTTATTGAGGATTGAGGTGTGAAAGCTGAATTTATTTTAGGCTTTCATCAAGTGTTTGATAACAACGCTGCCCGATTCTATATTTTCTACTTATGTCGATGATAGTGTGTATAGTACCAATGTTTCTGTTTTTTCCACTCCCTTACCCTAGATTTTATTTCTGAATTGTCCCCTAGGAACAGAAGGTCACAACCAAGGGCAGCCAGCCAGTGAAACCAGAAAAGGAGAAGAGCACACCAGCCAAGATTGCAGTATAGGAAGAGAGAGCCTGACAAGAGTGAGTGTATCCGTGTCTCTCCATCTCAGTCTCCACACCTTAATAGATAAGATGAGAATGGACTGCAGATTATGCCACCAGTCACCATATTTAGCTCAGAGGGACTCAATTTGCTGGGCACGGTAGCACATAGACAATTTAAATTTCTAGGTGTGTCCCTGTATCTCTAACATGGTAGACAAAGATAATAGCTTTCTGTTAGTAAATTAGGCAGGGGTGGACTGGAATCATTAAGTGGCCTTGGAAAAAAACGAAAAGTGGCCCCATGTTGTAGGCGGCTCTACATTGACAGAAGACAGGGCAACACAAGTAGTCAACGGCAATAGAAGTAGGTGGGGCATGCAATACTATAGGGCAGCACAAAATACTGTCCTAGCAGAAACAAATACTACAGTGCTACACAAAATACTGCCGTCCTCGCCACAGTATTCAGGAGGGCACCTGCGGTCATTGGCCAGGTACATAAGTACCTGATGCTCGCAGGAGGGCTCCAAGGAGGGCTTGGTCAGCCCCCTGGTAATTGGCCCAACAGAAAATTTCACTGTATGGTCTATAGCCAGTCTGCCCGTGGACTGAGGGCGGTAGCACAAACTGATATGATTGGAAGAAAAGCTCCAATGGAGTACAATACATGAAGATCACAGTGAAGATTTTTAGCTGAGGTATGCTTTGAAGAGCCACATTAACTTTCCAAACTGCTTTCAAGACAAAACTAAAGTTAAAGCAATGTTAAAAAAAGCTTCAAAATAATACTTTTAATATGAGCAGAATATTATATAATTTAATTAAAGTGCCATGTCGTGTTTAAATGTTCTATGCCCATAAATTATTTTCAATAGTATGAATAACCACAACTCACTGGGGTTCCCTATGTGTGGAATATAATCCTTCTGCCTTTTATGAATGCCATGAGAATGTCCTCCCTTTTCACAATAGCTGTATTGTCTTGATCGTAATATAATGCCTTTAATTATCCAGCAGTCCAAACTTTCTTTATCAAATGCAATGTACTTTGTACTTTATACTTTAAAGTTACACAGTATTAAAAGAGTTTACTTCCTTCTTAAATAAAGGATACAAATAGCAGAAATTGCTTTTGTTGGAACATATAACTGAATGCAATTTCCAAACAAACCCATGTCAGCTCAGTAATGCTTTATTCTCATGTCCACTTCCGTGTCCGTGACGACATCTATATGTGAAGACAGTGTTTCATCTGTGAAGGGTCTGTGTGTCCATTTTTTGCCCCTGAGTGTCATCAGTATTCCATGTGCACTGCTAGACTGAAAAGGGGATTTGTAGAGCATTTCTTACCAATGGTCAGACCCATAGACTTCAAATGGCAGGTTTGGTCTGGTTAAAGTAGTGCAAATCTCTGTTGTTTTTCCACCATGGTTGGTGGAAAACATCTGATGGGTGAATAAACACATTAGGCTTCTTTCACACAGTCAGTTTTTGGTCAGTGTTTTGCAATGGTTTCCATCAGCATTTGTGAGCCAAAACCAAGTGCTGTTATTGTTTTATTAAGCTGGAAATAATCATGAGACAACCATCATTAGAACAATCAATGACCATAAGCTACCTTTAATCATGCTGAACCATTTGATTCGCTGAACGGACATGTTATTTCTTTGGTGAAAGCAGTGAAAAGAGATGGCTCTTGGAGGAAATCTAGGTTTAAATCCAACCTGATTTCTGGATCTCTGACAGCAGACAGCTGGGCATGGTCTACTGGTTACTGAGACTGTCAGAGGACTGTAGAATAGTCGGTTTGATCTTCTCACAAAAAGCTCATTGGTGTACAATATATTTAGTACACATATTACTGTAGCCCACAAATAGAATAATATATCATATTAAATATTTTGTTATGTAGAAGTGCAAGTCCACAAGCACACAGCCATGCACTCTCCATAGACGAACATTATAGGTAGTATGGATAATTCTGTGCTGTGGCATTGTCATATACCGGTAATTTCACCTTTGCCCCATGGTAGTTTGCAATATGTTTCACGTCAAAGTAATATGAATTCACTTCATGTAATATGAATTAATTTCAAAGTACTAACAAATACATACAAGGCCATCCATAACCTGTCCCCTCCCTACATCTCTGAGCTACTTTCCCGATACATCCCCACACGCACTCTCCGATCCTCACAAGACCTCATTCTCTCCTCTCCTCTTATCGCCTCTTCCCACTATCGCCTCCAAGATTTCTCCCGCGCATCCCCCATACTCTGGAACTCGCTACCCCAACATATCAGACTCTCACCTACAGTGGAATCCTTCACAAAAGAAACCTGAAAACCCACCTCCTCAGACAAGCCTATAACCAGTGACCCTGCTGCCTCTATACCGCCATGACCAACTTCACCCGCACCTACTGTGTCCTTCTCCCATACCATGTAGATTGTAAGCCTCGCGGGCAGGGCCATCTCTCCTTCTGTACCAGGTTGTAACTCGTCTTGTTTATGATTAGTGCTATTGTCTGTATTATGTATGTATACCCCTTTTCATATGTACAGCGCTATGGAATGAATGGCTCTTTAATAATAAATAATAATATCTTTGATCTGACCTGGTCAACTGTACGTATCATTGTGAAGTGCAAACATCTAGGAGTAACAACAGCTCAGTCGGGAAGACATACACATTTTATACAATTTTATGCTTTCAACTGTCTACTTTTGCAATCCATTGTTGTTTTGTGGGAGAGCCTAAATTGAGTCATTTCAATGGAATGAGTAATTTAGCTACTTTAATAAGATGAGCAGCAAGAGAGTGCTTGTTAGGCTTAAAAGTGGGGGAATCTAACCATAAGACAATGCTCTCCATAGAAAAGGATAAGGAAGAGTTAAAGATATGGTTTATTCAACCCTTTACTTCTGCCCAAAAGCTCAAGATTCTTTTATATTTCCACCATATTGTGAATGTGAAATTGTCACTACCAGAGCTTTGAGACGTTCTCACAGCTCTGTTTCTCCACCCCGTGATGATGTCACTACTAGAGCTTGGAGGAGTTCCCTCTGCCCTGTTTCTCCACCCCTGTGATGAGGTCTTTACTTTCTGTTTCCTTCTTCCCAGCTGTCTCACCTGTGTTTGATTTCGCTGCCTTTAAATCACCCCTCCTCATTTGTAGAGGTGCGGATTATACTTTTCATTTGAGCTGTATCTCTCGCTTGAGTATCTTCACCTGTGTGATATCTTTTCACTGGATCTGTGTTCTGCTGAAGCAAGTACTTCGGATATTGTCTGCTGACTTTGGATCTGTTTTCACTGCAGCCGCAGCTCCTTCAGTTAAGTGTTCAGACATTGTGTGTGTGCTGACTGGATCCGAGGCGACCCCGGTTCCGTCCATATACTGAGCACGGCACCGGTGGCCGTCCCCCTTCCACTATTGTAGGGGTTTCAGTGGTCATCAGCCTTAGGTACACGGGCATGTCTCGATCCACCATATGGATCTGGACATGTGCATAGCAGCTTAGGGAGAGCTTTTAGGGTCTGTCAGGGGTCACCCTTTATCCTCCCTAGTTTGGGTCCGGTCAGTTGCTATTCACTGTGTGTTGCTCACTTACAGCCGTGACAGAAGTATAACCTTGCTCTAGCCACATCTCCAGCTTACTACCACAAAGGCCCTGTGACCTGATCTCCCGTTACCTTCCCACACACAATTTCCAAGCCTCACAAGACCTCCTTCTCAACTCTCTTCTTATCTGCTTTTCCAACAATCACCTCCAAGATTTCTCCCGTGCTTCCCTCATACCCTGGAACTATCTACCCCAACATATCAGACATTCAACTACAGTAAAAACCTTCAAAAGAAACCTGAAAACTGACCTCTTCAGACAAGCCTATAACCTACAGTAACCTTGCTGCCGCTATACCACCATATGACCAAATTTGCCCTCACCCACTGTATCCTTTCACCATGGCTTGTAGATTGTAAGCCCTCGAGGGCAAGGTTCTCTCTCCTTCTATACCAGTTTGTAGCTTGTCTTGTCCATGCTTATTGTACTGCAGGGAGAGGGTATCACCGTGTGCATGACGTTCTAGTGCACCCACATTCATAGATAATCTGTTCTGTAGGTACTGTGCCATCAGTGTTACAAGCAGTTGTAATTTATCGCTGTCGACATCACTGTGCAGGGCATAAGATTCATAGCTAATCCCTTCTGTTAGCTGTGAAATTGTCAGTATTAAAAGTCAATAAAAGCGTCAGGTCTAATTTATCACCATTGACTTAACCATGCATTGCCCCAAGATTCAAGTAGTGGTCCTATGACAGAGTGGGGATAGTGGCAGCAGCAGTGGCGGCAGTAGGTACTCCATGACATAGTGGGGAGGGTGACTGCAGCAGCAGCAGTGGCAGTAACCGTGATAATAGTTGCCCCATGACAGAGTGGGGAGGAGGGGCAGTAGCAGTAAGATTGTGTTAACTTCACTGTTTTTGTTTCCGTTCTACTCATCCGTCAGAAGAACATAAAAGAAACAATCCTGTATTTTGAGCCTTTTTCAGACGGTCAGTATTTTGTTAGTGTTTTGCATCAGTATTTAGAGAGATAAAATGTAATTGAATTACTTGTATTTCATCTGTGTTTTGGACCCACTTCTGCTTTTGTCTTGCAAATTCTGATCAAATACTGATGCAAAACACTGACTAAAGAAACGCCTCAGCTACAATGGTTTTAACTCAAATGCGTGTTGAAAGCAAAATACCACTAAATCGGTTTTCCGGGTTCAGAGCTGAACTCAGACATATCTCCATCTTCACCCCTCCAGCCCCCCTGATATGAGCATCCAAGCACAACGATCAAAAAGGCGTATGCCCCCCAAAATGGTATCAATAAAACCATCACCTCATCTCGCAAAAAATGAGCCCCTACCTAAGACAATCACCCAATAAATAAAAAAAAACTATAGCTCACAGAACATGGAGACACTAAAACATCATTTTTTTGGTGTCAAAACTGCTATTATTGTGCTAAAGTTAAATACATTAAAAAAGTATACCTATTAGGTATCGCCATGTCTGTAACAAACAGCTCTATAAAAATATCACATGACCTAACCACTCAGGTGAACAGCGTAAAAAATAAAATAAAATAAAAATGTGCAAAAAAAAGACATTTTTGTCACATTACATCACAAAAATTGCAACAGAAAGTGAATAAAAAGGCGTATGCCCCCCAAAATGGGAGCTGAGAGAATCTGTGAAAAATTTTAAAAGCTATGGCTTTCAGACTATAAGACACTAAAATATTAATCGGTTTCAAAAATGCTTTTATTGTGTAAAACTTAAATAAATAAGAAAAAGTAGACATATTAGGTATTGCCACGTGCGTAACGATCTGCTCTATAAAAAAGTCACATGACCTAATCCCTCGGCTAAACGCTGTAAAAATAAAAAATAAAAATGGTGCCAAAACATCAATTTTTTTGTTACCTTGCCTCACAAAAAACATAATATATTGTACCCCAAAATAGTACCAATAAAACTGGCACCTTATCCTGTAGTTTCCAAAATGTGGTCACTTTTTTGAGTTTCTACTGTAGGGGTGCATCAGGGGGCTTCAAATGGGACATGGCATCTAAAAACCAGTTCAGCTAAATTTGCCTTCCAAAATCCATATGGCGTTCCTTTTCTTTCAGTGCCCTGCCGTGTGCCCGTACGGCAGTTTACGATCACATGTGGGGTGTTTCTGTAAACCGCAGAATCAGGGTAATAAATATTGAGTTTTATTTGTCTGTTAACCTTTGCTTTGCTACTGGAAAAAATTGATTAAAATGTAAAATCTGCCCAAAAAGTGATATTCTGAAATTTCATCTCCATTTTCCATCAATTTTTGTGGAACATCTAAAGGGTTAAGAAAGTTTGTGAAATCAGTTTTGTATACCTTGAGGGGTGTAGTTTCTAAAATGGAGTGGTTTCTATTATGTAAGCCTCACAAAGTGACTTCAGACCTGAACTGGTCCTTAACCCCTTAAGGACTCAGCCCTATTTCACCTTAAGGACCAGGCCATTTTTTGAAAATCTGACCAGTGTCACTTTAAGTGCTGATAACTTTAAAACGCTTTGACTTATCCAGGCCATTCTGAGATATTTTTCATCACATATTGTACTTCATGACACTGGTAAAATGAAGTAAAAAAAAAATAATTTTTATTTATAAAAAAAATACCAAATTTACCAAAAATTTGTAAAAAATTGCAAATTTCCAAGTTTCAATTTTTCTACTCCTATAATACATAGTAATACCTCCCAAAATAGTTATTACTTTACATTCCCCATATGTCTACTTCATGTTTGGATCATTTTGGGAATGATATTTTATTTTTGGGGGATGGTACAAGGCTTAGAAGTAAATCTTGAAATTTTTCAGAAATTTTCAAAAACCCAATATTTAGGGACAAGTTCAGGTCTGAAGTCACTTTGCGAGGCTTACATAATAAAAATCACCCAAAAATCACCCCCTTCTATAAACTACACCCCTCAAGGTATTCAAAACTGATTTTACAAATGTCGTTAACCCTTTAGGTGTTCCACAAGAATTAATAGAAACTAGAGATACAATTTCAAAATTTCACTTTTTTGGCAGATTTTCAATTTTAATATTTTTTTCCAGTTACAAAGCAAGGGTTAACAGCCAAACCAAACTCAATATTTATGGCCCTGATTCTGTAGTTTACAGAAACACCCCATATGTGGTCGTAAACCACTGTACGGGCACACCGCAGGGAGCAGAAGGAAAAGAATGCCATAAGGTTTTTGGAAGGCAGGTTTTGCTGGACTGTTTTTTTTTACACCCATGTCTCATTTGAAGCCCCCTGATACACTCCTAGAGTAGAAACTCCATAAAAGTGACCCCATCTAAGAAACTACACCCCTCAAGGTATTCAAAACTGATTTTACAAATGTCGTTAACCCTTTAGGTGTTCCACAAGAATTAATGGAAAATAGAGATACAATTTCAAAATGTCACTTTTTTGGCAGATTTTCCATTTTAATAATTTTTTTTCCGGTTACAAAGCAAGGGTTAACAGCCAAACTAAACTCAATATTTATAGCCCTGATTCTTTAGTTTACAGAAACCCCCTATATGTTGTAATAAACCGCTGTACGGGCACACGGCAGGGCGCAGAATAAAATATATTCTTATATCAAGAACATGCCGGAGCCCGCGCACCCCGTCAAGGTATCTCAAAGTGACACGGGACCTAACCTACCTGTGCCGTATAGGCAATTACAGGGGCCGTATGGCCAATTACAGGAGCATAAAGTCTGACACACAGCAAACAGCTCCCAGGTTACCTCCAGTGTGAAATCACATATACAATGGGAGGAGGGAGGAGGCTGTGAGTCCCACCTATCACTGACTCATGTGACACAGGCTGCACAGTTGCACCTGAATGTTACCCATAGATTAAAATCAAGGCACATTCAAACCTGGAGTTGCCACACCTCCAGGCGTGCATGTACAAACATAATACCAGAATAAAGTGGTCTTAAAAGGCAGAAAATGCTTAAAACCCCAAATGCTGTTGCGCATTTCTAACGGTGGGAGAAAATGCTGCACATGATCCGTTGCTAACAGCAATCCCCAGCAAAAATGCATACAATGGAGTATGCCCGCAGCCAACCACATGTACAATGTACCAAAAGTCTCATTTTAATATCAGTTTGATGATTTAGCCATATATTGTCAATTACATTTACCATTGTTGTGAACCATTTTTTTGTAAATTTCTAAAATAGCTGGCCCCCAGATACTCCAGCAGAGGTTTCATGTAGTGGCTTTTGGCTAAAGTAGTTAGATATCTTGATTAATGGATGTGCCCTCATATGTTATGTCATTGATTTACTGTATATGGCACATATTAAGGCCCCCAAGACATTAACCATAATAAATGCATAAAACTTCTTTGGTCGACCATGGCCAGGCCTGTTTTGAGTGGAACCTGTCTTGTTAAACTGCTGTATAGTCTTGGCCACCCTCAGTGGCGTGCCTAGGGTGTTTGGCACCCGGGGCGGGTCTTTTCTCTGCCCCCCCCCCCCCCGAATGCTTGACCACATACCTCTTACATCCAGGGACATCTCCTGTCATGTAGACCTTTCTCCTTCGTTATACCGCCATGACACATTATTTTAACCGCATCTCGCCTCCACAGAATTTGTAATACACACACACGTTAGATTTCTCAATTTTTCCTGCAACCTCCCCATCCTGGTGTCCCCACAGTGTCATCCTGCTGCTACCCCCAATACTGTGCCCGTTGTGCCCTCCAATGCCCCATGTACTATACTGCAGAAAAAATTGTGACATCATTGGGGTAATTTATCAAACTGGTTTAAAGTAGAACTGGATTTCCAAAAGAGCTGCCAAAAATGAAAGGTGGAATCTGATTGGCTGCTATGGGTAACTAAGCCAGTTCTACTTTACACCAGTTGATAAATTAGCCCAAATATCCCTATAGTGTCCACAGCAATTATAATGTCCCTTAGAGTGCCCCCAGTAATAATAACACCCTATATTGTGCTCCAGGCAATAATCCCTGTATAGTGTCCCCAAAAATAATACAATTTCCCCTACAGTGCCTCCCAAATAGCAAGGCCCCCATGCTGCCCCCATATAGCAATTTTCCCCACACAGTAATTTCCCCCACACTGCCCCCTTACAGTAATTTGCCCCACACAGTAATTTCTCCCACACTTCCCCATACAGTAATTTGCCCCACACTGCCCCCATACAGTAATCTCCCCCACACTGCCCCCATACAGTAATTTCCCCCCCACTGCCCCATACAGTAATTTCCCCCCCACTGCCCCCCACAGTAATTTCCCCCACACTGCCCCAACACACTAGTTTCCCCTATACAGTAGTTTGCCACAGACAGCCACAGTGAGGGGAAGATGTAAGTGCACACCACAAATAACACAGAGTGCACACAGACATACGAAAGTGCATCCAAACACGCACACAACTCCAAGGGAACCACACACATAGCTGTTGTCCTCGGCAACCGCACCTGAGGCTAACAACAATATGCCTCCCGCTGCGGTTGACACTACAACCCAAACCGCGGGCAACTGTATGCGGCTCCCAAGGAGTCACGGCCATAAACATGGTCGTGACATAAAATTAACATCATTGTTAGACAATGTCTCCCACCATATGCACGAAGTTGTTATGGAGCTGGAGAGCTCCTTCAGTGACAGACTGCTGCATCGTAGGTGCACGAAGGAACGTTATCGGAGGTCCTTCCTCCCAGCAGCGGTTAGGATTTATAACCACCACTGTTTGCAGAAACCCATTACTGAATTTTTTAAGTAAATTCTGTGTTATGTTTTTCTTGTATTTTACTCTTTAATTTCTAATTACTCTTATTTTGCTCCTGTTGTGAATGTGATTGCTGCTGTTATGCCAAAATGTCCTCACTGAGGGACAATAAAGGGATTTTCTTCTTCTTCTTCTTCTTCTTCTTAATTTGGTCATTTTCACTTAGGGGTGTACCCAGTGGTTTAGACATTAATGGTTGTGTTGAGTTATTTTGAGGGCACACCAAATTTACACTGTTATACAAGCTGTACACCGACTACTTCACATTGTATCAAAGTGTCATATCTTCAGTGTTGTCCCATAAAAAGATATAATAAAATATTTGCAAAAATATGAGGCGTGTACTCATTTTTGTGAGATACTGTAAGTGATGTAAGACGGTACAAGGAATCATCGTGAATGATAGGTACGTGTCACCGAGGTTCCTGACCTCGGTGGAGTAAGAGCCAATTTATATGTGTCAAGCAGCAGTTGCTGTTTGACACCTTAATACTTAGTATGGCTGTATAGCTGATCCGGGACGGCTCTTACTGGGAGTAGTCAAAGTGCTGGGTGGGTGACTACTCCACATGATCCAGGCCGGGTTTGGCCAGGCCTAAGAAACAGCCAGCACGGCCAGGTGAGGAGGAATACCTCACTCTGACAGTGGAGCTCAGGAGGTGTGTGTGCTGGGATCTGAGGCTTGTGCCGTGCTGGAGGGCTGAGTCCCGTCTGTAAGGGAAACAGGCCCCCTAAAAGCCTGCTATGGACTGCTGGAGGCAGAACTACCAACAAGGTAATTTTTTGCTATGTGGATTTTCCATTGTGTATAAACTAACACCAGGACTGCAAAGTGACTTTTTTTTTTTTTTTGCTTTATGTGTGAATAAACACAGAAGTTTGATTTAAGAACTGGTAATTTGCCTCTGTACTGTGTCCGCACACCCTGTCTACCAGAGCGAATCCCCACTATTGGTGGAGGATGTAGGCAAGAGCAGTGAGGCTGGTGTCAACGCTGATATCTTTGGGTTCTGCATTTTTACAGGAACGGTTGTATGTCATACATTAAACCAGCTGTATTACAACCAGTGCCCCAAAATGGAGGCTGTTGTGAAGGCCCTCATGGAGGCTAATCTGCAGCAGCGAGAGACAAACCTGCAACAACGTGAGGCTAATAAGCAGCAGCAGGAGACCAACCAGTTGCTGCTACAACATGTGATTAGAGTTGAGCGGACACCTGGATGTTCGGGTTTGACGGGTTCGGCCGAACTTCACAAAAAAGTTCGAGTTCGGGACCCGAACTTGACCCGAACTTGACCCCGAACACGAACCTCATTGAAGTCAATGGGGACCCGAACTTTTGAGCACTAAAATAGCTCTAAAAATGTAATGGAAAGAGCTAGAGGGCTGCAAATGCCAGCAAAATGTGGTTACGAGCATGGCAAGTGCTCTGCAAACAAATGTGGATAGGGAAATAACTTTAAATAACATAAAATACGTAAAATGAATAAATAATCTTGATCTAGGAGGACGAGGTCCATATGGAGTAGGAGGTTGAGGAGGCGGTGAATGTGACGGTGTAGGTGGAAGCGGTGGTGGAGGATGAGGAGGTAGCCAACAGTGCTTTTTGGTTTACATTTTTATTTTTATTTTTTTATTAGGGTACATTGGGAAATATAACCTGTGATAACCCCCTCCAGTCGTGCTAAACACACGTTCATACAATACACTGGTTGCAGGGCAAGCCAGCACCTCCAAGACGTAAAGGGCAAGCTCAGGCCGCCTGCACATTTACTGCACCACCATATCGCACGTCCCTGTGATGTTCACGATCCAATTTGATACCTGCTCTATCAACTTTCGATGTTCTTTTATGCGCCTACCATGGTGATCACAGGTGTCGCGGAATCAGGGTTCCAGGCCGGAGAGGGAGCCTGAGAAAAGGATACCACATGCAAGGAAGGTCAATGGATGAAATTAAATGTAATCGAGAGGAAATGTGGGATATAGTATTGAAGCATAAGCTTCCAAGTTAAGGAGGGGCTGCGCGGCAAATACCCACTCGGGGAGTTAGTGACGATAAATAACAATACAGGACTCTTAAGATGCCCTGTTATTGGAATGATTAATAAAAAATTATAGGGAATGTCACTGTGGTATTTTTGATTTGTAAACATTAGATAGGAGAGGCCCTGTTGCCGCTTTGTTGACTCTAGCTAACTTCTGCCTGATCGCACATCCCTGTGACATCCACCATCCTTTTAGATATCTTCTCTATCAACTTTCGATGTTCTTTTCTTAGCCTACCATGTTGATCACTGTTATCAGTGAATCAGGGTTCCACACCGGAGAGGGAGCGTGAGAAAGAGAGACCACATCCAAGGGAGGATTGATTGTTTCAAATAAAAACTATGGGACAAAGTATTAAAGTGTAAATGTGGGATAACTTTTTAAAGTTTAAGCATTGAATGAAAGGATGTGGCGTGCATCAATTAATAAATCATTTCTTAAATGTTATTCCCTGTCAACTATGCAGAGCAGGGATTTCTATCTGGCAAAATTTGAAAAATGTCACCTGACAATGTAACAGATGATTTTTTTCAAATTTATGTTCCTGTCACCTATGCAGAGGTGCCCCAGTGACATCCACCATCCATTTGGATATCTTCTCTATCATCTTTCGATTTTCTTTTCTGAGCCTACCATGTTGATCACGGTTATCGGCGAATCAGGGTTCCATACCGGAGAGGGAGCATGAGAAAGAGAGACCACATCCAAGGGAGGATTAATTGTTTCAAATTAAAAATGATAGAGCGGAAATATGGGGCAAAGAATTAAAGCGTAAATGTGGGACAACTTTTTAAAGTTTAAGCATTGAATCAAAGGATGTGGCGCGCATCAATTAATTAATAATTTCTTACATTTTATTCCCTGCCAACTATTCATAGCAGGGATTTCTATCCGGCAAAATTTGAAAAATGTCACCTAACAATGTAAGAGGTTATTTTTTTAAAATTTATGTTCCTGTCACCTATGCAGAGGTGCCCCAGTGACATCCACCATCCATTTGGATATCTTCTCTATCAACTTTCGATGTTCTTTTCTGAGCCTACAATGTTGATCACGGTTATCAGGGTTCCACGCCGAAGAGGGAGTGTGAGAAAGAGAGACCACATCCAAGGGAGATAAATGTATTCATTTTTTTTTTGGATCGAGCAGAAATATGGGAAAAGTTATTGAGGCGCAAACGTGGGACAAATTACTGAAGCGCAAATGTGGGAAAAGTTATTGAGACGCAAATGTGGGACAAATTACTGAAGCACAAATGTGGGAAAAATTAGTAAAGCAGATATGTGGGACAAATTATTGAAGCGCAAATGTGGGACAACTTTTTAAAGTTTAAGCATTGAATGAAATGAGGTGGCGCGCATCAATTAACCCCTTAAGGACTTAGGACGTACCGGTACGCCATGTTTGCCGAGTCCTTAAGGACCCATGGCGTACCGCTACGTCCTAAGTTTAAAACTACATTGCGGCGCAACGGTGGTTAATCGGTGCAGGATGTCCGCTGAAATAATTCAGCGGGCATCCTGTCACAACGCCGGGGGGGGGGGGTCATGTAACCCCCGCATCGGTGATCGTTGCAAACCGCAGGTCAATTGAGACCTGCGGTTTGCGGTTTTACCTTATTCGGCGGGTGGCGGGCGTTGCCATCGGGTCCCCATGCGGCTGTAGAGGGGACCCGATGGCATGGAAGGCAGCGCGATGCCTTCCTTAGGCAACTGCACTGCCTTCCGGTGACGAGCCTGCGAGATCCAGCCCCCTGGATCTCACAGGCCAGAAGCTGTATGACTAATACACACTGTATTGGAATGCATTGTAAAAGGGCTTAGACCCCCAAAAGTTTATGTCCCAAAGTGGGACAAAAAATTAAGTGAAAAAAAAGTTGAAAAAATAAAGTTTTCCCCCCAAAAAACGTAAAGTTTCAAGTAAAAATAAACAAAAATGTAATTTTCCCCAAATAAAGTTAAAAAAATAGGAAAAAAAAAGTTGACATATTAGGTATCGCCGCTTCCATATCGACCGGATCTATAAACATATCACATGACCTAACTCAGATGAACACCATAAAAAATAAAAACTGTGCTAAATAAAAAAAGTACAACAGCTAGCGATCAAAAAGGCGTTTGACCACCAAAATAGTACCAATCTAACCATCACCTCATCCCGCAAGAAATGAGCCCCTACCTGAGACAATCACCAAAAAAATAAAAATAAAATATGGCTCCGAATATGGAGACACTAAAACATCATTTATTTTGTTTTAAAAAGCTGTTATTGTGTAAAACTTATATAAAGGAAATAAAGTATACATATTAGGTATCGCCGCGTCCGTATCAACCGGATCTATAAAAATATAACATGACCTAACCCTTTAGATGAACACCGTAAAAAAAAACTAAAAAAACTGTGCTAAATAAACCATTTTTTGTCACCTTACATAACAAAAAGTTTAATAGCAAGCGATCAAAAAGTCACACGCACCCCAAAATAGTGCCAATAAAACCGTTATCTCATCCCACAAAAATCATACCCTACCCAAGGTAATCGCCCAAAAACTGACAAAAATTATGGCTCTCAGACTATGGAAACACTAAAACATAATTTTTTTTGCTTCAATAATTCAATCATTGTGTAAAACTTACATAAATAAATAAAAAGCATACATATTAGGTATCACAGCGTCCGTAATAACTTGCTCTTTAAAAATATTACATGAACTAACCCCTCAGGTGAATACCGTAAAAAAATAAAAACGATGTAAAAAAAGCCATTTTTTGTCACCTTACATCACAAAAAGTGTAATAGCAAGAGATCAAAAAGTCACACGCACCCCAAAATATTGCCAATAAAACCGTCATCTCATCCCGCAAAAATCATACCCTACCCAAAGTAATCGCCCAAAAACTGAAAAAATTATGGCTCTCAGACTATGGAAATACTAAAACATGATTTTTTTTTGTTTAAAAAAAGAAATAATTTTACCAAAAATCCTAAAGTTTGGTACGAACCTGAACTTTACAGTTTGGGTTCGCTCAACCCTACATGTGATAGCTTTGCCAACAGCAGGAGCAACCACGAACATCCACGATGCCCGGAAAGCAGTCTGTGCTGCGATTCCTAAGATGGCCCCCGCAGACGACATCGAAACCTACCTGGCGATGTACGAGAAAGTGGCCATCAGGGAGAAGCTACCTCGAGACCAGTGGGCATCCGATTCCCAGCGTGTGTATTTCGACTTGCCAGACGATCAAGCGGCCGACTACCAAAAAGTAAAGGTAGAGATTTTGGCAAGACTGGGGGTGAATGTGTTGGTTTGGGCCAAGCGGGTACATTAGTGGGGGTTTAAGCCGGCAGAGCCTGCGAGACTCCAGTATTATGACTTATTCCACCTCCTGCAAAAGTGGCTACAGCCTGATGTTCTGAGCCCCACGGCTATGCTGGATAGACTATTGGGTGATATGTTCTAGAGAGCTCTGCCACCTGTCAGCGCAATTCATTCACTTCTCATCTTGTTTGTGTGGTGCCAAATCAATTAGAAGTATAAGTATGTGTACACTATACTGCTTTCATAATGAGACCAGACACACAGTTGGTTTCATGAAAGCATCTTCTCACCCCCCCCCCCCCCCCCGAGCCATGGTAGAAGAAGCGCACTTTATTCACATTACATTGACTTAAATAGCAGACATGACATCACAAAGGGGTGTTCCTTAAGAAGAGACTATTGGCTCCTTAACCTGATAGGAGTGGTTTCAGCATCTTCAACTAAGTTCATAGGTGTATTTGAAAACTGTAATGTAATCCCCATTTTCCCCCTCCCTTATTGACCTTCTCATACATATGGTTTGCGGCCATCTAGTGGACAAAAATGTGTACTACAGAATGTTCACACCACATTATATAGAGATATAAAGCCCATCTCTCACAAATCCCTCCTTTTACAGGAAATAGACAAAAGGTGAACAGGCAAAGTGAGGTACTCTCTTAACGCTCTAAACAGCGAAGAGCTGGTCTTTCCTTATTGCTTTACCAGGTCCCCTCAACTGCCTTTCGGGTTTGCCTTCACCTTGTCCTATTTACTCCGCAACTATCAACAAGGTTTCTATTTACTTTAGGATGGAATAAATTTTGTCTTTGACAGGGGCACATATACATAGTGTGGGCATGGATGTATTAAACATTCTTAAAACCAATTTTCCTAAAATGGAGAACTATATAATAGCCTGTTAAAACGAAAATGCTAAAAACATTGTAGTCGCTGAACCAGTTCCGAAAACATTATTCTGGCCATGATGTGATTCATTTCAGAAGTTTTCCTGTCAGTTCATTTGATAAAGTCCATCAGTTTCCTCAGATCCTTGGTGATCCTTCCTTCAGGGGCAGTGTTGTCCGGAATGTAGATGCAGCAGGAACTTCCAATGATTTTGTAGACCTCTCCTTTTTCTGCTGTCAAGGACCAGTCGGTTCTGTAGAGTCATCACTGAAAAAGAGCTTTTTTTTTCTTTCTACTAATCGTGGGAATTAATGACTCAAACCCTGCAGCTATCTGACTTTTAGCTTTAAATTCATCAGAAACTCTACTACAGACTCCTATGGCATCCATATATACATGTGAGTCAAAGGATGTATGGAGTGACCTCCTTTGTCTTGACCGGACATTGTGTTGCTAACTGATTTGATCTCACTCAGGAGGTGAGAATAGAGCAAATGGCATCAGTACCCGAAGGGCTTTCCTGTATGAAATCCTGTCTCTAAGGCCAGTTTGTCTTTTTTTTTTAATTGGCCAAATATTTAATGCCAACTATAGGTAAGGATGTAGGAGCCACGGATGCAACTGAACTTTGAGGTTTTTCCCTTACCAACATTCTAAATTTGCCTAAGGGATTTTTGACACTTACACATGCTCCTAAAACATATATCCCCGAATCCTGGGATATATCCAGGATAGGATTTCCAATGGACAGTAACAGAGGATTACACTCATTATGTTTACAACTGTTTGGTGGTGTTCCCTTCAGGACAGTCATTCTTTGTGACAAACCTTCACCTTTCCTGACTCTAGAGGTAGTTTCCACTGGTTTATATTCCCAACACTTCAGACTAGTTCTCCATTCTGTTAATCTCCAATATCCACAGTTGGTATTGTCATTTTTAAACACAATTACCATAGACTGGGTCAGTTCCAGTTACACATATGTACTTATCAGACCAAAACCAAGTGTTCTATCTGTCATCTGTCTTACAGTCCACTATACTGCAAAAGTCAACTTAGTTGTTCCTGACTCATCTTGATAATATAACACCGTTGGAAATTGATTTGACTGTGATTTCCTTCTGTGCAATATAGAATAAACAATAAGGCATGCAAAAACATTATGGCTCTTATAGTCCTGGCACTTGATTGCAATACGATCAGGCTCTGCTTCCAATTCGACAGCAGTGGATGCGGTTATCAGGACTTGATTTAGCTCTTCAAACCGTAACTCTAGGACTTTCCGCATATCTCTTGTTTCACCACTACCCAATCTTCTGATTGTAAAGAATGAATGAATGTTCTATACAGTCTGGATTCTAGGAAACAACTAAAACTTGGAAATACACATTAGACAATCAATTTGTGCAACAGACAACATAATTTGGAGATTTGCATCTGGAGCTGTTGGGGAAATAGAGACCCAATCTAGGGGCATTCCCAAAGAGTACTTCATAAGGACTTAGGCCTATCTTCCGCTTAGATGTATATCAGATGGAGAAAAACCCTAGGGGTAGGCACTCTCACCTCAGTCAGTATCTTTTAGCTGTAGCCTTTGCTACAGGCCAAATCCCCAAATATCCTGGAAAGAGATCAATACAGACAAGGATATATTCACACTGTTCCACCTTTGTTCTAAATGTAGTCAATCTGCAGTCTCTGAAATGGGTAAGATGACCTTGGCATATGCCTTCCTGGAACTCGCATAGTTCTCCCATCATTATTACAGCATTCACCTTCAACTAATCTAGTGGTAGCATTGTTAAACCCAGGAGCCATCCACCACAGAACCCAATCACACCTTCTTTCTCTTGATTTGCCCATGTTCTAAATTCATCCTCTTTAGGTAGAGTAAAAATCTTTCATACACAGCATTCATTATTGATGGGCTTACCCATGGATTAAACAAAATCTTTGCTTCACCAGATTAGACCATAATAATGAGTGATACCGAAGGCATACCTGGATTAATATTGATGTTAGCAGTCTTACCCTCAGCCATCTTACAAACCTCAGCGAGTGTCTTCAGCTCTGTCTCCTGCACTAACATTGCTGGAGGGACTGGTTCTTTCTTGACAACATCAGATTAAGTAGGAACAGCATCTCCTGTCCGAGATGATCCATCTTCCAAGAACCTGAAATTATCTACCAGAAACTCAAAAATGTGGTTATTAATTGGAGACAGTCATGTCAATTTTAATTTAAATTTTTATTTTTATTTACTACTCCCAGAAAGCACTTTTTATTTTTAGTTACAGAGGGGTAAGTGTAACATCCTGAAGTATGTCACCAAAACTACTGTCACCCCGCTACATGATGTACGTGTATATGTGTTATCATCCTGTGTAATCTTACGTTGTTTTTTCCATTTTATGGATTTCCTATGACTGTTTTATGTAAATTGCTGTAATTCTTCATGTACACCAGTAGGTGGCGGCAATGTGTATGCAGTTTATAGACAGTTTAGTATTTCTAGCCTGAAATAGTCCATTCCAGGTTAGCTCCCCCCTTTCTGAGGAGTGGAATGTTCCCACTTCCTACCTCATAGGGAGGAAGGAAAGTTCTAGTGAGTGTGAACCAGCCCCCTGTTGGGGAATGCTGTGTTGGTAGGAGCTCCCAGTTACAGGGATTCCAACCCTGGATCCAACCCCGGCTGAGGTTCAAGATCCATCTTCCCAGACTGAATCATCTATCTCGGCTGGATGACCAGAGAAGCAGCAACCACAGAACAATAGATCTCAAGGAAGACACCACCATACCCTGCGAGCAGTCCTGTGAGTACAGATCCCAAGACCAGGAGAAGATAAGTACCTCCTCAGCTAGTCAGGTCCATTACAAGCAGACCACAGACAGAGCAGAAGATATTTACCTGCCAGATCTACTAGGCGTATGTACCAGAAGCAGAATAGATATAAATTCCTGCCACATATTGCCAAAACCTGCTGGGACCCAAGACTATTGCTGTTACCTTGTGTGGATCAAAGCTGCCATTCAGTAAACTCAAGTTGGACTTTATTATCAGACTGGATCTCAATTATTTAATCAGAACTCCTATTAACAACACTTAATTTGTGGCATGTGAGCCAGGATATAGTAGTCCAGCCGTACCAAGGTAGGAGACACCGTTGACATTACACAGAGACATTATCCCCCTCTGGCATTCCTCACCTGGTATATGAGCTATAACATCTTAAAGGGCCCTGCTACAGTACCTGTGCAAACTGCAACTGGCGTCACAAACTATTACATTTACAAAGAAGAGAGAAGTTGGTGGTTCCAATGTGATCCCTATGTTTGGGGGGTGCGTGGATAAGGGCGCTGGAACAGAGTGGAGCGGAGTGATAGATGTCCGTACATGCGGATAGAGGCAGAACTTATTTGGATCGCTGTGCATGATTGAAGTGTATGGACTGTGCGGATAAGCCTATGCCACATTACTAAAGAAGGGATGTGATATTGAAATCGAAATGATATGAGCAATATAAATGTTTGCTAATATTTGTGGATATGTGCTTCAAAACATCCCTTATTTCATGTAATACCCCAAGGACACACAAACTAGCGGGTTTGTTTTTTACTGTCATAGCTGCACCATCAGAATCACTTGTGGTGTTTTTGCGTGGTTGCTTGCCTGTGATTGGTGGGCAGTAATTTTCACATTTGGTGGAACGGACACGTCTCCCTCTGTCCTTTTTGAGGGTTTGGATCCGTCTGGGGCTTCGTGGACTGTACCATATGTGAGAGAAAGTGCCCAGAGGGACGAACCTTGAGTGGTAATTGGAAACCGTCTGGTAAACTAACACCTTCTAACACCTGCGGCTGTCTGTGGAACCCCTACTCATTAACCCTATGTAACCAACCAGGATGATTATCCCCTGCTGTAAAACGGACAGCAGCATTGCATAGTATCCCTGGGGGCTTTGTCTGTTTATGAGGATTGCATGACTGTTGGATGTGAATCTATATGTTGGATAGATTGCGATATACAGAAATCTAAAGCTTTGCCCAGTGCGCGGGGAGAAGAAATCTTTTGGAATTGTTTACCCGCCTTTTGCATCCTAGACTGACATTCTTGATCTGGGTGAGACAGAAAAAAGTGTGGACCTATAAGTTTGACTCCAACTTGGCTGTAGAGTTAATGTATATATACATTGTGGATTATTAGTGATATATAGAATGTTGTTTAATCTGTAACTGTAATTAATTTCATACTTTTTTTTTCTGTTTGTTCTGTTTCCTCCCTCCTCTGTCCTATACACCCAGGGCCACCCCCAGACAATATAATGCCCCCAAAGGTACAAAATAAGAAATATCTGGGTGCAAGTGGAAGCAGTCCAATTTCTAAAATGGACAAATTCCTGAAATCACCCCAATATAAGACCAGGACAAATCAGAAGGGTAATAAGGAAAATAAAGTTGACCTGATAGACCCACAAAATATAGAGGAAGTTAGTGATAGAGAAGAGGGGAAGAGTAATAAGAACATCCCAATGGAGAGAGAATAGAAATGGTGGACAAGAAGCTGACAGATATCCTGAATGCAGTACAGCAATCTAGTCTAGCATTGGGCAATCTGTCTGCAAAAATTTCCACAGTTCAAGTAGACCTATCTTTGATTAAAGATGAAATGAATAAAGTATGTGAGAAAGTCAAGGATCTTCAGGTGATTACAAGAGACTTAAAACAGGAGGTGGACCGGATTAAGAATAGGATGGAGGGGATGGAAATAGAAAGGAAGTCACTACAAGATAGAGTTACTGAAATGGAGGATAGGTCCCGCAGAGCCAATATACGTATAGTTGGGTTCCCTGGAGGGGTGGAAAAAAAAGACCCAAGTGGGTTTATTCAACAATGGCTGTTGGAAATGTACAGCGCGGATCAATTCTTTATGTGGTTTGCGGTGGAGAGAGCCCACCGGATACCAAATAAACAGCTACCGGTTGGGAGCCCGCCAAGAGCAATTTTAGTTAAAATGATAAATGCCCAAAATAGGGATAGTATTATGCAGAACAAAAGAAATCTTCCGCCCCTAGAATACAATGGAAGGAAAATAGAAATCTACATGGACTACTCAAGGGCAACCCAAGCCAAACGTCGAGCATTTAGAGAGGTTAAGAAGATAATGGCGGCAGCTAAGATCAAATACTCTCTGTTTTATCCCACTAAACTAAGAGTGATCTATCAGGAGCAAGCACATTTCTTCACCCAACCGGAGGAGGCTTGTTACTGGTTGGATGGTAGGGGGATAGGATCCTGAGTATATATAAGTATGACGTAAGTGGGATTATATGTAAAAGTGGCCGGGGGTGGAGGTGGGAGGGATGTGTAACAGGTTAGTGAACTGTTCGGTTTGTCTGACCAAGATGGGGAAGGGTGGGGTGTGTGGGAAGGGTGGGGTGGTGGGAAGGGGAGGGTGGGCGGATGGGGTTCTGGTGGGTACTGTGGGGCGCTCTCTCTCTCCCCCTCCCCCTTCCTCGGTGGGTGGCGGCAGATGCACTAGTGAGTATACATGAATAGAATATTTACGTGGAATATACGGGGGATGGTTGAGAGAGCGAAATGGGTGGTCATATTTAATGTAGTGGCGAAACATCTTTGTTATATGTCTTCTTGAAACACATCTTACATATGAGAACATCAGTATTGCAAAAAGGAGATGGGCTAAATATGACTACCATGCTTGCTGCTTGGCCTACTCCCGGGGTCTTAGTGTTTATGTCCATGGGAACGTGGATTATATACCAATTGCCCACAGAATTGATAGAGAGGGCAGATTCGTCTTCTTGCATTGTCGCTTAAACGGTACTATTTGTATAGTGGCATTTGTCTATGTTCCTCCACCTTTTTCTATGGGTGTTATGTCAGACTGGTGGACTTTATTGTCTCTAGAGAAAGGTGCCCGGTTTTGGTAACTGGGGATTTTAATGATGTAATGAACCTAAAGGAGGACAGACTCTCCAAGGTTCATGTATATAAAGCAAACAAAGATAAACTTACATCGCTAAGAAGGGTCTGACGGTAATTGGCATTGACAGACATATGGCGTTATCTGTACGGAGAGAAAAGAGTCTTCTCTTGCTTTATTCGTGCTAATACAGTTATGTCTAGAATAGATCTAGCCTTCGCGAACCCTGACCTCTTAGATATGGTAACAAAAATGAAGTATGAAACACACACGATATCTGACCACTCTCCAACAGTAGTAACGATTAAAATTGGGCATGATAAGAAGAAAACAAGAAGCTTTAGACTAATCCCCATTGGATCAGTTTGGTTAAGGATCAGGAAAAGATAACAAATGAGATCCGGGAATATGGCACCCATGCAGTTTGTATGGGATTCTTTTAAAGCGTTTTTTTTTTGCGCAGAGTTTATATGGCCAGAATCAATTGGAAAAAAAAGAATATGCGGCAAAATAACTAACTTTAAAAAGAAGGGTTCAGTCCTTACAAGTAGAGTTAGACAATAATATGAACTCCGCTATGCAATCTCAGTTTTAAGAAGCTAGACTGGAATATAAAAAATATCTATTAGAAAAAGCACAACATAGTTTTTTTTTTTTACAGGAGCCAAATATTTCTCCCAGGCAGGGAAACCTGGAAGTCTTTTAGCATCCCCCAAAAAATAGCAATAGAATAAAAAATATTAGATTGGAAAATGGGACGGTTACTACGCGTTCAGAGGAGGTTGAGCGGGAGTTCATTAGGTATTATAAAACCTTATATACAAATAATAATAAGCAGCAGGATGGAGACATGGATACGTTTTTAGAGAATATTAATCTCCCTAAGGGCTCTTTCATACTTGCGTTCTTTTCTTCCGGTATAGAGTTCCGTCATCGGGGCTCTATGCCGGAAGAATCCTGATCAGTTTTATCCTAATGCATTCTGAATGGAGAGAAATCCGTTCAGGATGCATCAGGATGTCTTTAGTTCCGGACCGGAACGTTTTTTGGCCAGAGAAAATACCGCAGCATGCTGCGCTTTTTGCTCCGGCCAAAAATCCTGAAGACTTGCCGCAAGGCCGGATCCGGAATTAATGCCCATTGAAAGGCATTAATCCGGATCCGGCCTTAAGCTAAACGTCGTTTCGGCACATTGCCGGATCCGACGTTTAGCTTTTTCTGAATGGTTACCATGGCTGCCGGGACGCTAAAGTCCTGGCAGCCATGGTAAAGTGTAGTGGGGAGCGGGGGAGCAGTATACTTACCGTCCGTGCGGCTCCCGGAGTGCTCCAGAGTGACGTCAGGGCGCCCCACGCGCATGGATGACGTGATCACATGGCACGTCATCCATGCACATGGGGCGCCCTGACGTCATTCTGGAGCGCCCTGGGAGCCGCACGGACTGTGAGTATACTGCTCCCCCGCTCCCCACTACTACTATGGCAACCAGGACTTTAATAGCGTCCTGGCTGCCATAGTAACACTGAACGCATTTTGAAGACGGATCCGTCTTCAAATGCTTTCAGTTCACTTGCGTTTTTCCGGATCCGGCGTGTAATTCCGGCAAGTGGAGTACATGCCGGATCCGGACAACGCAAGTGTGAAAGAGCCCTAAATTAACAGAGGAAGAATCTATAATATTAAACCGACCTATAGATTTAAAGGAACTATCTGAGGCGGTCAAGACCATTCGGGGAAATCTTTCTCCAGGGACGGACGGCCTTCCGTTTGAAATCTATCGTCAATATGGAGATATAATCTTGCCAATGCTATTACAGGTCTTAAATAAAACCTATCAGACTGGGGAACTCCCTCCATCTTTATTGGAGGCTGTGATCACACTTATTATTAAAAAGGGTAAGGATAAAAAAGAGATAGGGGCATACCTCCCGATCTGTCTGTTAAATACAGATTATAAAATCTGTGCAAAAGTATTCGCCAATAGATTGAAGGGAGTCATTGATAGATTGATACATCCAGACCAGACTGGGTTTATACCTAAGAGAGTACTACAATCTAGCATACGTAGAGCTTTTTTGAATATGCAGGTTGAGGAAGGGGGGGGGGGGGGGGGGAATCTCCCGCTCCATCCTGTCACTAGACGCTGAGAAGGTGTTTGACTGGATGGAGTGGAAATACCTCTGGAAAGTAATGCATAGGATGAATCTGGGCCAACATTTTATTAAATGGGTCCATATTTTATATAATCATCCCAAAAATAGAATAAACATTAATGGAGTAAATGGAGTATGGTCCAAGCAAATAAAGTTGTATAGAGGAACATATATAGAACCGCTGGCAGCTAGAATTAGATCAGACGAAGGGATCAAGGGCTTCGGTATGAAGGGGACCTCCGACAAGATAAGTATGTACGCAGACGATATACTGATCTTTTTGGAGAACCCAGCATCTCAGCTGTCTTATCTCATGGAATTAATAAATAAGTTTAGTGATATTTTCGGGATATAAAATCAACTGGGCCAAATCAGTACTGTTACCGCTTGATCGGGGAACCCTACCGAACTTAGTAGGAATTAGGGTATTAAAACCCACGGAATCTTTTGAATATCTGGGGATTAAGCTGAGTGCAAGTATCCTAGACTTTACGAAATTAAATATCTCTCCTTTGCTGACTAGATGCAAAAGTAAAATAAGTGTATGGCAGAAACTATCGATAGGACAGGCGGATAGAATTGCATTAATAAAAATGGTGTTGCTTCCCCAGATTTTGTATATTTTGGCAGCCTGTCCAGTTTGGATAGAGGATTGTTTCTTCACCCATCTGGAACGGCTGCGGAACGATTTAATCTGGGGAAGAAAAAGGGTAAAATTAAAACAGAAATATCTTTGGTTAGCGGAAGAGGATGGAGGGTTATCGGTCCCTTTTTTTCAGGAATATTATTTAGCTTCTTAAGTCCAGTGGTTAAAATCTGGGGGAAACAATATAGAAGAATACCTAGAAAGGGGCTTTAACGGCCCAAAATATAATATATTTAGCATTCTGGAGACGGGATTTATCAAAAATAAAGGGAAAAAGTTCCCAATATGTCGAATGGTTGATTTGGCTTGGGGAAAAAAAAAAAAAAAAAGGAATTTTGAACACTCCACATTTTTGACCTTTGTGGTGTAACAGTAATATGAGAGAATTCCAATCAATTGCAGAATATAAATACTGGGAAAATTACGGCATCATTTATGTATCACAGTTAGTGAAGAATGGGGAAATAAGAGCACTAAAAGAGTTATGTCGTGGAATAAATTTAGATTTAATGAATTGGTTTAGGTATCATCAATTAAAACACGCGTTTGAAGCTACACAAAATAGGGAATATTTTATTATAGCAAAACACAAATTTATAGATTTTTGTCACCAACGGGTCACTATTGCTCAAGTATATAGGTTAATAAGGAAGGGGTTGGGTAAAATAACAAAGTTTAATAGTGAAGAAAAATGGGCAAAGGATATAGGACTAAACACATTAGATTGGGGGAACATATATAAAAATGTAAAAAGGGCAACGATTTCTAGTAACTTCAGGATAATTTACTTTAATATTATCCATAGAATATATATGACTCCAGTATTACTAAGTATGATTTATAAAGAACGAAATTCAAACTGCTGGAAATGTGGAGAAGAGGCTGCTGATTATATGCATATGATATGGAGTTGTCCAAAGGTGCAATCCTATTGGAGAGAGGTTTTTAGTCTCCTAAGTGCAGAGTCTTTGATATCCCTCTCATTAAAACCAGAAGTGTCTGTCTTGGGTAGTATCCCAGTATTAATCAGGGAAAAAGAGAAAAAAAGGGTCTGGATAAGAGGTCTTATGGTGGCAAGAGTTATTATCGCAAGAGAGTGGGGCTCCAAAACAGCACCCAATATTTTAGAGTGGAAAAATCTACTTGTAAAGATCGAGAAGTTTGAGGAATATGCAATGAGTAGCTCAAGCAAGGCATAATCAAACCCCTCCTAAAGAAGCCCAATCACGACCCCAAAGACCCAAATTACTGCAGACCGATTACAAGCCTCAACACCATCTCCAAGATTATCGAGAAAGCAGTAGTACAACAGCTACAACCCCATTTGGACACCCACAAACTCTTGGACCCACTTCAATCTGGATTCCGCCCTGGCCACGGGACAGAAACGGCGCTCCTCAAAATCTGGGATGATGCCCTCGAAGCAGCAGATGAAGGAGAATCATGCCTCCTGGTGCTGCTGGACCTCAGCGCAGCTTTCGACACAGTAAATCATCAAACCCTGCTCACTCGTCTCACAGAAGTAGCCGGAGTTGCAGACTCGGATCTACCCTGGTTCGCATCCTTCTTGGAGAACCGATCCCAGAAAGTGAAACTAGGAGCCTTCACCTCAGAAGCAGGTAAAATCACATGCGGAGTCCCTCAAGGATCACCCCTGTCGCCTGTGCTCTTCAACATCTACCTCCAACCACTCCTCAAAATTATCAGCAACCAGGATCTGCTCTATCATTCCTACGCTGATGACACCCAACTTTACTTACGCATTACCAACAAAAAAGATCAATACCACGCCCTGGAAATCTGCCTCTCATTGATCGACGAGTGGATGACTGAGAGCTCTCTCAAACTCAATGGTTCCAAAACAGAACTCCTCTTCCTTCATGCAAACCGAAACAAAAACTCTAGCATGACATGCACGCCACCCACCATCCTCGGACAAACCATTACTCCCAGCACCAAAGTAAAAAACCTCGGCGTCATCTTTGACTCAGACATGACAATGGATGCACAAATAGGATCAGTAGTCAGTGGATCCCATCATCTTCTTCGCCTGCTGCGCAGACTCATTCCCTTCATCCCTGAAGGAGACGCAGCAGCAGTAGTTGGAATAACCATCAATTCCTGACTGGACTACGCAAACTCCCTCTATCTAGGACTTCCCAAATATCAAATTTCACGTTTACAAGTTGTCCAGAACACAGCCGCCAGACTGATAACTGGAAAAAAAAACTGGGAATCTATTACTTCGTCCTTGAACACCCTCTATTGGCGACCCGTGAAGGATCGGATCAAATTCAAGACCCTCTGCCTCACCCATAAATATATACATGGGAAAGCACCCCAATACCTCTGCGAAAAAATAAAGCACTACACCCCAGGTCGCCCCCTGCGGTCAGCTAACCAGATCCTCCTCCATATCCCCAAGACCTGCTACAAATCAAAAGGCGAACGAAGTCGTTCGCAGTCCAAGGACCCCGGCTATGGAACACTCTCTACCTGCAGAGATCCGCTCAGAAGAAAACCATCTAGCCTTCAGGAAGAAGCTCAAGACCCACCTCTTCTGAAAGCACAGGCGGTCAAGGGCTGCAAAAGCTCCTTGAGGCAATTTAGTTCGCAATTGTAGCGCTATATAAGTTATTCATTCATTCATAATATAATATTTGTGACTGCCTTAGCAGATTGTGTATTGATGAATTAGAATTTGTATTGATTAACTCAGATTTTTGTATTGTCAAACTTCATCTTAATTTTGTATTACGAAAGGAATTAATATTAATAAAACATTTACTAAATTGGTGAGAGGAGTAGGAATTGCATTACTATCTACTTCTACACATGTGATATTACCCTTAGCCATGAGAGATCATGGAACATGTTTTCTGTGAGACAATGGAATCAGACCCTAAGGATTGTTTAGATAATAGGGATACAGCATTTGATTGTGGATTATTAATTTCCTATGAGCGTTGCCCTTGAAAGGCTGAACATTTGTAGCTCCTTCCATGGGCGAGGAAGTGGGCAAGTACATACAAAGTCTTCCTTCCCCCCTCTAGTGTGGAGGACTGATAGGCAGCCACACCTGCCTTAGGCCTTTGTTCAATACACCTTTAACAACATGGAGGGACAAAATGAACTTCACTTAGGCCTAGCTTATACTAGACATTTCTAGATGATTCTTAAGACCATTCACAAAGGCAGCATTTAAGATTTTCTCATACATATCTAAGGTAAGCTCAAAAATCCAAATTCACCCAACTTTCCTGGAGTCTAGTGAAAACTTTCTCCACACTTCCGTCCTGTGATGCATATTCAGACAATGTGACAAGCTAATCACCTAAATGCTTCCTCCCAAGCTCAATGATCTTCACTATGCATTAAATCCCCAGCTCTACATTTGACAAAATTTTCCATATCTCATCAATAATATGAGAAAACTCTCTATATTTTAACTAATGTTCTATAAAGAAGCATAAGTAAGTTCTCTGAATTGGGAATTCTATTCATCATGGCAAAAATGATTTTACTACTGGGTGTGGTAGATGTCATACATCATACAATGATGCAGATATCCCTACACTTTTCTCTTACTGCAACCCAAATACAGTCAGGTCCATAAATATTGGGACATCAACACAATTCTGACCTGCCAGGCAACTAGCCCCAGCACCTTTTCCGCAGTCCCTTGGTACTTCACCCGATCATCGAGGTACTGTTTGAGCGAATCGCGATGGACCTCATAAGCCCAGTACCAAAATTCGCTAGAGGGTACCAACACATCCTGGTCAGCCTAGATTGTGCTACTCGGTACCCGGAGGCGGTGTCACTGTGACATACGTCAGCTAAACTGATAGCTAAGGAGCTAATGGAAGTGTTCTCCCAATTGGGGCTACCTAAAGATGTTCTGACTGACCAGGGGACCCCTTTTATGTCTAAGGACATGAGGGAGCTCTGTAAGCTGCTGTATATCAAACAGTTTTGGACGTCCGTTTACCATCCGCAAACGGACGGTCTGGTTGAAAGGGTTAATAAAACATCAAAAACCATGTTAACAAGTGTGGTGTCTAAAGATGGGAAGGAATGAGACCTTCTTCTGCCCTATCTCATGTTCGCTGTGCGAGAGGTGCCGCAGGCCTCTACTAGGTTCTCGCTTTTTGAATTGCTATAAGGCAGACATCCTTGCGGTTTGTTGGATGTAAAAAAGGCGTGGGAACAGCAACTCACTCCACATAAAAGTGTCCTTGAGTATGTTACCAAGATTCAACAGCAGATAGAGACCATTTTGCCTCTTGTCAGGGAGCATATGGAGGCCGCTCAACGAGCCCAGAGTCGGATCTATAATCAGCAGGCTCAGGTCCGGATCTTAAACCCGGGTGATTCGGTTTTGGTGCCGACCGTGGACAGTAAGTTCCTGGCCAGGTAACAGGGACCCTACGAGGTACTTGAAAAAATTGGAGAGGTAAATTACAAGGCACACCAGCTAGGGAGGCGAAAGCCAGAGCAGGTGTACCATGTGAATCTACTCAAACCGTGGAAAGATAGGGAAACCTGTACTGAAGACAGCACGCGGCCAGCTTTTCTAGGGGAAGCGGTTTCGGCCCCTCTGTCTGAAGCAAGGGAAGCGGCTGCCACAGTAAGAATTGCTGACAGTCTTTCTTCTAAGCAGGCTCAGGAGGCCAGGGAGTTTATTATCCAGAACACAGATGTGTTTTCGGATCTCCCTGGACGCAATTCCACAATCCAGCATCACATTGTCACTGAGAAAGTCCGGCTAAAACCATACCGGGTACCCGAGGCTCGGCGACAAGCCATCTCAGGGGAAGTGCAGATGATGCTGAGGCTAGACGTTGAGAAGTCTAAAAGTGAGTGGGTTATTCCTATAGTGCTAACACCCAAGCTGGATGGGACACTCCGGTTCTGTAGCGATTTTTGTAAACTGAATGAAATTTCCAAATTCGATGCGTATCCCATGCCCTGGGCAGATGAGTTTATGGAGAGGTTAGGAGAAGCCCAGTAATTTTCTGTTTTGGACCTCACGAAAGGATACTGGCAAGTGCCCTTAACAGAGGCTGCCAAAGAGAAAACTGGCTTTATCACACCTGAAGGGCTGTATCAGTATAAGGTGCTACCCTTTGGTCTGCATGGTGCCCCTGCCACTTTTCAACGGCTCATGGACATTGTGCTGTGTCCACATCGTTGGTATGCTTCGTCTTACCTGGACGATATTGTCATCCACAGTACCAACTGGGAAAGTCATCTACCCAAAGTGCAGGCTGTAGTGGACTCCCTTAGAAAGGCTGAACTGACCGTTAACCCAAAGAAATGCACAATAGGGTTAGAGGAGACTAAGTATCTGGGGTACATCATTGGATGTGGAGTTATCAAACCCCAAGTGAATAAAATAGAGGCGATTCGGCATTGGCCCAACCTTTCACCACGAGGCAAGTAAAGTAGTTCCTGGGAATGGTGGGCTATTATGAGGTTCATTCACCATTTTGCCATTTGAGTGGCTCTGTTGACAGGGCTTTTGAAGGGATGGAAGTCTATGATGGTCTGCTGGAATGAACAGGTTAAAGAGGCTTTTTCCGCATTGAAGTCGGTCGTGTGCGGGTCACTGGTTTTGGTGACACCCGAATTCAAGAGGGAGTTTGTGGTAAAGACCGATGCCTCAGAAGTAGGCCTTGGAGCTGTACTCTCAGGAAATAAATAGAGAGGAACATCCCATTGTTTCCCTGAGCCGCAAACTCACCCCAGCCGAGACCAGGTACAGTATAGTGGAGAGAGAGTGCCTGGCCTTTAAGTGGGCACTCGAGTCTCTCCACTATTATCTGTTGGGGATAAAGTTCTGTCTGGTGACCGACCACTCCCCTCTCAAATGGATGAGCCAGTCTAAAGAGAGGAATGCTCAGGTCAACAGATCAGGGGCGGACATATCGCCTGTTACAGGGGCCCAGAGAGGGAGGGGGGCCCTTCCCACTGCCAGCTGAGGTGTTTTTTATTTTATTATTTTTTCCCTCCCTTCCTCTGCCAGAGTAACTTGGTCACCTTGGGGTGGATGTCAGGGGTTGGGGTGTTTGGGGGGGGGGGGGGGGCGGAGAGCTGATCAGGACTTACTGTGGATCTGCTGCCCATTCTGCCTATACTCCATAGCTGAAGTACCTGCGATGACATCATAGTCATGTGACCTTTTTAACACTGGAAGTGGTGGTAGCACCTGTAATGAGGTCCCCATCATGTGACAAGTGCAGAAAGAGGCAGCGCTCAGCAGTGGAGATAGAATGAATGTAACTGCCAGAAAAATGCTGGGAGATGAGGTTCACCCATTATACCTCCTCCCTGCTTAGTGGGAGGGAAATATGTTCTTTAACTGGGACTGTATGTTAGAAGGGCTGAAGGGAGGAGATGGCTGTTACTTACATGGGACTGTATGTTACAGAAGATTGGAGGGAGATGACTGGTGTTATTTACATGGGACTGGATATTATAGAGGACTGGAGGGTAATGGGTGATGTTATTTACATTGGACTATTTGTTGGAGGGGCTGAAGGAGGGGATTTAAAGGGGTTGTCCGGGTTCAGAGCTGTACCCGGACATACCTCCACTTTCACTCAGGCAGCCCCCCTGACTTGAGCATCGGAGCAGTTCATGCTCCGATGCTCTCCTTTGCTCTGTGCTAAATTGCGCAGGGCAAAGGCATTTTGTGGCGTTCCGGTGAGAGGAGAGGATTAGGGATGTTGTAGGAGGTGACCTGCTTCCTTATTACTCCTTTTGGCCAGGCGGATTCCCTTTTACCCTTTGACACCGCACAGTGGGGGGTTTCCCCCACTCCCTGCCATCACAGTAGTCCCATGTAAATAACACCAGTCCTCTCCTACCAGTCTTCTATATGATACAGTCCCATGTAAATAACCTCTCTTCCGTACAGTCTTCTATAACATACAGTCCCATGTAAATAACTTAAAGGGGGTGTCCGGGTTCAGAGCTGAACCCAGACATACCCATAATTTCACCCAGGTAGCCCCCCTGATGTTAGCATCGGAGTATGACACGCTGGATCGCGCAGGGCAAGGGATCTTTTATTTACAATAACACAGTGTGTTCGGTGACGTCACCGGCACTGATATTCGGGCTTTAGGAAGAGAGGTTATTTACATGGGACTGTATAATATAGAAGACTGGTGGGAGAGGACTGGTGTTATTTACATGAGAATACGGTCACGGAAACCCCCCACTGTGCGGTGTCAAAGGGTAAAAGGGAATCAGTGTCATGGAACCATGAACCAGACGTACAACAAGAGATAAGTGGAAAATAAGAAGGCTTTATTGAAAATCAAGCCGTAAGCAAAAGTCCAAACGGATGGCTAAACCGAAGCAGGGTCTTGCGTAGACAGAGGTCAGGAACCAGAAGGGTGGTCAGACGAAGCCTGGATCAGGAACGAGCAGGGTAGTCAGACGAAGCCAGGATCAGGAACCAACGGGGTAGTCAGACGAAGCCAGGATCAGGAACCAACGGGGTAGTCAGACGAGGCCAGGATCAGGAACCAGAAGCAGCAGCAGTCTTAGAAGCATGTGAACACAGGAGGACCAAGCAAGGAACTGAAGCCACAGACCTCCTATATATATGAGCTAGGCATCCAGCATCTCCCAGTGGGAAGGAGAAGCCGCAGGGTGGGAGGCTACAAGAAACCCAGAAACCAAGATGGCCGCCAGCACATGTCAAACGAGGGAGAACAGTAAGAAGGTAAGACCATGACAGTACCTCCCTCTCAAGGGCCCCTCCTCCGCGGAGTAAGGAACGGTTTCTGAGGGAAGCGTGCGTGGAAGGCTCGGAGCAAAGCAGGAGCATGGACATCTGCGGAGGGAACCCAGGAACGCTCCTCTGGACCATAACCACGCCAATGGACCAAAAACTGCAACCGACCGCGGACCAGGCGTGAGTCCAGGATATTGCTCACCTCATATTCCTCACGATTGCCCACTTGGACCGGACGGGGCCGAGGAACCGAGGAAGTGAAACGATTACACACCAATGGCTTCAACAGGGAGACATGAAACACGTTGGAGATCCGAATGCCAGGAGGAAGCGCAAGGGCATAGGCTACCGGGTTTACCCTGCGAAGCACTCGGAAGGGACCAACAAAGCGAGGCGCCAGCTTGGGAGTGGGCACTCGAAGGTTGAGGTTGCGGGTGGACAACCATACACGGTCTCCGACCTGGTAGGAAGGAGCGGGCGCTCGTCTGCGATCAGCCTGGAGTCTCTGGCGCTGCGCAGAGACCTCAAGGGACCTCTGGATCTGTACCCAAGAAGCACGTAGGACGGAAAGGTGATCCTCCACAGCCGGAATATCCTGGGGAGAGAATACCTCCGGTAACACGGCAGGTTGGAACCCATAATTGGCCATGAAGGGAGACGTCCCAGAGGAAGAGTTCACTGCCGTGTTCCTGGCAAACTCAGCCCAAGGCGGGAGGTCAACCCAATTGTCTTGGTGATCGGAGACATAGCAACGAAGGAATTGCTCCAAGGCCTGATTGGATCGTTCTGCGGCCCCATTGGACTGAGGGTGGTAGGCCGAGGAGAAAGAGAGATGAATCCCCAACTGGGAGCAAAAGGCGCGCCAGAACCTGGACACAAACTGACTCCCCCGATCCGACACAATCTCCTTGGGCAAACCGTGCAACTGGAAGACCTCCCTGGCGAAAATCGTGGCCAACTCTTGTGCAGAGGGTAACTTCTTGAGAGGAACACAGTGGCACATTTTGGAAAACCGATCCACAATCATGAGAATGACCGTATGGCCTCGGGATGCAGGGAGGTCCACAATGAAATCCATCCCCAGGTGTGACCATGGGCGCTCCCCGGTGGCTATGGGTTGCAAAAGGCCCAACGGAAGGTGCCGAGGGGACTTACTCTGGGCACAAACGGAGCATGCCGCTACATATGCGGCGATGTCGGAACGTAGAGAAGGCCACCAGAACAGACGTGAAACAGCCCAGGACAGCTGATTCTTTCCAGGATGCCCCGCGGCCTTGGAGTTATGGTAGGTTCGCAACAACCGAGTGCGCAACTCCTCAGGCACAAAACACCTGCCGTTGGGTCTCCCAGAGGGAGCACCAGATTGAGCCGCCAAAATCTGCTCACCCAGGGGAGAGGTCAGGCTGGTGCGAATGGCGGCCAGGATCTGATTCGGAGGTATGACCGAAGTCGGAATCGACTCCTCCCCGGACAGCTCGGAGTACTGCCGTGATAAGGCATCCGCTCTGATGTTCTTGGAACCGGATAGGTAGGAGACCACGTAATTAAAACGTGACAAGAACAGAGCCCATCTGGCCTGACGTGGTGTCAATCTCTTGGCCTCAGAAAGGTAGGTCAGATTCTTGTGGTCCGTCAGGATGAGAACCGGAACCACCGAACCCTCGAGCAAGTGCCTCCATTCTTTAAGGGCCTGCACGATGGCCAATAACTCCCTGTCACCAATCTGATAGTTGCACTCCGCGGAAGACAGTTTCCGGGAGTAAAACCCACAAGGAAGCAGAGGACCCTCTGGTGTTCTACGCTGAGACAGGAGGGCGCCTACTCCCGTCTCAGACGCGTCCACCTCGAGGACAAAGGGCAACCCAGGGTTGGGATGCGACAGAATCGGAGCCGACACAAAGGCGGACTTTAGAGCCTCAAACGCTCGGATGGCCTCGAGCGGCCAGACCTGGAAATTACTGCCCTTCCTGGTCAGATCCGTGAGCGGCTTGGCTAGCATAGAAAAGTCCCTGATGAACTTCCGATAATAATTGGCGAAGCCCAAAAAGCGCTGCAGGGCACGGAGACCACTGGGCTGGGGCCACTGTAAGACAGCCGAAACCTTCTCAGGATCCATGGAGAACCCCTCAGCGGAAATGATGTAACCTAAGAAGGTTACCTGGGATCGGTGAAATTCGCATTTCTCAAGCTTACCGAACAGCCTGTTCTCTCGTAACCGTTGCAACACTCGTCTGACATCCATAATGTGGGCCTCCATGGATTCAGAATATACCAAGATGTCATCCAAATAGACCACCACACACTGCTGCAACAGGTCACGGAAAACATCGTTGATGAATTCCTGGAAGACTGCGGGCGCATTGCACAACCCAAAGGGCATAACCAAGGATTCATAATGACCGGTCCTGGTGTTAAACGCGGTCTTCCACTCATCGCCCGCCTTGATCCTTACCAGGTTATATGCCGCCCTCAGGTCGAGTTTGGTAAAGACCGTGGCCCCTTTGAGGCGATCGAACAGCTCGGAAATCAAGGGTATCGGGTAAGCGTTCTTGATCGTGATGCGATTGAGACCCCTGTAATCGATGCAAGGCCTCAACTCACCGCCCTTCTTTTTCACAAAGAAAAATCCAGCCCCTGCCGGGGACGAGGATTTGCGAATGTGTCCGCGTGAAAGCGCCTCCCTCACGTACTCCTCCATGGCCTCATTCTCCGCTACCGACAGTGGATAGACTTTGCCACGAGGAGGAACGGCACCAGATTGTAACTCTATGGCACAATCGTATGGGCGGTGCGGAGGTAGGGCAACCGCACGCACCTTATCGAATACATCCCGGTACTCCTCGTATTCAGGAGGCAACAGAGAGTCCGAGGAAGTACACAGCAACTTGACAGGACCATGGATGCAACTAGCCCCACACTGCGGTGACCACGAGAGGATCTCGGCCGATCTCCAATCGAAAGTCGGATTATGCTTCTGGAGCCAGGGGTACCCCAAGACCACCGAGTAGTGTGGAGACGAAATAACCTGGAGACAGACCGACTCTCTGTGAACGGCACCAATGGCCATCCCCACTGGAAGGGTCTCCTGAGTCACGTGTGGCGGCAGAAGGGGTCTGCCGTCTATCGCCTCAAGAGCCAGTGGGGAACCTCGAGGCTGCAGAGGAATGGAATTGGCGGCAGCGAACACACTATCAATGAACAAACCACCAGCACCAGAGTCCACCAACGCCTGGGTCGTCACCGAGCCCCCGACCCAGGAGAGGACAACAGTAATCAGTGGTTTGTCAACACGGGAAACCGGGGACGAGGAGACTCCACCCAAGATCTGCCCCCGACAGGATCTCAGGTGCGAGCGTTTCCCGGACGGTTCGGGCATGCCAACCGAAAATGCCCACCGAGACCACAGTACATGCAACGGCCCTCGCGTCTCCAGAGTACCCTCTCCCCCTCGGACAGGCGAGCAAACCCCAGCTGCATGGGTTCACCCCCAGACAAGTCATCCCCAGGAGGCGTGGGAGGAGAGGGAGGCACGGGTGGGACAGCAAACGTAGGCGCCAATCTGTTAGAAGACCTCCGCAGGCTCTCCTTAAAGGAAGGTCTCTCCCTGAGTCTGGTGTCAATCAAAATCAGGAAAGAAATAAGAGACTCGAGCTCCACTGGTAGGTCCTTAGCTGCAACCTCATCCTTCAAGGCATCCGAGAGACCATGAGAGAAAGCAGCGACCAGAGCCTCATTATTCCAGCCCACCTCTGCTGCCAGGGTACGAAACTCAATTGCTTATTCAGCTACGGATCGTGAACCCTGTCTGATGGACATAAGGAGCTTCGCAGCAGAGGCAGCACGAGCCGGCACATCGAATACCTTCCGAAGAGAAGCAACAAAACCGGAAAACTCGGCAACCACCGGATTGTTGTTCTCCCATAAAGGGCTGGCCCAGGCCAAGGCCTTGTCCGAGAGCAGCGAGATCAAGAAGCCCACCTTTGATCTCTCAGTAGGAAAGGCATGTGGCAGCAACTCGAAATAAATGCCCACCTGGTTAAGGAAACCTCGGCACTGAGTTGGCTCTCCCCCAAAGCGCTGTGGAAGGGGGGCAGAACCGGTCATACCCCGAGACACCGCAGGCGCAGCAACAGGTGTCGGGGTAGACTCTGGCGCAACAACCGGAGCGGCAGTAGGAGCGGGCCCAGGAGCGACAACCGACCCATCGGCAACGGAAGCGAAATGAGCCGTGCGTTCAAGCAGGGTTTGCAACGCCACAGCGAACCGACCCAACAGGTGATCCTGCTGATCAAGTCTGGCAACCAGCGTAGGTAGCGAGGATGGCCCTGTACCGTCAGAATTCATGGCTTGGTCCTAATGTCATGGAACCATGAACCAGACGTACAACAAGAGATAAGTGGAAAATAAGAAGGCTTTATTGAAAATCAAGCCGTAAGCAAAAGTCCAAATGGATGGCTAAACCGAAGCAGGGTCTTGCGTAGACAGAGGTCAGGAACCAGAAGGGTGGTCAGACGGAGGCTGGATCAGGAACGAGCAGGGTAGTCAGACGAAGCCAGGATCAGGAACCAACGGGGTAGTCAGACGAAGCCAGGATCAGGAACCAACGGGGTAGTCAGACGAGGCCAGGATCAGGAACCAGAAGCAGCAGCAGTCTTAGAAGCATGTGAACACAGGAGGACCAAGCAAGGAACTGAAGCCACAGACCTCCTATATATTTGAGCTAGGCATCCAGCTCCTCCCAGTGGGAAGGAGAAGCCGCAGGGTGGGAGGCTACAAGAAACCCAGAAACCAAGATGGCCGCCAGCACATGTCAAACGAGGGAGAACAGTAAGAAGGTAAGACCATGACAATCAGCCTGGCCAAAAGGAGTAATAAGGGAGCAGGTCACCTCCTACAACATCCCTAATCCTTTCCCTGACTCCTCACCATATGAGCGGACCCTGATGGTGGGGCGGCTCATACTCTGGATACCTAATATACTGAGTTTCCCTGGAAATCCCTCACTTAGGAGCAGGGGAGAGACGACCTGTTCATCCCAGTCTTGAAGGAACATGAGTCTCTCTCTGAGGCCAGGCTGCAAGGAGAGGGGAACACATACAGCTATTGAGATGGCAGGTAAGAGAAACCCATAACACACTTACCTGCCACAGACACACTGACTGGAACCTGTGCACAAGTGCTGGTGTCCACACCAACATTAGAGGACACAGCACACACCACAAACCACGGAGGGACCCAGGACACCCATAGCTGCAATAAACATAAGACAGGGGAATGTCTAGCCAAACATGCTAGACACCAAACACCACCAAACATGAAACACCAAACTAAACATACCAACACCCTAAACATAACCCACTCCATACAAATAAGGACAGGAAGGGAAGGAGACACCGGGATGGCCACAAGGTTGGCCCTCACTGGACAGATGGTAAAGTCAGGAGCAGTAAACCACCAGCACACACCAAGCCTGGAGGAACACGGAGCTACAGGCTTCCAGCAGAGACTAAATAGCCCAAGCAGCCACACCCACAAACACATAAACATAAACTCAGTGTTCACAAAACACTAGGAAGGGAGTTAACCCTTCCAACACCAGACAGAGGAAGGAAGCTATTTAAAGGAGAAGTGCACACACAAGCATGCCAAACCACACGGTACCACCGGCAACAGCTTGCGTGGCAACCATGTCACGGCAATCACCTAGAAGGCCGAGACACTGCCACCGCATGCTCTCACAGCAACACGTTGCCGCGGGCAACCACAAGTGTGGCAACAGTGTCACAGCGTACACCATAGGCCGTGACAACTACATGGTATAGAAGACTGGTGGGAGAGGAGTGATGTTATTTACATGGGACTACATCATATAGAAGACTAGAGGGATGTTATTTACATGGGACTGTATTGTATAGAAGACAGGCATTATAATGTATGGGGGCGCTACAGAGAAGATTATAACTGCAGGGGGTACGGCAGGAGGTATTATAATTACAGGGGGCGTGACCTAGTATGAAAAAAATATACAAACCGGATTCCCAAAAAGTTGGGACACTAAACAAATCGTGAATAAAAACTGAATGCAATGATGTGGAGGTGCAAACTTCTAATATTTTATTCAGAATAGAACATCCATCACGGAACAAAAGTTTAAACTGAGAAAATGTACCATTTTAAGGGAAAAATATGTTGAATCAGAATTTCATGGTGTCAACAAATCCCCAAAAAGTTGGGACAAGGCCATTTTCACCACTGTGTGGCATCTCCCCTTCTTCTTACAACACTCAACAGACGTCTGGGGACTGAGGAGACCCGTTTCTCAAGTTTAGAAATAGGAATGCTCTCCCATTCTTGTCTAATACAGGCCTCTAACTGTTCAATCGTCTTGGGCCTTCTTTGTTGCACCTTCCTCTGTATGATGCACCAAATGTTCTCTATAGGTGAAAGATCTGGACTGCAGACTGGCCATTTCAGTATCCGGATCCTTCTCCTACGCAGCCATGATGTTGTGATTGATGCAGAATGTGGTCTGGCATTATTATCTTGTTGAAAAATGCAGGGTCTTCCCTGAAAGAGATGACGTCTGGATGGGAGCATATGTTGTTCTAGACCCTGAATATATTTTTCTGCATTGATGGTGCCTTTCCAGACATGCAAGCTGCCCATGCCACACGCACTCATGCAACCCCATACCATTAGAGATGCAGGCTTCTGAACTGAGCGTTGATAACAACTTGGGTTGTCCTTGTCCTCTTTGGTCCGGATGACATGGCATCCCAGATTTCCAAAAAGAACTTCGAATCGTGACTCGTCTGACCACAGAACAGTCTTCCATTTTGCCACACTCCATTTTAAATGATCCCTGGCCCAGTGAAAACGCCTGAGCTTGTGGATCTTGCTTAGAAATGGCTTCTTCTTTGCACTGTAGAGTTTTTGCTGGCAACGGTGAATGGCACGGTGGATTGTGTTCACTGACAATGGTTTCTGGAAGTATTCCTGAGCCCATTCTGTGATTTCCTTTACAGTAGCATTCCTGTTTGTGGTGCAGTGTCGTTTAAGGGCCCGGAGATCACGGGCATCCAGTATGGTTTTACGGCCTTGACCCTTATGCACAGAGATTGTTCCAGATTCTCTGAATCTTCGGATGATGTTATGCACAGTTGATGATGATAGATGCAAAGTCTTTGCAATTTTTCGCTGGGTAACACCTTTCTGATATTGCTCCACTATCTTTCTGCGCAACATTGTGGGAATTGGTGATCCTCTACCCATCTTGGCTTCTGAGAGACACTGCCACTCTGAGAAGCTCTTTTTATACCCAATCATGTTGCCAATTGACCTAATTAGTGTTAATTGGTCTTCCAGCTCTTCGTTATGCTCAAATTTACTTTTTCCAGCCTCTTATTGCTACTTGTCCCAACTTTTTGGGGATTTGTTGACACCGTGAAAATTTGAATCAATGTATTTTTCCTTTAAAATGATACATTTACTTGGATTAAACGTTTGATCTGTCATCTACGTTCTATTACAAATAAAATATTGACATTTGCCATCTCCACATCATTGCATTCAGTTTTTATTCACAATTTGTTTAGTGTCCCAACTTTTTGGGAATCCGGTATGTATATACATATTGTAAACGTATTGATCCATATTCACAAGATTTTTAATTTGCACGTATATATTTATATTTGTATGTGTGGTTTAGGGGGGGGAGGGGGGGTTTGCATGGACAACTTTTGTCTCCGTTCCAAAATCATCTTCTGAGTGTAAACCTCAGATTATAGTCTATGGGGCCCGTGGGCTCTGTTCGGCTCAGTTATGTGCCGAATCCGTCCTTTCCGTTCTCCTGCTCCTATAACGGAGCAGGAGAACGGAAAGGCTGAACGCTGATGTGAACTCAGTCTTAGTGAGTTTCATTCCAGATTTATCACTGAGACTTTTTAGAAAGTCGCAATAAAATTCTCCACTGGGGAGAGGGTGGACATTTCTGGACAATAATGTTGGAGTTTAAGGATGCAACAAATTTAACATTTGATGCAAAGTGTGCCAAAGCAGACTCAAGCAAAACTGTTACCCTCATGATAAATTCCCCTGTCTGTATACAGTGAGGAACAGAAGTATTTGAACACCCTGCAATTTTGCAAGTTCTCCCACTTAGAAATCATGGAGGGGTCTGAAATTCACATTGTAGGTGCATTCCCACTCTGAGAGACAGAATTGAAAAAAATAATAATCAGGAAATCACATAGTATACATTTTTAAAGAATATATTTGTCTTGCACTGCTGAACATAGGTATTTGAACACCTGAGAAACAGCAAGAATTCTGGCTCTCAAAGACCTGTTACTGTTCCTTGAAAAATTCCACCTCTTATTAATCTTACTTAGTAACACCTGAGCTGTTTAAAGACACCTGTCCACCCCACAGTCAGTCAGACACTAACTAATACCATGGGCAAGACCAAAGAGCTGTCAAAAGACACCAGAGACAAAATTGTGGACCTCCACAAGGCTGGAAAGGGCTGCGGGGCAATTGCCAAGCAGCTTGGTGAAAATAGATTAACTGTTGGAGCAATTGTTAGAAAATGGAAGAGGCTAAAGACGACTGTCAGTTTCCCTCGGACTGGGACTCCATGCAAGATCTCACCTCGTGGGGTATCACTGATGATAAGAAAGGTGAGGAATCAGCCAAGAACTACAAGTGAGGAGCTTGTCAATGAAATAAAGAGAGCTGGTACCACAGTTTCAAAGGTCACTGTCGGTGGAACACTACGCCGTCATGGTTTCAAATCAGGCATTGCACGGAAGGTTCCCCTGCTCAAGTCTTCACATGTCCAGGCTCGTCTGAAGTTTGCCAATGACCATCTGGATGATACAGAGGAGGCATGGGAGAAAGTCATGTGGTCAGATGAAACCAAAGTAGAACTTTTTGGTCTGAACTTCACTCGTCGTGTTTGGAGGAAAAACAATGATGAGTTGCATCCCAAGAACACCATCGCTACTGTGAAGCAGGAGGGTGGTAACATCATGCTTTGGGGGTGCTTTTCTGTGAAGGGGACAGGACGACTGCACTGTATTAAGAAAAGGATGAATGGGGCCATTTATTGTGATATTTTGAGCAACAACCTCCTTCCCTCAGTCAGAGCATTGAAGATGGGTCATGGCTGGGTCTTTCAACATGACAACGACCCAAAGCACACAGCCAGGATAACCAAGGAGTGGCTACGTAAGAAACATTTCAAGGTTCTGGAGTGGCCTAGCCATTCTCCAGACCTAAATCCAATAGAACATATTTGGAGGGAGCTGAAACTCCATGTTGCTAAGCGACAGCCCCGAAACCTGACAAATCTAGAGGAGATCTGTGTCGAGGAGTGGTCCAAAATCCATGTTGCAGTGTGTGCAAACCTGGTCAAGAACTACAGGAAACGTTTGACCTGTGTAATTGCAAATAAAGGCTTCTGTACCAAATATTAACACTGATTTTCTCAGGTATTCAAATACTTATGTTCAGCAGTGCAAGACAAATAAATTCTTTAAAAAAATATACAATGTAATTTCCTGATTTAAAAAATATATATATTCTGTCTCTCAGAGTGGGAATGCACCTGCAATGCGAATTTAAGATTCTTACAACATACGGTAGTTGAGGCGTTTCGGACCAGTGTCCTTAGTCGCAACAAACTAAGAACACTGGTCCGAAACACGTCAACTACCGCATGTTGTAAGGATTTGTCTGTACATGGATTTATGTTACATTAATAAAGAGGAAGTTTCTACTGAAAAGTATCACAGTGCCGGAAACCTTTCTTCTCACATGCTATATGGACTACCTGTTTATTCTGTGCACGCGGAGCATTTGTAAAAAGGTGAGCTGGAAATGTAACGTTTTGAACATTCCCTCCATGATTTCTAAGTGGGAGAACTTGCAAAATCGCAGGGTGTTTAAATCTGTTCCTCACTGTATCAATATTTATCACATTTGTACAATAAATTCACTCACATTCACACATTTTCCCCACTCTCTTTAAAATCTGTAACTGCTACTCTTATAAATTTGCTTCTATTTTTAATCCAGAAAACAGGAGAGTTGCTTGTTCGACCTCCTGGAATTCTGCTGAATTAAAAATACCAGAAAGATCACAGTCTTCGTGAAGCATCGGAGCAGTTTATGGGCTTACCTGCTCTAGTTTACAGGGGCTATTTGTATGTGAAAATATGAACTGTTGACTACTGAGAGGAACACATAAACAGCATACTTTTTGTAAAATTCATCACAGTTTAGCAACGATACTGTAAGAAGCATGGGGTGGATCTGTGGTTCATGGCAATTACCCAGAGGGAGGTGGGAGTAGAATGTGCCGTCTGTCTGCAGCTACTGATTTACAGAATACACAGTGGATAGGAGTGAAGGAGGAGGAGAGAGATTAATAAGGAAGAAAAAAAAAGTCACAGTACACCTGAACAAGGAGTGGTTGAGCCAGAAAAACAGGATCACGTTAGAGTTTCAATATGGCGTTGAACTAACTCTAGGTGACAGGATCTACATCTGATTTCATACTAAAAATCAGGCACCAAACACAGGGGATCATCATGGTGAAAAGGAGGAAGAGGTGTTGAGTGTAAGCAAAAGTAGAGATCTTGCCTCGGTTTCGAGTGAGGAAATCTATCCACTTTCTAGCTGCAAGCACAGGTAAGTGATATGTTTCTTTTCCCTTTTGTGACATTTCTCCCATTTTTACACTCATATTTGGTATGGCCTGAGCATAATCTGTGTCAGATTCTAAGAACATGTTGTCTGGTATCTTGAAGACAATTTTTTTCCCCTGAGACTCATGATAGACTTTTACACAGTACAGCAAAACTTACTTGTTACAGAGTCAAACAGTTCCAGATAGTTGTTTAATGTTAACCTGGAATCTCAGAGTAAAGGTTTTACAGTTACTCTCAAGGTGATTACTGTATGGGTTAAATCTTTTCTTGGAATATGTTCATGAGGTTGCCATGAAATTTTGTCAACACAGAACAATAGGATGCCAGTTTTCTATAATGAGTAAATTTGACTATAGAGCTATACTTGCAACTAAAGTATCAGATTGAGAGGATACGACTAACCGGAACTCTGTGACTTCTGCTCTACTTTTATCTGTGATACAGTCTGATTGTTAGTTGTAAATATGGCAATCTAATGAGTCATGTTTATGAGTCTGGTTGCCAATTTGAGGTACGTGATCAAATATTTGTGTTCCTAATTAAGTGAACTAAAGGGGTTCTCTTCTGAATCAGTATCAGATTGAAGTGACCAACATCCGGGACCCCTGCCGATCAGCTGTTTGAGAAGGCACCGGCAGTTTTGTGTGTGCCACTGCCTTCTCACAGCTTGCCAAGCACAGCGCCATACATTGTACAATGGCGGTGTTTGGTATTGCAGCTCGCTCATTCACTTGAATGGGGCTGAGCTACGCCAAGGCCACGTGACTGATGAACATGTTGTCACTGGCCAAAGGTAAGCTGCGAAAGGCCGTGGCACTCACAGGAGCGCTGGTGCCTTCTCAAACAGCTGAATGGTGGGGTTCCCGGGTGTCGGATCCCCACCTTTCAGATACTGATGACCTTTAAAGAGGATAAGAAATCAGTAAAAAAAAAATATATAACTTTATTACAATTTACTGTTTTCATTTATCAATGTATTACTAAAAATAATCCCGAGTTCAAAGAAATATTAGGTTATGATTCATGGCAAAAATATTGCTATGTCTAGGCTATGCTTGACCTAAGTTCACATAGTGTTTCAAATGATACATAAAGTTCTGTTTGTAAAAATGGAGCCAGGCAGACAAAAAAAAATGGAGCCACAGTAGCAAAAAAAAAAAAAAAAAAAAAAAAACTTTTGGATTCTAGTTTCATATTTTTGATAGACCTTTAGGTAACATCTGGAGTTTGCATTTTTAGTGCAAAAAACACTGCAAAAGGCAGGTGCGAAAAATGGATAAAAAAAATTGCAGAAAATTCCAGCAAAAACCTGTGAGCAAAAGTTACTTGTGGAAACCCTTAGTGTTATTCTCGTGACGCTATAACCATAGTTTTTGCATCTGAATTTTTATTTGGGTGGGAAAATATGCTGGAGATAGGATCTAGTTGCATAGGGTAACATGCCCCAGAAAATTGTTCAATTTCATGTTGCATTGCTTGAATGGGGTATACAGCATGTTACATTAACCAGAGCATGTGAGTGCAGCCATAGACTATAATGAATATAATGTAGTATTCCTAGAAAAAACTTTATAGGGTTGATTTACATGAAAATAATAGCTGTGTGCACTGTAAACCACAATGCTTTTTCATCCAAGAATAATATTGTGTAATTATGGTTATTATGAACGGTTTCCTAATTGAATGAAATGTAAGCAATCTATTTACCAGCCAGTATATGTGATCATGTACTACAGTACAACTACAGTAAACTGCACCAGCTACAGGGGAAAAAAGAGTCTCAGGAAAGTTACTTACAGGAGTGGAAGAGGTTAAGATATGAGTGGCCACATTTATGGATTTATCTTTTTCCATTAGTTTAATAAAGATGTAACCATGATATCCTGTTGATAAATCTCACCTCAACTAAATATCTGATCCTATCCTATCTCATAAAACTTGCAGCGGTAGCCTTTATCATGAGTGCTAAAGTGCAAAACCCATGTACATGAGAAATGATAGTTACCTTTCTCAAGTCTTCTCTCTACATCTAAAGAGGACTTCTAAACTTCCACACATACACAGGAGATTGTGTACATGCACATATCTTCTCCTTGATCACTGATTTGGATCTTAGGCTCTGTTCCCAATGGTACCATGGCTTCTGTTTATACAAGATCAGCGGCGTAACTAGAAATGAATGGGCCCCGCAGCTACTCCGTCCGTTTCCTACAGTGTCACTGTATATAATGTCATTCTATAATAATGTTGAGGGGGACCTGACAATAAAATCTATTAGTTCTCATCCTGGATGGGCTCCTTCTGAGTTGGGGCACCAAAGCAGCCGCTTCCCCTGCTTACCCTATACCTACGCCCCTGTACAGGATGGATATAATGGAGACACTCTCATCTAATCCATTATATCCAGTTATAATCCATTATGAAACATTAGGATCTGCATTTTTTTCAACTAACCTGTCAAAAAGTAAGCAAATAAAACTCTTAAATTATCACCAGGGCTTATCAAAATAATCAGGTTGGACACCTCCATACCCATACGTATGCTCTACTACTCTAGAGTGTATATTTCTTGCTCAGGCAGTTTCAAAATGGTGGCACTTCCTGTTCCTACCCAGTAGGGATGCAATTCACACTTGGGGTTGTTCAGCCTTGTATAATGGCACTGTTCCAGTGGGTTTCCCTTCCCCCTCATGAGTAAAACATCATTGAGCATTCTGTATTACACATTAATAGGAATCTGAGAAATCAATTATGAGTCAAAGAGATCCATTAGGTTCCATTGCAAATTAGAACTTTTATAGCCATCATGGATCCTGTTAAACAGTGACCATGTGACGGCTTGTATGTAACTGCTAAGTCTGGACGCACATAACTTACCAGAAACAAGTGTACGACATGCAACTTCAAAACCTTCCTTACTTTGCATACAAAATATTATAACATATAATTCAGTGGTATTCTTAGACCTGAAGACATGGTTTTAGCTTTGTTCATGGTACAGCAGTCCATAATGAGCAATACTGACATATAAAATAACTGAGACGTGTCCTTTAAGGAGAAATTCAGACAGCTGTTTTAAAAAACTTTCATATTGAGGCCACAACGCAGATGATTTTTAATCAGCAGTAAGGTCCATATGTCCATGTAGGACATGGTCGGGGCAACTGCCAGAGACAATTTTCAGTTCCAATGGTTTTCAGGTTTGTGTTCAGTGATATGGACCAAAGTAGTGCATGTCGTAAGTACTGAGGGTTAGTGTGGAAAAATGGAGGTATGAATTGCACTATACACTTTACCGGGTCACAAAAATACAGCTGTCGGAATCATGCCTAATTCCTTGTGTTAAAAGGGTTGTCCGACATATTTAAGAAATAAAATAGCAATTGTGATAAAATAATAAAATAACACATACGGTACTTACCTATTATTCTTACCTCCCTGTTGCTGCAGCCATGATATAATCTTCTTGGTTGCAGTAGTGATGTGTTGTATACACTTGACATCACTGCAGCCCTTTACTGGCCTCAGCGGTATATAGTAAGGCACATGAGTGCTAAGGCCAGTGACTGGCTGCAGTGGTTATATGGATATATGGGCACATCATTACTGCAGCCAAATAAACAAAGCTGGGCAGAGGGGATCGGTAAGGTAGTGCTGGAAGTGGCAGGGTGACATAGAGGATTTTTTCATTTTAGATAAGTCGGACAAGCCCTTTAAGGTCAGTTTGAGAAGGAATCAGAAACCGGTATAGTACTATGGAAGTTGAGTTTTACGGGCACAACTTGGCAATGTCTAATGCAGTGATGGCTAACCTTTGACACTCCAGCTGTGGTGAAACTATGACTCCCGGCATGCTCCATTCATTTCTGTGGAGTTCTGAAAACAGCCAAGCAAGTGTGCATCTTGGGAGTTGTAGTTTAACCACAGCTGGAGTGCCGGGGGTTTAGCCATCACAGGTCTAGTGCATGGCATATGGTACTCTTGTTTGTGTTCCCTGATTCTCTGTGTCTAAATCGCCCCTTCATGTCCTTCACTAAGCATAACACAGTGTATTAGGCTTTCCCGGAGTATTCCTTTAAAAAACTGGGTTGTACAACAGGCTTTGCACTTCTACGTCTCTAGAGGGCTACTATAAATGACCTATAATCAGTTTGTTAACTTCACATCTATATTTAAAGCACCAAAATCCTCAAGTGTATCATTTCATTCAGATGGAATGTGCAGGGAAATAGGAAAGATCTTGGCTATCTAGAAGACATCAGCCCATTCTTACGCCAGGTGGTGAGAAACCTATAGATCTGGTCAGTAGTGCCTGTGGGTGAGCACCAATCTTTTGTTTTCTCTTTTAGAACATTGAATAAAAGAAACAGAATTCAATAGTTGAGGAAAAAATGCAGCATAAAGTGGAGCCAAAGCACAGAAACTTCTGAACACTTATTCTTGGCCGTTTTATTGTCCATAGAGATCTAATCCAACTTTGGCGCTGGTCCATACAGTACATGCCTAATCCATACTTCCTAAGGACTACTCTATCTGACTGCTATTCCTGTCTCTCTTACCTTTTTTTCAGGACACACTCACCACAGTCCTTAATATGGGCCTGACTCACTGTCCAAGGGAACACTTGTCAATCTGTATCTGTAATGTTCATCAGCAACCAAAAGCCCTTTAATACTGCCCTTTAGTAAAGTAGAAGACAGCATAGTCCCTTTAAACAGAAGGTACAGAGCTTACCTCCATCATATACCTAAACAAGAAGGTTAATCCTCATTTAGGGCTAATGGGAGGAAGGATGCAAATTTAGAAGACGATTAGCTCTCTTTATGGGAATGAGCTATGTAAAGACTTTCCTATGTATTTAGGGTAAGAATAAAATCCAACATCTTATTAGATTATAGGATTTTTTTTTAAATAGTTCCTTTTGTAAGTCTACTCTTCCAATTCTAAGAAATTAAATCATTAAATATACTAAAGAAAGGCCCCAATGCCCCATAGATGAGCCTCACCGAGTGATTAGCCGTGCTTTCATGAAGAAATGTTTCCAGGAAAAATCAAAAAAACTGTCAATTTATCGTCAGTGAATATCGCCTAGACCTGTAATGTCTAACCACTGGCACTCCACCTGTGGTAAAACTACGACTCCCAAGATGTACACTTGCTTGGCTGTTTCAGAACTCTATAGAAAAGAATGGAGCATGCTGGGAATCATATTTTCACCACAGCTGGAGTGCCAGAGGTTAGCCATCACTAGCCTAGATGGTCCTCTCTTTTGTGTTCCCTGAATCTCTGTGTCTGTATTGCCCCTTCATGCACTGCACTAGGCATAACACAGTGTTTTAGGTTTTCATGGAGCATTCCTGTAAAGAACTGGGTAGTAAGACAGGCACAGCACTGCCAGGACTCTAGAGGACTACTATATATTATCTATAATCAGATTATTAATTTTACATCTCCATTTACAACAACAAAATTCTCAGGTGCAGTTCAGTATCACTTGCAGTGAAACAGGAAAGACCTTAGCTATAAACTCAGTCTAGAAGATGTGAGACCAGCCTCAGGCCAGGTGGTGATGCATGTTGACGAGCACCAACCTTTTGTTTTCTACTAGAACACTGCATGAAAGGAACATAATTCAGAAGTTGAGGAAAAGGTGTAGCATAAAGTGGAGCCAAAGCACAGAAACTTCTGGATACGTATTCTTAGCCATTGTATTGTCCATAGAGATCTAACTATGGCACTGGTCCATGCAGTACATCAGCATGCCTAATCCACACTTCCTAAGGAATGCTCTATCTGACTGAAATTTCTGTCTCTCCTATCTTTTTCCAGGATGCGCTCACCACAGTCCTTAGGCTACATTCACACGACAGGAAAAAACAGCCGTGTGACCATCGATTCTGTAATGGCCGTCACTCAGCCGCTTTTAGAACCTAATAAAGTCATTGGGGTTATTTATATGACCGTCTTTTATTAGCCAGTGAATAGCAGGCATAAAAAAATAGAACATGTCCTATTTTTGGCCATTTTTACTGCCAGACAGTCCCCATTGAAATCAAAGGGACTGATTTTAATGGACGCTTAAACAAGAGTGAACCTGTCTAATGGATGTTAAAAATGGGTAAACTAGTAAAAAATAACTGCCTTTTAGAGGTTAAAATAAAAAATGTATTACTCACTTTATCCACTTCATCCACTTGCATGGTCCTTCTGTATCCAATAAAGAACGGCTGTCCCTGTGCATGCAAGTGGGTGAGCTGAGTAATTTATTTTTTTTTCGGCATAAAAAAAAGTATATTATTATTGCTGGGGACCATTATTACTGCTGTGGGCCACTCTGAGGAGCATTAATAATGCTGGGAGCCACTTTGGGGGGCATTATTACTGGTGGAGGCCACTGTGGAGGACCTTTTTATTGCCAGGGTCCACTATGGGGGGGACATTATGTATACTGCAGAGGTTGGGATTTATATATAAAAAAAAAAGCCATAGAAAATCATCCATTTTTAATGGCCGTTAAAAAAGGATGCAAAACGGCCATTAAAAACTGTAGAAACATAGGGGTTTTTCATGGCTATTTTTTCCACTGTCTTGTGAATGTACTGTTAATATGGGCTTGACTGACTGTCCAAGGAACAATTGTCTATCTTTATCTGTAATGTTCATCAGAAACCAAAAAGCTTTAAATACCGCCATTAAAAGCCTAGCCCTCTTAAACAGAAGGTACAGAGCTTACCTCCATCACATACCTAAACATGAAGGTTAATCCTCATTTAGGGTTAATTGGAGGAAGGATGTAAATGTAGATGAAGATTAGCTCTCTTCATGGGAATGAGCCATGTAAAGACCTTTCTATGTATTTAGGGTAAGAATAAAATCCAACATCTTATAGATGTACAAAGATTTTTAGAATATTCCCTTCTGTAAGTCTACTATTCCAATTCTGAGGAGAAACTAAATCATTAAATATTCTAAAGAAAGGCCCCAATGTCCCCCATAGATGAGCTCCACAGCATGGATAAGCTGTGCTTTTACGAAGATTTATCTTTTGAGAAAAAATTGGTTTCCAGGAAAAATCTACAACACTGCCAATTTAATGTCAGTGAATATCCCCTAGGAGATAGCTTCACGTTTCTCAGAGGGTTTTTTATGGGGGAAGTGGTTTTCAAGAGTATCAAACAGTCCACTTATATATTCCCTTTTCTACATGCTGTTTTCCCACATATGACTTCCCCCTCAGTTGGTCCCACCTAATGAAAAACATGTTGCCCAGTAAAGATATACAGAAGAATTGAGGGACTCCATGGGTTAAGAAGAAATCTTATGGGCACAATCAAAATCATTGCCAGCTGACAGTTTTCTGGTCTATAAATGGCTTTCTTCAGAGCGGTTACATTAACTTAACCCTCATGCTGAGTTTACAAACTGAGCAGTATTGAGCTTTAAAGTAAATAAGTCAGAAAATGGTGGTATCTGTAGTATAACAGTATAGATTATGAACCAGGTTTTTCTTGGTCATAAAATAAAATGTACTTTGATCCTAAGTACTGCTATTAAACAATACTGTAGATAAAGCAACACGGCTATCTACTCTGCATATTGAACTGTTAGTAATAGTCACCACTAAGCACTGCTCTGAAGTTTCAGCAAATGATGACCATATGCTTTAAAGGGATGGTCACATATCGCCCTACCAGAACATATAGACATCATAGGGTAGGGGTGCTACCTACTCAGGACCCCCTCTCTGAGTCAGAGTGGAGATTCACTTGGAATACTTGAGCTACTCAGGTATTACTCCTGCATTGCATTTATGTATGATATTTTTGAAGTCGGTTTTGCAGGAGTCAATGTTGCCATTAATTGACAAATTTATCAAAATGTAGCACGATGTGGATAAATTTGTCACATTTTGAAATATGTTTAGAGACAGTTATTCAGTTTTATACCACCACTGAAGTGAGATTTACTGTAGTGAAACATTTTTAAGGGTTTATTTACCCCTGGGCACCTTTTCTGAAGAACCCTTAGCACTGTGTGTCCAGTGGTAAGAATCATGTTTACCTTATCCACGTTGCTAGGTTCCGGTCCATCACTCCCCATCAGGCGCCACAGGTCTCAGGTCTCCGCATGTACAGTTTGACATGAGTCAAGTGCCACTTCAGCACAGTGACATGACGCATAGGTGACACATCACTGCTGCAGCTGGTTATTGGCTGCAGTGGTCACGTGACCCATGTCAAACCGGATGTTGACATAGGGAGACCCAAGACCTGCAGTGCCCCAGGGGGGGCAATGGAGCTGGAACCCAGCAGAGGGGATCAGATAATTATGATTTCCACCGTGGGCCTGACCAGTCTTGGGTGTCTACACTAAACGGCCTCAGCAATAAACAACACAATTAAAAGGTCATTCATAAAAAATTCATAAATGTGGCATGCACTTTCTCACCTAAGCATGTCCACTGTCAAGGACTAAAAGTGATGAACATGGTGCAGATAAAATTAGACAAAAATTAGTGCAAACAATGCAAATCCAATGATAAATTCCCCTTTTTGTTTTTGGAAGTACCACAACATGCCAAAACTCTCCAATGCTGAGAAATTGCATAAAGGAACCAAGTGCCTTTCTAGGTATCTGTAATAAATAATGGTTCTAGAATTAGGTACAGTATATCCCATAATTACCCATTTAGCAATTTCCACTGATTTTCAGTTATTTATATACTCATTAACCATCCCCTGCATCTGTTTATACCTAAAAAATAAAGTAGATGCAGCAAACACTACAAAGCTGAAGAATATAGCAAATGCAGACCAGTGATTACAATATTTCTTGGCAACAGATGTTGATAATATGACAGTAACAGTGTTTTTAATAGTTTCCTTTTACGTCTAAATACATTAAATGCGTTTTTGGGGCCTTTGCATAAATTCTAGCTTTCAGAAACCGATGGAAGGAAGATTATTTCACCACTACTTATGATTCCATTACGCTGCCGATTCTGGGCTGTGCTCATCTGACTACCTGACTGGCTGCTGGCTCTTCCGTTGATGTCTCGAACACATCTGCTCCTGTGTCATCCAGTATGCTGCATAATGTAAATGCAGCTGAAGAGGAAGACACATGAGCAGAACCGGTCGAGACATCAGCAGAAGAGCCAGCAGCCAGTCAGGTGGTCAGATGAGCACAGTCCAGAATCAGTGGTGGAGCGGAAGGATAAGTAGTACTGAACTGATCTCCCATCCACAGATTGTCTGACAGGTAGAATTTAGCCAAAGCTCCAGAGAACTCTATTGCAGATTGGATTATTTATTGAAGATATTTATTTAAAGTTATGTTTTTAGTCCAGCAGATAGTTTGTGCGCCATTTTGGCAATTGACATATTTTGCTGTATGCCACTCCCCATTTGTAAAGGCGTGAGACCAGTTCAAAGTTCATGATCTAAATAACATATCCTTAAAGAACTCACATAACACTGCCATATGTTTTCCAAATAATACTAATTTTAGTTCACAAATAATGCCACCATTCAACACTAAATATTACTGGGAAGTTTTAAAGGCATTTCTAGTGAAGACAACCCCAGTTCATATGCCATATTAGGGGATATAAACATTATAAGGGGATCTTACTCGGTTGAACTCAAACTCAAACTCGGTTGAACTCAAGCACAATCAACTGTCTGATCAGGCAACCTCTTCAAGTTGCTTCCAGGGTTCACATCTTATGGAGACCAAGTCAAATACTGGCTTTGTTCCCACATGGGACAAGGAGAGCAATAGCCACCAAGTGCACCACAAAACTATATTTTGATATGGGATCTTGTTGGAAATAATACTTAAGTACTTAATTACTATAATTGCCACATGCTCCCTTTGCACAAATTATCTATTTCACTTGAAGTACATTTTCTTTTGGGATGATCCTAAGGGTAAATATTTCAACAACACTGGAAAATAAAGTCACAGTATATAAATTATATTTGCATGTTTAGGTTTAGCAAATGCATCAAACCATTGGTCCACATCCCCAAAGACCTTTTTATAGTCTCATGGACCAGGACCACACCAGTGAAATTCTGTTTAATCAGGTTAGGAGAGCTGTCACAAGTGCCCGACGCATGCGCATAACGCAGAGGCTGAAGCGGCCTCTAAGATGCAGACTGTACGCAGGCGCGATGTGATCCTGGCCAGTGAGGGTGCCGGGCGCATGCGCTGAAGATGAGACGGAGGCCGATGCCCATAGGATTGTATTGGGCATGCGCCGGATCTTGTGAAGTCGGGGACAGTAGTAGCCGCCCAGCGAAGTGAATATTCATGAGCTGGGCGGCGCTTAAAAACAGCAGTTGGGGGAGGCTGGCTGGGCACAAGTGGAGATGAAACGCCGCCCCTTGGGCAGAATGAAGACGATTCAACCAGGTTATAAAACTTCAGTTTACTGTATTTATAAGGTGGACATGGGGTATACTTAGATGATTTTAATACACTTTAGAAGACCTGTACCGTCATATATATACCTAAATATTTATATTGGGCCTGTCAGTGCCCCTTTAAGAGGCCCATCCCTGGTGCAAACCCAATGACTAGTAAGATATCTACATACCAGGAAAGGATTGCATAATCACAGATACTTTATAACATGTTAGGCAACTCTTTCTGAGGTGTCAAACTCTCCTTACACAGTGGTGATTCGGGGAACCATGCCACACTACATTCTCCTTATTGAGGGTGAATTTTAACAATTTCAGAATTGTGAATAGTCTTGGGCACCCAGTGAATAAGCCAATGATGATATTAGTATATTGAAGCAGATATGTATTTCCAGGTAAAAAATATTAAAACATGGAACAATCCATGGAAATTAAGGCAAGTTAAGAATTAGGACAATTGCCCATACATGGGTCTGCTCATTGTGGCTCTATGGTAACTATATTGAATAGATTACATGTGGTTTCTGCCACTCCGTGTTTTGGCCCAGTGATCTGGGATGTTTTTTTTAAGGTTTTTTTTCAGTAGGTGACATCTACATATACAGTCATCTGGAAACGTAGGTGTCTCACGTCTGAATCCAGAAATACAGGTTACTGGACATCAGCCGCCAAAGCTCTGTGTCTTTCTAAATGACTCAGTTTTTGAGGTGAAGCAAGAGCTGACAATTATGTAGTTAGAAGATTATCTGGTATGCTGCAAATTGTCTAACCTATGCTTTCCTCACAGCCCCAGACACCTTATCGACTAAACATAATTTACAGTCCCGTTCCATTGGCTGATAAAAAGGTGACAAGTTAATATACAAGCGAAATATCTCAACATATCTGCCAGGAGTCGGTACCAGAATGCACTTCAAATTCAAGCTGATAATTATGAATCATTAACCTGTTTGGATTTTGTGCCGAGTCCAAACAACAAATGAGAAGCATGTAGCCATAATGCAGATCACGTTCCATTGACATTCCTTAAAGTTCATTATTTATACATATTGTGTAGAGGACAATGGAAATAGAGAGAGAATACCATCATACATTTTAACAGTGTGGCACAGACAACAAAGGGTTCTCATGCAAGAGCAATCTGTGGGCCCTAAGTCTCTAACTTCTCATTATTGGGTACTGCACTCATGCCCCTCTAGGAAAACCCTTACAGATAAACCAATTTGTCTAGTGAATTGCAGTCCACCAGTAATCGTGCATACCTGTCAAGATTCTGAAAATCAGGAACCACCATGTTAGACTTATACACATTTTACAACATATCTCTCACATGTCCCTTTTGAGTGACACTCCAAAACTCTCATAGGACTAGAAGCCATGATGCTAGTATTACAGTCACAATCACAATGCCCTTAAGTAAGATAGCCTTGGGTGTCACTTTTTAAGAAGCTGTCCCCATTGTGCCATTGGGTCAGGTACAATGTCCCCATAAAATCACCAGCATGAGATCAAACTGGCCCACCAGAGTACCAGAGGATCATTGGGTGGGTCTAAGCTCTAACACATTAATAGAGCTCTTATAAAGCAGGGACCCTAAGGTCTAGAAAAGGCAATTTAATTTAGAGCTGACCAAGGAATAAGATCAGGGGCAAATATGACCATTTATGCTGCCTGTGCAGGAAAGGAGCCCACCACCATCCTATTAGGAAAACTCCAGTGTCTACTTCATTGCACGTAAAGGACTGTTAACGATTATCATAGCAGTTACTGGTGGAGTACAGTCCACTAGAGATGCTCATACCCCATTAAACAGCTTTCTAGAAATGAGCTCTAAGATGAGTACCTCACTCTCAACAAACTAGAATAAAAGGAGGCCATATACTTTTCTTGCACAGGGTCCCTTTGCAGTTTATGCAGGATCATTTTCTCGAATGGGCCTAAGGCTAAATTTACATGTACGTTGTGAGCCCCTGCAGCCTGATCTGGCAGAGAAACAGACTGTCGAGATTATCGTATCTGGCATAGCCAGATAGTGCGGCACCACCGGATCCTCATTGGCTACAGTGGGATCTGATGGGGATCCAACCACTTTCCGGCATAAATGGAGGTTTCAGCTGGACAAAAAGTACTGCATGCCTGACTTTTTGGCTATCTGAAAGCTGGCATTTATGCTAGAAGGTGACTGGATTCTAATATAGTCAATGGAGAGTGAGGCCCTATCCGGCTGTGTTTGATTCAGTGAACTCCGTCAGTCTGTTCCTCTGTCGGATCAGGCGGCTGAGGTTTACATCGCATTTGTGAACATAGCCCAAGGAAGTTTAGTCTGACGCTGCATGAGAGACTCACAGGTAGAGATGAGCAAATTTATTAAAAGTTTGCTTCGACTGATTCGCCGAATTTCACCCAAAAATATGCTTTGTGACGAATTACTTCGTCACAAAGCACAATTTTTTGTAAGCAGCGGGTGCAATAACAGGGAGCTGTGATAGCGCCGCCCCCGTCATTGTACCCCTCAGATGCCACGTTTATACATGATCGCGGCATCTGAGTGTAAAATAATAAAAAAAAATTTACATCAAACTTACCGCCTCCATTTGCGAATTGAATTTATCCTGAGATTCGGATCGAATTCCACTTCGTGGTAATCGATTCGCTCATCTCTAATCATAGGGATCATTTATTAACATGAAGCATAAGCGTTCTCTATGTATAAGATTCAGGATATACAACTATAATGGCTTTGGAGAGCCCTGGGTAACAGCTCCTGTAGTTACTGCATGCACCCCATGATCAGCTATCAGGATCAACACCATCATTTATATTAGAATATATAAGCACTATTATTGATATTAAGCATTTCTCCTTGTCTGGCAGACTTTGTGTTTTAGACAAGAACAGCATAGTGTGCCATGCTTTTTATGTGCTCTTCATAATACCAGTTGTACCCCAATGGGTCCCAATTAGGCTCTGTTCACACTTTGCTAAAATTTTCATCTTTTTTCTCTGTTATACTATAGAAACAGAAAAACAAAACTAATGGAGTATTTAACACCCAAAGCTCCTAATGGATTCTGTTGACTCATAATGGATACATTGGGTTTCCATCATAATGTCATTTTGATAGGAAGTGCAGCATGCCTACCCATTTTTCCTGTGAAATATCTCAGAATTTTAGTTGGAGCAGCATTCAAAATACTCATCTTACCAGCAAAAGATGCGTGGTCAAAAACACATTGAAAACTATATTTCACATTATAATCGCATGCAGTAACACTGTCTGCTTTTTCTCCATATGTCATACAAGATAGATGTGCCTATATCATTACATTCTGCAAGTCTTCTGGCTTTTATATAACTGCAAAAATAGTGCATTCTTCAACAGTATTCTGAAAGCACTGGAGCCCGATGGAAGCCCGTTAGACCCCATTAACTTATGATAGGGTCATGAGAATGCTTGTTGTCAGCGGCACATTAACCCGTGTAAATAGGGGATGCACTACCTACAATAATATGAAGAATAAGAATGGCATTACAAATGATCGTAAGTAGTGATTGATTATTCACGCAGCCTTTCATTTTGGTAGTTATCTGCGCATGCGCCATGTGAAATGTCCTAAACAAGAAACCAGTTGATTTGCTATTTCTAGGGTTGCCACCTTTCCTAACAAAAAATACTTGCCCAGTTTAAAATGGAAAAATGGGGTGTGGTTTTAGGGTGTGGCTTGAGAAAGGGTGTTATTTGTGCCTTTTTCTAAAAGAAAACTATTACCGTTTTTCCCAGTTGTTTTTAATATAAAATGCTGCGTCGGCGTCACGTGTGAACATATGTAATGAATTAGCTCTTATGGAGAAGCAAATAACAACAGGCCAGGAAAAATCCCTCCCTTTCACCTATTTCACTGCTACCTCTGAACCACACTGTCCCTTGCAGGAGCCCAGTTTGCCCTGGGTTGTTCTGTAAAACTAGTAGAAGACAATGGTTTTTGGTACCAGTCAGTGAGAAATAATGTTGGTTCTGACATAACCTCACCTCTTCCATCTGTAAGAAATCTAGATCTTCCTGTTTAATGATCAGCATAACGGGTATAGCAAAAGAAGCGGTCTACAGGTTTTACACTGAAGATCAAGTGTGGACAGGAGGACAGTGTAACATGGCGACTTTACTGATATCTGTGTGATGATGTCTATGTGTCATAAATTAGGTCTATGCACTGATATCTACGCCAGCCACTATGCCAGATTTCAGTGTTCTTTTTCATGCCACTAACATGGTGTGTTTTATAAATCTGCCCCAGACTCGGCAATGACAATATAATAAACGTTAAATAATAAAATAAAAGAGGATAAAAGTTAAATACACAGAGGTATCTGCAAGCACTGCCAGAAAACTGTCAATGCCTACACTGGGAAATGTGTTAAGGGTGTAGACACTTTGCAAAAAAAAATGACCAAAAGAATGTTCCTTTCATGTGTAAGTTTAACAATGATTATTGACTGAAATATTGAGTGTGTAATCTGACCCTGTACAATGGAAGCATTCACAGATCGATGAATCTTCAAGATCAAGAGGTAGTTGTCAGGAGTAGAACCGCTATTGTGATGTCCTACATGAACAGGATTAGTGACTAGGATTGCTCTGTTGCTTAATGTAACATGACTGGAGCTATCGACAAGAACTGAGCTGCAGATTATATTGTAGTTATAGATGAGCATACATGCTCAGTCAACAAAAAATTTTGGCCCTTAAAAACAATTTCAGCAAACTTTTAAAATGTTAGAAACTCCAGATGCCCCTCCTTCCCTTTTAAATGCTGCCGTGTCCCCAAACAGTAATTTATGACCACATATGGGGTGTTGTCCTATTCAAAAAATAATGCCTGACAAATTCTGTGATGCATTTTTTCCTGTTATACCTAGTGAAAATGAAAAAGTTGGGCCTAAAGCAACATTTACTTGTAAAATATGCAATTTTTCATTACCACAGACTGTTTCTAATTTCAACGAAATGCCTGTTGGGCTAAAGCACTCACTAAACCTCTTTAAATATTCCTTTGGGGTGTAGTTTCCAAAATGGGGCCAGTTTCTGGGGGTTTCTACTGTAGGGGTACCTCAGGGTGTCTTCAAACATGACATGGTGCCTGAAAAATATTCCATGGAAATCTGCCTTCCAAAACCCATTTGATGCTCCTTCCTTTCTGAGCCCTGCCATATACCCATACAGCACTTTAAAGTCACATAGGGGTGTTTCTGTAAACTGAACCAGGGTAATGATTGGTAATGATTGATGTGTTACAGGAAAATTTGATCAAACTGGAAAATCTGCAAAAAAAGTGAAATTTTACCTCCATTTTCCTTTAATTCTTGTGGAATCGATCAGAATCCACCTTTCATTTTCAAAGGAGCTCTGAAAAATGAAAGGTGCTATTGGCAACTAAGCCAGATTTCATTTACACCAGTTTTGATAAATCTCCTCCAAATCGTTAACAAAGTTTATAATGTCGGCTTTGAATAATTTGGGAGGTGCAAAAATATGGGTGGTTTCTGTTATGTAAACCCCACTAAGTGACTTCATAACTGAATTGGTCCTTTAAAAATTGGGTTTACCTAAAAATTTCTAAGCCTCCTAATGTCGAAAAAAAAAATGACATTTACAAAATGATGCTGACATAAAGTAGACATCTGGGAAATTTAAAAAGGTTGTACAGCTTTGGGAACAACGAAAATTGCTAATTTTTCCAAATTATTGGTAAATTTTGGATTTTTTTAAATAAAGGTGTAAACATGTAGACTCAAATTTACCAGGAATGTGTCAGGAGAAAACAATCTCAGAATGGCTTGGATAAGTAACTGCGTCCAAAGTTACTACCACATAAAGTGACACGTCAGATTTGCAAAACTTGGCCTGGTCCTTAGGGTAAATTCACACGACTGTAGGCCATTCGTGTCCATACTGTGGACTGCAAACAGCGGTTCCACAATATACGGGCAAAGGTCATGTAAATCCTGTATCACGGATGCAGACCCATTCAAGTTAATTCCATAATATGGCGTGGAGTAGAGGCACAGATCGGAAGCCCACGAAAGCACTCAGAAGCACTTCCATGGGCTTTTTGGTCCGTGCCTCCGCACCGCAAAAGATAGGACATGTACTATCTATTGCCATATATCACTTGAATGGGTCTGCGCTGCAATACGGGATTCACACAGATGATGCCTGTGCATTGCAGACTGCAATTTGCAGTCTGGAGCACGGGTACGGACAGCTTATCTTCATGTGAATGTACCCTGGTTTGGTCCTGAAGAGGTTAAGTGTCAAATTAAAGTTTGTTATATCTGTATATGTGAATTATATTAGCTGCTCTTTCATATTAGCATTTCTATAGACTATACTTAGTGGCCTTATAAAATCAACCTTTATGCTGAGTAAACCTTTGTGTTGAACTACAGTGCAGTAATATGTATGAGTAAAGTCCCTTACCAGACGCATAGCATTGTACACACCCTTTATATCTGTGCCATGAGCTGTCTGTATGCACAACCAAGTAATCGGTTGTCTATGAGAAGGTACACATTAGACAATGGAGGACACAATGATGATAAGGAAATGTTCCAGCTTTCAATGTGTATGAATCCCCTTGAGAACAATTTCCATTATTTGACTGTGCTCTGTTCATTCAGGGAACATTATATTTCACAGTAGCCAAAATTCTACCTGAGCCTTGAGAACTGGTGCAAATCACAAAACTACTGGTGCTTAGAAGATAAATACATCAATAGCAATTTTTCAAATGAAAGGTAACTTGGTACTGGGCACTTTCCTAAACTAGTGGGCACAAGTAGTCCTCACTGCATGGTCTCACAAAGTGCTGCTCAGAGAACTTACCATGCACTATATATGCCTTCACTGTGAACATTCATGTCCAGGGGTGCACCACCAATGAGGTCAGGTGAGGCTAACGCCTCAGGAAGGGCCATGGGCAATGAGCGCTTTCATTGTGGCAAAGGGATTAGGTTAAGGGATTGGCATGGAGGGGGCACCTCAGGCAGCAGAAAGGCTAGGTGCACCCCTGTTCATGTCATCTTATTAAAAGAAAATCCTAATAAGTCACTAATTAGACTACAGGTACACAGCGACTTGTAGTCATGTGACATATTTGCAATGTTGCGCTACTCTGTCACAACTTGTAGTAAATGAGATCACTTTGTAACCGAAGGGAGGCAACGGCTGTGACACAAACTTTAAATGGCCTTCCAAAAAAGAGGGTTAAGTTCCCAAATGCTGATTGCCTGCAGACACCATTTGGTAAAACGTAAGAATGGGTTGTTAGAGACTTCAAAACAACATAAAAAAGCAGCAACTGTAAAAAAATTCAATTAAAAATGGCACTCACCTTTCAATCACCCGTCAATCCTGAGCAGATCCAATGGCTGCCTGCCAGTCTTTGTCACAAGCTGCCAGCAATCACATGCTGGAGCCAATCACTGACCTCAGTGGTCACATTCCAAACCTTCTGCTATTACGAGAAAAAATATCATGGTTGGCATGTGGGTGCAGCAGCCAATCACTGGCCTTAGCAGTCACATTTCATACTTACTGGCATCACTGGTAACAAAATACGGAGCCACTGGAGCATCTGCACTGAATTGACAGGGGATTGAAGAGATAAGTACTGTTTAGTTTTATTTTAGGACACTTGCTGCTTCTTTTTAGTGTTTTAGAACTCATATACAAACCCATTAAAAATTAATCAATCAAAATAAATTTTTAATGTAAAAAGAAGCAAAAAGTGTGCGTGGGCAGGCATTAATGTGTGGTGACATGCTGCAGTTGAGGTATAGGTAAAAGCTGCATCTGGAAATACTAAATGTGGTTTTACCATGATTTGCGGTTTTGTGGTAATTGGCTGCACAGTTCTTACAGATGAAACATGTAAAATAATTCCTGCAAAAATAAGTGGCCAAAATGCAAAACCACAGCAAATAGTGGTAAAATTGCATGTGATTTCACATGCAGTCTCATTGAGGTTTTTAACTGCATCTCAGCTGCAACGTCTGAATATGCCCTCACTTTAAAATATTTGTGTCACCATTAAATGTTATTTCAATATACTGTATTTTTCGCCATATAGGACGCACCTTCCCAAAAGATGCACCTAGGTTTTAGAGGAGGAAAATAAGAAAAAAAAAATGTTTTCATCAGACCACCAATCAGAGCCCCAATGTTAATCAGACTTCAGATCAGACCCCCAATGTTAATAAAACCTCATTCAGAACTCGCTCAGACCCTCAATCAGATGTCAGAGCAGACCCCCAATGTGAATAAAACCCACATTCAGACCCCCAATGTGAATAAAGATGCATTTACACGGCCCGAGAATCAGGCAGATTATTGGTGCTGTCTAAACAGTGATCTGGTGCCCAGAAACAATGATTCTGTATCGGGATGAGTGATCGCATCGCAATAGCCATCCCCTCGTCCTCATACAGTGAAGGAGATTGCTGCATGTAATAGAAGTGCTCTTTAATATTCACCCCATAAAATGCACTGACATTTTCCCTCTACTTTGGGGGGGGGGGGGGGAAATGTGCGCCTTATAGGGTGAAAAATATGGTATTTTAGCATGAAAAACCATTTATCTTTGTAATTTAGTTTCTGTTACAAACCATTTATAATAGTGCCCCCTGGTGTTGAATCTGTATAGTAATTTGCATATATACCTGCTGAGGTGGTCACACATGTTCAGTTCTACCCCTCAATTTTTTTTCCTTGCTCTTACACATCATTTTCCTTTTAAGTTTCCACTAAGTGATGTTTTTTATTATTTTATAGATCTAGGTTACATGTTTAGCATATATGTAAAAACTCCCTCATAACATTACAGCTGGGCCACATACGGTTACGTTTGCCTATATCAATATGTGCGTTTTAGATTAAAATTAAGCAGATGATGTAAACCTTTATATCACACAATTTCAGATGGAATAGAAATAGAAAACAAATTGGGTTTCTTTCTAAAAAAGGGGCCTGTATTTGCTGTGAAAATATTACAGGCGGGCGATTCTTTGCTAAATCAGAGAGCGCATTCATTATGTGAACAGTACTCCACAGCTGTATTCAATTGCTGTGAGTCTTTCACAACCCACTTGTAAAAAAATCCAAGAAATTTGATATAAACATAATACAAAAATGTTTTCCTGCCCTGTGAACAAACTTGTGTCTTCTTGATTCAGTAGCAAATTCTTTACATCCTCAGTTAAGAAGTATAACAGTGTCTTATTCACTAGCCCCACGTTTCTCTTTATCTACACTGGCCTGAGATAACCAGCGTCAGCCAAGGCATAGTAGCAATACTTATTTTTAGCCTTACATCTTACTCACTCATTTTTACATTTCTCTATCATGGTGATTTTATTTATTTATTTCTGGACATGTGATAATATGACAGTTCATGGGTGGTAGTGTTTCATACAGTTGTCTCTGGAGCATTTTTTTGGTGCTTGAGTTTGGTGATCTACCAAGAAACCAGGTACATGGAGGACACTGCTGCAAATGTTTTTGTGCACTGTTTGCATTCATAGCAGTGATGGCAGCCACAGGTATTTAGTGCACTTGGTTCACAGCTATGTTTTCCATGCTACTTTCATATATGAACTGCCGTGCTCTTTGTTATAGAGTGCTGTATATATAGCATTAGCTGCCATGCAGTGGGTGAGACCCACACCAACTAATAGCACTGGACAGGTCTTTATATGATTTTTCAATTAGCTATTAACTAGAAATAAGTGACAGATTTTATGCTTCTGCGAAGAAGCCAGGAAAAGAACAGCCTGTCCAGGTACCCATACAATCCATAAAACTTCATACTTGGTTTGGCCAAGCATATATGTGATTTCAGTGAGGAGAGGAGAATGCTGCTTCCAGGAACCTCTGGTGGCTTATCGTCTCCCAGAACAAATTATCAGGCACTGAAATTTAATATACTTGACCCTTCTCTCCCCCGACATCATCTGTTGGGGTTAAGTCAATTAGGCTCTCTGAAAATGGGTGGAGGGGGGCAGACAATATGCACCGACAAGAGAAGCAGGAGCAGAGGATGGGAGTGGTAGGGGTTCTGGTTGTTACAGTCAATGATAATGGCTTTCCTCACTCTGTTGCTCCCTATGGGTAGGGCCATGCAGTGAAAGGAGGTGCCCATGAGAAGTGTTTTAGGGGTGATAGGTAGGACATATAGAATGCAATGGCCGGCATATGGTGTAGGAGTCAGTAACCAGGCCAAATGTAACAGAATAAATGCCTCTCGTTACTGAAGTGAAAAAATGGGAGTTGTTGTACATTCAACACTAGCAAAACACAGTCATATACAATGTGAATCACGAGATGGTTTTGTATGGATTTGAGCAAGGATGAAAATGATCATACTCTTTCGTCTCTATTTTTCTCAAGTTTCTTGCTGCTGAATCTATAGCTGGCAATCTCACTTTTGCAATTGTGCCTGTAATTCACAACTGAAATATATAGGGTTTTTTTAAGATCCTACTGGCCAAGTCATGTCCAAGTGTGAAGGATGTCTTAACAGTTTTCGCCTCACTGTAGTAAAGTCTAAATAGCTTAGGTAGAAGGATACCTTACTGACTCCAATGCTCAGCCATGCAGATTTCTGAACCTTCCTGTCTTTCTCTCTTTCTTCCTTTCTGTAGATCATCCAGAGATTTGTGAATCTCTGTAGCTTTATTTAAGTCTTGTGAGGACTAGAGAACATGAAGTTGTTTCCTTACTCTCCCTCTCCTTGCTGAAACTCTCTAGACTTAGCAAGGGGCAGATCCAGGATCAACACCCAAGTTTCTTGTAGAGGCAGTGCCAGAGTTGATTAACTCTGTTACGTCAATCCATAACCATAGTGGGTAAACAGACAAAACATAACATGACAAAATAACATGATAAGCATTAAACAGCAAACAATTTGCATATATCCCCTGCTCTAGGGTAGGGCAAAAACTCTTTAATTATATGAAGGCCTATAGTCTCGACTCTCTACTATCCCTGCTGTAAGGGATTCAGGTAGAGCACAATCTACTGTTTGGCCACCAGTGGCCTAATGCAATACTGGCAGATACTTAGAAAGAGATAGCCAGATAAAGACTCTCCATTGAAAAGTTATCATTAGACTATGGTTCTTCTTCTTTCAAAGAATCATAGGATTCAATGTGGAGAGGTTCATGAGATACAGTAGGATTTGTATCAGTTGTGTTGGTGCTGATGAAACATCTCAGAATGTTTAATTACAGGGGTTGTAACCTATTTTCATTCCCTTTTGTTAGTAGGGTCTTGAGAAAATAAGCTGATTACAGGGTGTCTTACTGCTTGGACTCCCAATGGTTAGTCTTAATCTGTGCCACAATTGTTCAATTCATCTGCAGTATCACAATAGGGATTATTGTGCAATTATTGTGATAATATTGAAATCAGTAGGCCTTTTTTCAAATGTGCTCCAGACAAACAAATCAATATCTCAACATAGTCAGAAACATAAGAAAAGATGGAATAATACCAACAATTTTGCTATCATTTTTGTTCTATAACTAGTGCACCACACACTAGGGTGTTGTGCATTGAATAATATGTCATGGTGAAGAACAATTCTCTGTACACTAAATGGATGGGTTGAGCAAACTGCATATTACTTTCAGGTTAAGTGACTAAACATAAAGAATTCCAATGAGATAGAGTTCAACACTGTCTTTAATAAATATCTGTATTTGTCCGTCTAACATATTTTGAAGGCAGGCACACAGAACGCTTCATATGTATCTGTCCCTAATTAGGAACAATTCAGATTAAATCAATAAATCCTACCAAATATGAAATTATGGTGTCAGGGAAAACTACAGTACTTTAAAGGGAATCTGTAACTAGGGTGTTCACTGTTAGAAATTAGGCACAATGCCTTGTAGGACTGAATGTAGTTATACCTTTCACTTAGCAATCCATTTCTCCATTCTGGAGAAAACGTTTTTTAAAGTATATTCAAATAAGCAGTTAAGTGCATTGAAGGTGGGTCCAAGACACTCTGTTCTTCCGAGTTCATCCTGCTTTCTCTGCCGGCCCATCCTTCTCCTTCTTCTGGGGAGATGACTAGGCAGAAACCTGTCCCTGCCAACCATCAAAGAGAGTGAGAGGCTAGCAGAGGGAGGGAGAGAGGGCCTGTCTTCAGTGTGCTTAGCTGTTAAGTGTTAATAGTTTATTTTTATTAATTAAAAAAATGCAAAGTGAATGAACAAAAGAGGAATCTAAATCAAATCAATATTTGGTATGACTACCCTTTTGCCTTCAATTCTTCTTTTTGAAGGAAATCAGAAGGGAGGTTTTTCCAGACATCTTAGAGAACCAACCACATATCTTCTGTGGATCTAGGCTTGCTCAAATACTGCTGTCTCTTAATGTGATCCCAGACAGACTTGATGATGTTGAGATCAGGGCTCTGTGGGACCATATCATCACTTCTTCTAAAACTCTTGTAAAAACTCCTCTAAAACAACCAACAAAAAACTAATTTGCCACCAAAAACAACCTGTTTTCAGATACTGATCTGCTAATGAGATTTCAGCCAAGGATTTTACCCATGTGAACATACCCTTAGGCTGTATCTCTGTTTGGCAGCCCTAATGCACTGCACTTGTGAGGGCCAATGGCAGCACTAATTTGAAGGTAATAGCTGGTGGGTGGGGTAGAGGCTGACAGCTTATAGCAGCAGCAGAGACCCAGTCTTAAAGGGGTTATCGGAGACTAACAAATCCCCCCCCCCCCATATGTCGGGCCCCTCTCACTGAATCTACTTACCTGGCTCCTCGCTCCCTGTGCTTCTCCTGTTCTCCGCACCGCCGCAGATGCTTCTCCCCGTGTGCAGATAAAAACATCTGGTGTTGGGGGGGTCAGCTAATGGCAGGTGGTGACGGGGACGAGCCTCCCTAGCATCGTGGGTTACGCTAGGGAGGCTTGTCCCCCTAGCCTGCCAATGGCTGCTCAACACCCCTCACCCCCGACAGAGGATGTTTTCATCCGCGCACAGGGAGAAGCAGCTGCGGCGGTGCAGGGAGTGAGGGCATTTGTTAGTCTCAATAATGCCTTTAATGTGGGAGAAGCTGTGGACAGCCAAAGATTTCTAAGTTGCAAAGTGCCATTACAGCATTATTAAACCATTTGTGATATCCGACGCATATGTAAAGTGGATGTTGGGTCTTCAAAGGGGTTTTACAGGATTTTGATATTGATGGCCTATCCTCAGGTTAGGCCATCAATATGACATCAATGTGGGAGTCCAACTCCCGGCACCCCTGATGATCAGTTGTTTGAGGAATCTGTGTCGCTTACCGGAGCTTTGGTGAGCGTAGAGGCCTTCTCGCAGCTTACCAAGCACAGTGCTGTCCATTGGATGGCAACTGTGCTTGGAATTGCAGCTTAGCCCCATTCACTTAAATTGGACTGAGCTGCGACTAGGCCATTTGACTGATTAATGTGATGTCTCATGGCTTAAGAAGAGGCCTAACTGTTCATGGAGTACAGCGTCCTCTTCGTACAGCAGAATGGTGGGGGAGTCGGGAGTTGGATCCCCACTAATCAGATAGTGATGACTTATTGTGAGTAAAGCCCATCAATATCAAAATCCCAGTAAACCTCTTTATTGATGGTGCAGGCTCAGGAACTGGTCTGGCTTCATATAGATGGAAATATAAAAAGTTATGAGTTTCAGAACAGATACAATGATTTTTTTTTAAGCTTCATATATATATATATATATATATATATATATACATTTTTCAGCACTGCAGTTGTACTGACGCCAGATTAAAGAGATTGTCCCATTTTGGCCTTTCTTGGCATGATGGCCAGTTGTGGATGGACACTTGGGAACATTCCAGTGTCTGGCGCTCCGCTGTTTCTGTAACTCCTACAGCAGTGAATGAGAGCTATGCAAACAGTGTAATACAGCAAGCTACTCTATTATTATAACTCCCGAGTTATGGAAACACCATAGCTTGCTGTGCTACGTTGTGTAGCTCCCTTTCATGGCTATGGGAGCTATGAATGCAGCAGAGCCCCGTCCGCTTGGTTATTTCTGCATCTACGCCTCCCCTGGCCGCACTTACTGTGGTTATTCCCATCTCAGCCATGAAAGTCCAAAATGGGAGAACCTCTTCAAAGTTAACATAATTTTCACCACAAAATGAACGCTGTAAAAAATGAAACCTACACAGCAATAACACAGATGCCTTTTTGTACAATTCCACCCTATTAATTCTATTCCAGCTTCTAAATACACTGTATTGAATATTAAATGGTGCCATTAGATAGCACAAGTTCTCCCACAAAAAACAAGCCTTCACATGGCTACGTAAATGGAGAAATAAGCAAGTTATGGCTTTTGAAACACAAGGAGGTAAAAACAAAAACATCAGCGCTCAACCTTTCCGTTCTCCTGCTCCTATAACAGAGCAGGAGAACGGAAAGGCTGAGCGCTGACGGAAAGGACGGATTCGGCACATAACTGAGCCGAGCGGAGCCTACGGACCCCTATAATGGGGTCCGTTAGGTTTCCGCTCAGTGGAGAGAAAAGTCTTGCTCGCACAACTTTTGTCTCTGCTCCAAAATCATCTTCTGAGCGTAAACCTAACGGGCCCCTTTATAGTCTATGGGGCCCCGTGGGCTCCGTTCGGCTCAGTTATCTGCCGAATCCGTCCTTTCCGTTCTCCTGCTCCTATAACGGAGCAGGAGAATGGAAAGGCTGAACGCTGATGTGAACTCAGCCTTACAGTGCCAAGGGGGTTAAATGAATTGGTCGTAGTGTCATACATGATCGTGCTGAATCTTCCAAAACTAAAGCAGCTCTTTGAAACAGCTCTCGGCTTGGCTAACAGAGGGGTATGTATGTTTCGCCTGAGCAGAACATCTACATGCCTTAAAGGAAACCTGTCATGTTGAACATTCTGAGTGAACGGCAGGTACCAAGTTATAGAGCAGAAGGAGCTGAGCAGATTGAAATATAGTTTTATACAAAAAGATTTAGTAAAACTTATAATTTATTTATTTATATTCCTGCTCATTCTGGGCTTTGAAGTCAAGGAGGCGGTCCTGTCAGTGATTGACAGCTATCTGTGTATTCACAGTCATAGGGGATAGGCTGTCAATCACTGATAGGACCATCTCCTTATCTTCAAAGCCAAGAATGAGCAGGAATTTAAATGGATAAATGATAAGCGTCCATTCACAAGTCCGCAAAATGGGTCCGCATCCGTTTCGCAATTTTGCGGAACGGGTGCGGACCCATTCATTTTCAATGGGACGGGAATGTGCTGTCCACATCCACATTTGCGGATCCGCACTTCCGTTCTGCGGACAAGAAAAGGCATTTTCTAGGAGAGTGCCGGCGATGTGCGGTCCGCAAAATGCGGAACCCACATTGCCGGTGTCCATGTTTTGCGGATCCGCAAAACACATACGGACTTGTGAATGGACCCTTAGTTTTAAAACTATGAATCAATCCACTTAGCTCCTCCTGCTTTATAACAAGAGCACCACAAACGCCATGTTCAATGTGACAGGTTCCGTTTAATAGGGTTGTAAATGTTTCCTTCAAAGTTTATATTAGTAAATTCCTTAAAATGAAAATCAGACATCATATAGTAAATGACAATCCCTTTCTAACAAAGCTAGAACCAGCCCTGTACCTCACATGGATCCAGGCTCTGCTCTGCCCATTCATGGCTCCAATTGCTCTCCTGATTTATTTAAAGCTGGCAGGTCAGGGGGCATGTGTTTTTTCAGGGGGTATGTCATTTATGCTGCGGCTCTCTCCGTATTACGACTCACGAGGAGTGTCCTATCAGTGCCAGCTCTCTCACTGTAAGGCCTCATGCACATGACCGTTGTTTGGGTCCGCATCCGAGTCGCCGTTTTGGCGGCTCGGATGCGGACCCATTCACTTCAATGAGGCCGCAAAAGATCTGGACAGCACTCTGTGGCTTCGTTCCGCGGCCCTGATAAAAAAATATAACATGTCCTATTCTTGTCCGCGCTTTGCAGACAAGAATAGGCATTTATATTGTCGGCGCCCATTCCATTCCACAAATTGCGGAAGGCAACACGGGCGGCTTCTGTTTTTTGCGGATCCGCAGTTTGCGGACCGCATAAAAATGGCACGGCCGTGTGCATGAGGCCTAAGGCCTAGGATTTCATACGTCAGTGATTTACATCAGTGGCTGTGAGACAAAATCAGGTTTAGGCCTTATGCACACGACCGTTCCATTTTTTGAGGTCCGTAAACCGCGGATCTGTAAAAAACAGAAGCCGCCCGTGTGCCTTGCGCAATTTGCGCAACGGAACGGGCGGTGGACAGAGAAATAAGGAAAAACAAGCAACAGGTGGCGCTGTACAGATACATTTTATTGAATAACTCAGTGGCTATACAAAATTTCTAATTACATGCAAATACAAAAAGAAATCTGATCCAGGTGCTGGTTTGAAAAATGTGGAATATTTTTTATCAGACAACCTTTCACTTGCTATTAACCCTTTAAGTACTTCCGCCGTACATGTATGGCGGAAGTCCGGTCTTTAAACATGGTGCCCGCTCGCATGTGCAGCGGGTGCCATAGCCGCCGGGTTTCTGCTATTTTAAATGTGAAACCTGTTACATTGCTGAAATAACCCGAAGCCTCAAGCCACTAGGTGGCAGCATTTTACTGGTATAGTGCAAATTAAGTGTTCAATGATGGCTATATAGCCATTAATGAACACAAAAGGCAATATAATGATTGCCAGTTATTGTCACCCAAGGTGACATTAAAAAAAAAGTTAAAAAAAAGTTTTTACAAATATTAAAAAATAAAAAATATGAAAGTTCAAATCAGACCTCTTTCCTTAAAATGAAAATACTTAACCAATAAAAAAAATAAACATCATGGGCATTGCCATGTTTGAAAATGTCCATACATTTAAAACATAACAATATTAATGGCATTAAGCAAAAAACGTAATAGGAAAAAAATATAAAAACAGACAATTCGCTATTTTTTGTCACTTCAACTACCCAATATTTTTTTTATAAAAAGTGATCAAAAAGTCACACTTCAAATTGGTATCACTGAAAAGTACAGATCGTCCCGCAAAAAATGAGCCCTCACACAGCCCCATATACATAACTACAAAAAAGTTATAGGGGTCAGAATATGGTTATAAAATGTTTTTTTTCCTCAAAGGTTTTAATTTTTTTTCAGTATTAAAACGCAAGAAAAATTATACAACTTTGGTATTGATCGTGCTGTTTTGGATAATCTGATCTGGAGAATAAGGCTAACAGGTTAATTTTACTTCATAGTGTACAGTGTAAAGAAATATATAAAAACCTTTTTTCTCAATTCTACACCATTTGAAAAAAAAATTCTGCTTCCTACTACACGTATGCAACCATAAATGGTGCCATTAGAAAGTACAAAGGAAAATATCAGGGTCCTGAAGGGGTTAAAGGGATTTTCCAGGTTAGAAAAAAAAAAGGAATGTGTTCACGAGTTTTGGTAGTGCAGTTCAGCCTCTTTCATTTGAATGGGGATAAGTTGTAATACAGTACACAACCCCATAGACAAGAGTGGAACTGTTTCTTTGAGAGTAAAAAATACTTTCTTGTAATTCTGGACCAACTCCTTAAATTCCATTGATTATATACGATTGTGATGAATACCGTACTCCGACTGTCGTCGGACGTCAAATACGTAGAGCCAGCAAGATACAGTATGGTCACTGGTTACCAAGGCGTGACGTTATGCCGTCCCTGAGGAGCAGGTAAGGTCAGCTTGGTACAGTGTTCACAGACTCCTCCTGTCCACACGGGCACAGAGAGGCAACAAGCTGAAAGAGCCTTTTCACTGCCCCAGTGAAACAGCGCATTCTCAGCCTGGGAAGACTGCCACCAGTTTCTTGTTTGATATAAGCCCAGTCCGCTAACGGGATTTTATAGGGTAAGAAACCAACCCGCGGTAGCGTATTACTAGGCCGAAACACGGATGTTGGGATTTGTGATCGAGATACCTGACAGCACAAGATTAAATTATATATTTTATCGCCTTAAGGGCTCACTAGAATTAACACTATACACACAAAGAATATATACAGTGGTCTGAGGTTACAAATACAGATGGAGTGGTACAAACAGGGTTAAGCAGAACAAAAGTCAGTTTACCAGGTATAGGAGTCCTTTGGGTTGTGATGAGTTCTTAGCTGTGATCACATTGGTAGCAGTGATGTCAGCGGTTGTAGGTCCCTCTAAACACATGGCACGATGTGACCTCCCTTCAGAGAAAGACCCGCTCTGGGAGGGGGCCACTCCCCCTCTGCTGGGCTGGCAGCACATGAGCCACAAAACCGATTAGGGCTCATGGCTCCAGACCAGATTGTTGCAGGGAGGTGGTTCTGGGACCAATGGATCCGCCTGGGTTCTGGCTACCAGTAGAGTCCAAGCATGGTACCGTTATTTGGTTTCTGTGGGGAGATGTGTATATCTCCTTTCCCTGGCATCCCACCACCAAACTATAACCACAAGCCTGTTCATCGTTGCCACAGGGACCCAAATATGCATCTGGTTTATGTCTGTGATGGACGGGCGATTCATAATTATTCGCTGGTTCCATGATGTTTGATAATGTTCATTGAACTGAGGAATGGCCTAGACCCCCTGCAAAGAGGTTTTTCCTGTGCCATTAGCTGGGTTCCTGGTTGGCTGAATGGAGGTGAGAAATTGTAAACAACTGTGGCCTGCTAGAGGTTCTCTGCCAGTTGGCTGGGCTATCTGCTATCTGCCAGCTGATGGCTGGTGTGGGAACATGGCTGACATAAAATAATAATCCATATTCCTCACAATGATAATGATATGTAATTTTATATAGTTTCTTTAGATAAAACTGATTTATGTGTTCTTCCTTTATCGTGCTGAATTTACAGATATAATCTTTTTTAAGCTTAACATGCAGTTTAATACTAAAAATATATACCCCCCTTTATTTATTTCCCATATACACTATGTAAAGTTGGTTAAACTTAACCCCTATCCAGGGCCGTCTTTAATATTGATTGGACCCTGGGCAAAAATTTACTTGGGCCCCCTGGATCCTGCCTTCCCACACCCTTGCATGCAATCACACCCTCCACCACAACACACACACACAAAATGAAATCCACACACCTGGTAGAGTTCAGTGAATGACTGTAAATACTTCCAGTTCTGAAGACTCCAGCGGCTCAGGCAGCTCTGGGCAGCTGGGCTCAGGCTGGAAGTGGGCACCGCTTTGCAGGAAGGAGACTGGGGCTTGGCTTACCCTAGCGTTACAGTGCACCCCAGCACCCCACAGTATGCAGTATAGCATCCTATAGTATACAGCACCCCACAGTATGCAAGCGGTATAGCACCCTATAGTATACAGCACTCCACAGTATGCAGTATAGCACCCTATAGTATACAACACCCCACAGTATGCAAGCAGTATAGCACCCTATAGTATACAGCACCCCACAGTATGCAATATAGCACCCTATAGTATACAGCACCCCACAGTATGCAGTATAGCACCCTGTAGTATACGGCACCCCACAGTATGCAGTATAGCACCCTATAGTGTACAGCATCCCACACTATACAGTATACAGCACCCCCAGTATACAGTATATAGTAGAGCAGTAGAGCATGCCACAGTATACAGCACCCCACAGTATACAGTTTACAGCACCTCACAGTATACAGTAGAGCAGTATAGCACCCCACACTATACAGCCCCCCACAATATACAGCCCCCACAGTATACAGCACCCCACAATATACAGTACCCCACAATATACAGCACCCCACAGTATACAGTAGAGCAGTATAGCACCCCACAATATACAGCACCCCACAGTATACAGTAAAGCAGTATAGAACCCCACAGTATACAGCAAACCAATGGTATACAGCACCCCTCAGTATACAGTAGAGCAGTATAGCACCCCACAGTATACCGCCCACCACAATATACAGTACCCCACATTATACAGACCCTGTCACCTTTTCCTGATGTAATCTTCACACAAAAAAGCTCCACAGTTAAGGCAAACTTCTCCTACAGCAACACTCCTGGTAGAAAGGACCTTTGATGACCTCATAGCCATGTGACCAGTAATATTGCTAGGTTACTGGTCACATGGTAATGATGTCATCTAAGGTCCTTAAAGGGGTTGTCCGAGTTATGAAAAAAAAAAATATAGCACTGAAAATCTGATGGGCAGCAATATATACCTAAGCAAGTTTCAGGCAAAAAAAAAAATATATTTCCTAATTTCCCTGGTTTTCCTCTGACCCTTGTTTACATACAATAAAAACAATCTATGCCCCTCCCCCTGTACTGCTAAGGGAGTGGATACAAGAGCCGCCCTGAGTGCTGGGAGAATCAACAGAAACATGTATGTGTAGAACTAAAAGTCCCAGCTGTAAAAATGACACTGCTAAGGAAGTGGATACAAGAGCTGCCCTGAGTGACATGTCTGCCTGCTGGGAGACTCAGCAGCATGTTGTATGTGTAGGACTACAAGACCCAGCTATACAATGACACTGCTAAGGGAGTGGATACAAGAGCTGCCCTGAGTAACATGTCTGCCTGCTAGGAGAATCAACAGCAACTTGTAAGTGTAGAACTACAGGTCCAAGCTGTATAATGACACTGCTAATACACACAGGATCTTCCCCCTACCTTCTTGTGCAATGCTCTCTCTAGTCTGTCAGCTCCTGTGCCCAGCATTGTCTCCTCACTGCTGCAGCTACCCAGTCTGTGCAGCTGTAGGGGTTAAGAATCCTAGGAGAGAGCAGACAGCCCGGCAGTGAAGGGGGCATGGCCAGCACAGTGACATCTCATTTACAGGCTTGTAAACAAACTTTATCAGAGCAGGGAGAGAAGCTGACATCACAGGTCATGTGACCCTCAGTCAAATCTGAGAAACCAGCCACTGCAGATAAAGTGAGTTAATTGGAAAGCTGTTACATTTCCCTAGTTAGGAACATAGAAAGAACAATAAAATTACTCGGACAACCCCTTTAAGAGAATCACAGCTCTCACAGTTCGCTACCTGGAGTGCCGGCAGGCAGGCATGGCAGCACCCTCCTGAGTAGCTGACAGCCTGACACCCAGGGCAGTGGCCAGCAGGGCTCAAGAGGGAGCTGTCTTTGGCCGCCCAGGAACAACTGGGCCTGGGGCCAGTTGCCCCTTGTTAAAGACGGCCCTGCCCATATCCACAGTATAGGGATAACTATCAGATCGGTGGAGGACCTACTGCTGGGACCCTCACCAATAATGAGAATGGGGTTCCAAGCTCTGTACTTGGCTATCTTCAGAACTCCTATAGAAATGAATGGAGAGTCTGCCCGCATGTGCGACCGGACTCTCTATAATTTTCAGCTGAGCTGCAGGGTGCTGCAGGGGGTACAAGGCCTCCATTGTCGTGATCGGTGGGGGTCCCAGCGGCAGTACCCCACCGATCTAATAGTTATCCCTTATCCTGTGGAAAGGGAATAACTTTAACCAACCAGAAGAATACCCCTTTAAACCCCTGTGCTATAAAACCTATTATTGTCTGTCTGACATTTAGTTTTCTTACGTTACTTTTTTCAGCCTGTTTGACTGGTTTGACTGCCTCATTTAGATTGATGAATTCTTATATCTAATATAACAATAGACCTACCTTCAATAACTTAATTATAGAGAAAATGGAAAAGGAAAAGTGGATTGTCTTATTAGTGGGCCTGATGTTACAGCCCTGCTATCCTTTCTACAGTCCAGTAGTTAGTCAGTGAATGTACACTGCCTGTCCCAAAAAAAGTCGCCACCAGATAAAAAAGAAAAAAAAAGGTGACACACTCTAATATTTCATTGGACGTGTTTTGGTACTGCGATACCATGTTTACTGTTCGTTCTGTTCTTTGTCTGAGAAATTTAGAAAATTCTATAAAAAAAACTATTTGCTCTATTTCATTGGACTGCCTTTAGCTTTGATTACATTGTTTCGATAAGCTTCTGCAATGTCACAAAATTTATTTCCATCCAGTGTTGCATTAATTTTTCACCAAGATCTTGCATTGATGATGGTAGTCTGACTGCTGCGCAAAGCCTTCTCCAGCACATCCCAAAGATTCTCAATGGGGTTAAGGTCTGGACTCTGTGGTGGCCAATCCATGTGTGAAAATGATGTCTCATGCTCCCTGAACCACTCTTTCACAATTTGAGCCCGATCAAGCCTGGCTTGAATATTCCCGTGCCATCAGGGAAAAACAAACCCATTGATGGAATAACCTGGTCATTTAGTATGTTCAGGCAGTCAGCTGACCTTATTCTTGGAGCACATACTGTTGCTGAACCTAGACCTAACCAACTGCAGCAACCCCAGATCATAGAACTGCCCCCACAGGCTTGTACACTAGGCACTAGGCATGATGGGTGCATCACTTCATCTGCCTCTCTTCTTACCCTGATGCGCCCAGCACTCTGGAACAGGGTAAATCATGACTCATCAGACCACATGACCTTCTTCCATTGCTCCAGAGTCCAATCTTTATACCTCCCTAGCAAATTGAAGCCTTTTTTTTAGGTTTGCCTCACTGATTAGTGGTTTTCTTACAGCTACACAGCTGTTCAATCCCAATCCCTTGAGTTCCCTTCACATTGTGCATGTAGAAATGCTCTTACTTTCACTATTAAACATAGCCCTGAGTTCTACTGTTGATTTTCTTCGATTTGATTTCACCAAACGTTTAAGTGATCGCCGATCACGACCATTCAGGATCTTTTTCCCGCCACATTTCTTCCTCGAATACGATTGGTCCCCGCTATCCTTCCAATTTTTAATAATGCGTTGGACAGTTCTTAACCCAATTTTAGTAGTTTCAGCAATCTCCTTAGATGTTTTCTCTGCTTGTTGCATGCTTTGATTTGACCCTTCTCAAACAGACTAACATATTTTCCACGAGATGTGTCTTTCGACATGGTTGTTTAAGAAATCAGAACCAACTCATTGCACCAGATGGGGTTAAATAACTTGTTGCCAGCTGAAGGATAAACGCCCATGCAGTAATTATCCAATAGGAGGCTCATAACTATTTGCTTAGTTAAATCCAGGTGTCGACTTTTTTTGGGGGGACAGGCAGTGTATATTATGTGCTTCTTATAGGCAGCCATTGCTTTCATACTAAGGTCTTTCCAGCGAATCACTTTGGAACCAAGGAGCTTCAAGTCACACCTCTGGAAATGAAGGCTACTTCTGTAATACATCTTGCAATAGAAAGGAATCCATAAAAATAAAAAAAAGTCAATTCCTTGGTATGAAACGTGAAGAGCCCGAGATACAGTATTGACACATAGTAATATATATAATAAGCAGCATGAGTCGCAACTGATCTGTAATATTGCTGCATACCTAAGGTCTAAAGGAGCTCCAGACTCTCTCACCACTTGATGTCAGGGGAGAGATTCATTTCAATCCTTTTGTTCTCCCAGGAAATAAGTCACTGACAGCAGCATTCTCCTCCTTCCCCCACTGAGAACACATACATGCTCGGTCAAACCAGCATGCATGTGTATGAGTATTGAAGGTGTATGGGCACCTAAAAAGATGCTCTGTGCGATTAAATGACTGAAATCCTTCGTTCACCTGTTTTTCCTTTCCATTCTCTGTACTATCCCTCTGGTCTGTCTTTCATTGTTTCTATACAAGGCTGTAGTGGCAATGCGCTGTATACTGCTTGCATACAAACAGCAAGAGAAAGGCGGGAGTGTGGAAGATACAGTATAGTATAGGATATTTTTATTTTTATTTTAAAGGGAGTGTGTCACCTGTTTTTCACCAATATAACTAAGACCACTGCCCCATAGAAGACTGCATACACATCCAAAACAAACCTGCGTGCGCTTTGTGTCTGTATTCCATGTCCAGGAAAAGCACTTTAAGGCTACGTCTACACAACGACATTTGTCGCGCGACAATAAGTCACTCGACAGTGCACAACTACACTGCAACATTTGTAGCGCAACATTTTGTTGCACTAATGTCATGCGACAATTTTTATAATGGCAGTCTATGGTGTCGCACTGCAACATGCTGCGACTGCGACGCAACAGTCACAGAAAAATCCATCTCAACTGTTGCGTCGCAGTCGCAGAATGTTGCATGTTGCAGTGCGACACCATAGACTGCCATTATAAAAATTGTCGCGCAACATTAGTGCGACAAATGTCATCGTGTAGACGTAGCCTTATTCTGCTGGAAAACAGCTCCCAAGTGTCCAGCACTGCTGCACCAAATGCACAAAGCAAACCAGACTGAAGAGGGGAGGGCTGCTTTGGTGCTTTGCTCATATCTTGGGATTGGTAGCCACTAGAAATATGACCTTGTTTGAAAGCATTCCAACCTTTCAAACAATACCAGAATCATAGCATTATATCCACTATATCAGAATATATAGCCATTAGAAATCGAGTCAGGAGTGAAAGCTGTTGTTACTTTCACTTTCATCTGGGCATTTGGGAGCCATTTTTCAGCAGAAAGGGCTCATGCCCCCCGTGGCCGTATTGAATGGGTCCGCAATCACGGAGATGCGGAACGGAGGCACGGATTGCAACCCCATGGAAGCACTACTTTTTTGCGGTGCGGACCGTCGGATGCAGATTGTGGGGCCCCATTCAAGTGACTGGGTCCGTGATCATCACGGGCACGGAGCCCTTATGTTCGGGGGCATGAGCCCTAAAAGTGCTTTTCCTGGACATGGAATACAGACACATAGTACACACAGGTATGTCTGGAATGTGTCTGCAATCTTCTATGGGGCAGTGCTCTTAGTTATATTGGTAAAAATTAGGCGACAGACTCCCTTTAAGGCATTTTGTGGCATTAGGTAACTTGGATGAACCAATATGAAGATGTAACTGCAACTGACTTTTTCAAGGTTACCATACACAATTTTTCATAAATTTAAGGAAAAATCTATTCTCTACATTTTTCTGAATCAAAATTGAGTTAACATGTACTGTATATTTCAGTTATCTGTTAGACTAGACTCACATCACAGAACTGGTCTGTGAAACATGTACAGTATGCAGCTGTATAGCTGTTGTATATGTCAGCTATTAACTTCTATTAAAGTAAAATGCATACCATGCAGCTTTTTTTGCATTTAAAAAAGTTTTATGTGCTTTTCAATAAAGTTGGGAACCTGACGATAACCCGCCAAGTGTATACCAATAAGATACTTTTCTGGCATACATCTGGCTATTAAAGTCCGTGTGACCGAGCCTCATGTTAAACATTTGCCTATATTACCTGCATCAAAATTTCCGACATTTTACAATTCACGTCAAAAGATACCTGAAACTTTGGTATCGATGGGACCCTATGGAGTTAAGGGAGCCTGGTGCCAACCCTTTCACTATTGGTTGGCAGAAACCTGTACCATAAGCCGTTTTGCTAATTCTAGTGTTAGCAAACTAAGTGGTGGGGAATTGGCCTTTGGTGAGGGAAACAAACACCAGACTCTTCTGCCCTGGATGGAAAAACATGGCATAATAATTGGGGCCCATTTTCATCTGTGCAGTGGGGCCCATTCCTTATATGTACTCCACTGGTTGAGCCATTTCAACTATATGATTGTGTATGTCCAATTTATTAATATGGTTTATTTACCTTTACAGCATTATCTCTGCTTCTATGATACTGGCAGTAAAGTGATTTGATGCTGTTATGGTAGGAAAGAGTTGTCATTTACAGGGACATAGTGGGAGATTTATCAAAACTGGTGCAAAGGAAAAATGTCCGTTGTCCTAAGCAACCAGATGCCCTCTTTAATTTTCTAAAGGGGCTCTGCAAAATTGAATGTGGAATCTGATTGGTTGCTATGAGCAACTAAGCCAGTTTTCCTTTATACCTGTTTTGATAAATCTCCGCCACACTGTATATTGTTGCAGGTAATGAAATGATCATGCACGATTACCACGGTTAAAATACAAAACAGAAAAAACTGAGTAGGCGTCTGCCCACTGAGTCCAATACTCCTTTGTTCTCAGTGAGAGCTGTTTGCTTACAAAAGAGTAAGAATGCCGCACAAAGACGTCAGTGGAAGAAAATATCTGTCCATATATCTGCATTCCACCCAAAAGAAACAAAATGTAGCGATGTAATAAAGGCACAAAATGCCTATGTAAAGATACAGTCCTGATCAAAAGTTTAAGACAACTTGAAAAATGCTTCAACATGCAACAAGAAGAAATGGGAGTGAGACAAAACATTTTTTGAGCATTCAATTTAATGAAAACAACGAATAAACTGAAACAGGCAGTTTTTCAGCTGATCAAAAGTTTAGGACCACACCTCCAAAAAAAAAACTAAATCCCCCCAAAACAGAAATCTAACTTCCAAACATGAACTTAGTAATGAGTAGCTCCGCCATTATTGTTTATCACTTCAAAAATTTGTTTCGGCATGCTTGATGCAAGCTTTTCCATGAGGGGAGTGGGAGCATTTCTCCAAGTGGTGAAGACGGCTGCACGAAGGCCATCTACTGTCTGGAACTGTTGGCCATTTTTGTAAACTTCCCTTGCCACCCATCCCCAAAGGTTCTCAATTGGATTTAGATCAGGGGAACACACAGGATGGGCCAAAAGAGTGATGTTATTCTCCTGGAAGAAGTCCCTTGTCCTGCGGGCATTGTGTACTGTAGCATTGTCCTGTTGAAAAACACAGTCGTTACCACACAGACGAGGGCTTTCAGTCATGAGCAATGCTCTCTGCAACATCTGGACATAGCCAGCGGCTGTTTGACGCTCCTGCACTTCCTGAAGCTCCATTGTTCCACTGAAGGAAAAAGCACCCCAGACCATTATGGCGCCCCCTCCACTGTGGCGCGTAGAAAACATCTGAGGTGGGATCTGCTTGTCATGCCAGTAACGTTGGAAACCATCAGGACCATCAAGGTTACATTTTTTCTCATCAGAGAATAAAACTTTCTTCCACCTTTGAATGTCCCATGTTTGGTGCTCTCTTGCAAAGTCCAAACGAGCAGTTCTGTGGCGTTCAAGGAGACGAGGTCTTTGAAGAAGTTTTTTAAGCCCTTCAGTCTCAGATGCCGTCTGATGGTTATGGGGTTGCAGTCAGCACCAGTAAGGGTCTTAATTTGGGTTGAGGATCGTCGAGTGTCTTGACGGACAGCCAATGGGATCCTCCGGCTCAGTGCTGATGAAATTTTTGTTGGGTCTTCCACTTGACTTTTTTGTTCTATAACCCTCAGGATCATTTAAGAAATTCCAAGTGACTGTCTTACTGCGTCCCACCTCAGCAGCGATGGCGCGCTGTGAGAGACCCTGCTTATGCAGTTCAACAACCCAACCACATTCTAAAAGGGAGAGTTTTTTTGCCTTTGCCATCACGTGTGACTACCTGACAGAAAATGACAATGAATCCAAAACTTTGCACAGATTTGGCCTTTTAAAGGCATGTGGTTCTAAAATTTTGATCAGCTAAAAAACAGCCTGTTTCAGTTTAATCGTTATTTTCAATTAATTGAATGCTCAAAAAATGTTTTGTCTCACTCTTAGTTCTTCTTGTTGCATGTTGAAGCTCTACTTGGAACCTTGTTAAGATCCAACAATGTAAAATACAAAGTCCAAAAATATAAAATGCAGATGTTAAATTAGTTTTTCTTACATGGACTACATGGATTATTATCATCTTTCTTTTGTATATATGGTATTGCAAAAGATGTTGAATAATTGACTTTAAAAGCAATGGGCACTTTTGACAACGTATGAATGTTACTAATATTGGTGTTATCTTTAGTTAATATGGTAGCGCTAATTTTCTGCACTCCTTCATTCATTTTCAGACCCTCTGATATTCAGTTTACAACCTGCCCCCATGTCTTAAACTTCTATCATTCTCTCATGTGGGAATGTCCCCCTCACCCCCGGTAATACAAGCTGGATATGGCTGGATGTGAGATCTGTGCATCCAGGATGATGCTGCCTTCACTAGGTCTCATGTATAAGCACTGCTTCATTCCTGTACTGATTTCTTCTTCTACAGCCCATGAAAATGCTGCAATCGCAGAGTGAAAAAAGAAGGGGAGAACTTCATGTGCTGTAGCAATAATAGTGAGAATAAATATTAAAGACACACTTGCACTCAACTTCAAATTTTGCAGACATTCACGTCAACTATAAAAAGAAGTAGTGATTGTTTTTTTTTCCTTTTATGATTGCAGACAAGGATGCAATGGTGCTGGATCTGGTGGAAGACTATGGCCCTGATTTATCATATACCAGTGGCATACGCTCGTCTATGATAACCCCATGCTGCTGGAGGTTGCATCTATGTGATAAATTAGGCTGTATCTGTCTCTGGAATGAATAGGTCCCTTCATCAGGTCAAATTAGCTACATCATGAAATGCATATGGGTAGATTTATCAAAACTAGTGTAAAGGAAAACTGGCTTAGTTGCTCAGAGCAACCAATCAGATTCCACCTTTCATTTTTCAGAACTCCTGTGGAAAATAAAGGTGAAATCGGTTAGGTTTCTATGAGCAACTAAGCCAGTTTTCCTTTACGCCAGTTTGATAAATCTCCCCCATAGTCTTCTGCGGCTTAATAAACTATTGCAAGATTACTCTAGCCTCTGTTCCTAATGACAACACCAGCATAGGACCTTATTTTCACTTCAAAATACAAACCAAAGCACTCCACAGCCCATGAGAGATCTCTCTCTCTCTCTCTCTCTCTGTATGTCTTGTGGTGGAGAAAAGTACTGATTATTACTCCCCCTGCAGAAGTAGATTAATGAGTTCTCTCATCTATCAGTACACTTATACACAAACTGTGTAATTATCTCCCTTACCTTCAGACTGCATTGTATGCGCTTTGCTCCCTATTTATAGCCTCTATGATCTGCCTTCACTCAAAAGTTAGATTCATGACCCACTCTCCCCACACATATCTATTGTGTACAACCTTCTCCCCTCCCTCCTGCAATCTTTAACAAGAGAGAAGGGAGAGGCAGAACAGAGACAGCTGACAGAGCCAGGAGTAGTGCTCTGGTCGATCTAGTGCTCTGGTCGATTTTTGGCAGCAGAACCACCACCTATGTGAAGGAGTTGCTCAGACTCCACCTCGGCAAACTAATAGGATTTCTTTTTTTTTTTTCAGACTATTTTCCAATAATAACATTATAATAATCAATAAACAGTAATATAATTGGTAAAATTAAAAAATAACATTTGCCTCATTTAGGAGTGTAAAGCTATCCATATCAATGTATCATTATTTATAGAACCCCACATACTTCTATGGGTACCATATTAATGCCCTGTATAACTCAAAGGTTGCAAAAAAATACATAAAATAGATGTGTGCATGAGCCTTGAATTGGTTTTCCCACAAAGAACACGTATCCCCTATTCTGTGGATAGAGGATAAGTGTTTGATCATTGGGGGTCCAACCACTGAGATCTACAGTGGTCACAAGAATGAAGGTCTCCAATATTCCCTTTGGGGGAAACACTTTTAAGAGTGAAATCAGCCTCAACTGTAAAAACAGTGCAAGATTGAACCAGTCCTAATTCTACAGTCTGCCATACCTACATTTAGGTATGCAGTTTCCAGGCCCAACCAGACCAGAAGTGATGATGTTTGTTTCTATTCACATGACCACTGTTGCCAGTCACTTTATGCTTCAGCATGTCATGTGTGCAGGAACGGCATATAACCATTAAGCCTCTGCAGTTATATGCTGTTTTTGCATGTGTGACTGCTGAGGTCAGTGATTGGCTTCAGTGGTCACATGAATAGGAATGGCACATCATTATTTTGGGTCTGGTGGGAACCAAAAATGGGGGCATGGGAGCTATCCGATAATTCTAAAAAACTCTGACACTTTGCACTTCCACCTCAGTCCAAAAATGCAGACACCTATTACAGACTTTGTTATAAAGATCTGTCCGCCTAATTCAAAGAGAAAATTTAAAATATCTGGCAAAGAATTAGCCCCAAGCCTCTAAGTGTCATTGATCCCCCACATCTCCTCTGGTACACTTTTCACATTCAACCCAGTCACAGAAGAAGAAGCCTCCAGGCTCCTCTTTTCTTCTTGCTCTACCACATGCACTACTGACCCTATACCCTCACATCTTCTCCAGTCTCCCTCTCCAGCTGTAACTACTCACCTAACTCTTCAACCTCTCTCTCTCTCTCTCTTCTGGTATCTTCTTTCAAACATTATGTCATAACCCCATTATAAAAAAAATAAAACTTTGCTTGACTAGGCCTGTGCAACAAACTACAAACCTGTCTCTAATCTCCCCTTCATCTCTAAACTTCTGGATTGTCTGGTCTAGTTTTGCCTCATCTGCTATATCTCTGCCAACTCTCTCCTTGATCCATTACAATCTGATTTCTGCACCCTACATTCTATAGAAACTGCCCTTACCAAAATGACAAACAACCTCCTGACAGCTAAATGCAATAGTGACTACTCTCTACTAGTTCACCTCAGTCTACAGTGTCAAATTCGGCAGAGAGACTGTCATCTCCTCCTCACCATGCTACAATGTATTGGCCTGAACTCCTTCCCGACTGCCCACTGGATATGTACATCCTATTTACACATATCCCATGCAGATAGCACGTATATATAAAAGTTCAGGCAGCACTTTAATCCCAGTACTGGGATTAAAGCTCCTGCTCCTGCAATGTCGGGTCCTGGCTGTCAGACACAGAGAGGACCCTGAGGAGAAGACAGGAGCAGCTTATTACTGCTTCTGCCTTCTCCTGTGTCAGCAGGAGAGCGGTACCTTAGCGCAGGGAGGATAGCAGGAAGCAGCCAAGCCGTTTCCTCTGTTAGTCCCGGCAGTCACGTGAACGCCGGGTGCCTCAGGGCAGGAGTAGAGCTGCAGGGTCTAAGGTAACAAAAAAAGTAAAAAAAAAAAAAAGTAAAAAAAAAGGGTCAGTGTCCTCTAGAGGTCTTTTTATGACCTCCTGGGGGACATATTATGTGCCAAAAATAAACAAAAATCTAAGTTAAAAAAAATTATAAAATGCAAATAAATAGTGTCAAGTAAAAAATTTTGCAAAAATTATTTTGGTAGTAAAAAAAAAAAAAAAACGTGCACAAGATCAAGGCCCTGTCATGAAAGGGTTAAGGACACCATGTCATGATCACTGACCATTACTTCAGTGTATCATTTGCTGGTTCTACTTCCCCTCCTCTCCCTCTTGCGTTGGGGTTTCTCAAGTTTCAGTCCTAGGTCCTCTTCTCTTTTCTCTCTACACTGCCCTGATCAGACAGACTATCAGTAGATTTGGCTTTCATTATCATCTCTATGCCAATGACACCCAACTATAAACTTCAACCCGTGACATTACCCCTGCTGTACTATAGAACACCAGTTGACTGTCTGTCCGCTGTCTCTAACATTAGTGCTCTCTCCATCTGAAAGCAAATCTTTCAGAAACTGAACTACTTGTGTTTTCTCCATCTACTAACCTAACTAAACCTGATATCTCCATCTCAGTGTGTGACACTGATCTTTCCTTCACCCTCTATATTCAATTCCTTGCCTAATCATGTCGACTGCATCTCAAAAACATCTCTAGAATCAGCCCGGTTCTTACCGTGGAAACAACTAAAACTCTCATTGTTGCCCTGATCCATTCCCATCTCGATTACTGTAATTACTAACTGTAATTACTCTCCCCCTCACCAGATTTTCCCCTCTCCAATCTATCCTTAATACAGCAGCCTGGTTGCCTATACAGTATAGAATCCAATTTAAACTGCTCATTCTCATCCACAAAGCTCTCCACAGTGCTGCACCCCACTACATCTCCTTCCTCATTTGTGTCTACCATCCTACCTATGATCTCCTTTTAGCCAATGATTTTTGACTGCCATCCACCATAATTCAAACCTCTCTCCTGTCTTAAAGACATCTCCCGAACTGCACCAGTTCTCTTGAACACCGAAACCCAAGCAATTAAGTTAATTCACAACAGCCACAGTTTTAGGGTCCTCCTAAAAACACATCTTTTTGGGTTGGCCTATCACATCCTCTAATCTAACTCTTCTCCATTTACCCCCATCATTATTTTTCTGAACCAGAGCCATCATCAAATATCCACAACCCATGCCCTCAGAAGCACTACAAGATATCTGCTGGTGATTGGCTCATGCAGCTTTATATCTACTCCCCTATTGTGTTAAAATGGCTGGACCATTGTATAAAACAAACACTTGTTACCATCTGTGTTATCCCTATTTCCTCATAGATTGTAGAGCAGGGTCCTCACTCCTCTTGTTTGAATTATTGACTTGTTTGTTGCTATGTTATTTATGACTGTTTGTACATGAACCTCCTAATTATAAAGCGTTGTGGAATATGTTGGCGCTACATAAAGATTATTGTTTTTATCTTCTGTGGTCCCATGGAAAATGAATAGAGTGACAAGTCGCGTGCTCTACCTGCTACTCCCTCAGATCGGGGGAACAGGACCCTCATTCTCGGGATCGGTGCGGGTCCCAGTGGTCAGACCAACACTGATCAGTGGGAAAACTTCTCAATTTGGCACAAGGTGTTTAACAATTATGCACAGAGCTGAGTAACATGTTCCCTCTATGTAATTATATCTTCAATAAAGTGTTAAAATGGTTGTATACCTTAAACACCTCCTACTTAAATGCCATATACCAATCCTAGGGTGGGAGGGGTTGACCATAAAAGTACAATTCATCTCTTACAATAAAGTCTTGGAATTGGTCTGACAGTATGAAAGTAAATAAGTAAATGAATTGGCTGCCGTTCAAATACATTGCATTTCTCTTTTGACCTGTTCCCATATCACTATAACAGCCACAATAAAATAATGGTTCATGGGATGGGATTACAAACTGGACTCATTGTGTAATTATGGAGAGAAATTTAATATCCCTGGGTAAGCCTTTACAGAGGGGTCTGTAAATGGGACTGATAAAAGCTCTTTTATGTGCTTGGCAGAGGCACGCAAACCTTTTGCCAGTAATGCACTGTAGGTCTGACATTATTTAACATTTAAAAGCCATCAGTAGCAAAGACATTCCTAAAAACCAAGGCTATAACAAAGGGTTGAACTGATTTATATTCAGCAGAGTTAGGATTCTAGGGATTGAACTTTATACACTGGTAATCTTAGATAAACCATGTCATCTACATGCAACCCATGTAATAGTAATCTATGTGCAAATACAGGTATATAAGGTTTTTAGTTTTTTTTAAACAGTAATTTAAATGTTAAAATGTATGGCCTTAGCTTTAGGCCCCTTTCACACGGGCGAGAATTCTGCGCGGGTGCAATGCCTGAGGTGAACGCATTGCACCCGCACTGAATCCAGACCCATTCACTTCAATGGGCCTGTGCAGATGAGCGGTGATTTTCACGCATCACTTGTGCGTTGCGTAAAAATCGCAGCATGTTCTATATTCTGTGTTTTTCACACAACGCAGGCCCCATAGAAATGAAAGGGTCTGCGTGAAAATCGCAAGCATCCGCAAGCAAGTGCGGATGCGGTGCAATTTTCATGCAAGGTTGCTAGGAGATGATAGGAATGAGCAATTACATTAACGTCTAAATCACATTATAATCACTTGTGTGTTGCGTGAAAATCGTAGCATGTTCTATATTCTGCAATCTTCATGCAACGCTGGCCCCATAGAAGTGAATGGGGCTGCGGATGCAATGCTTTTTTCATGGATGGTTGCTAAGAGATGTTGTTTGTATACCTTCAGTTTTTTATCACGCGCGTGCAAAACCCATTAAATTGCATTGCACCCGCGGAATAAAAACTGAACAACTGAATGCGACCGCAGGCACAACTGAATGAACATGCTTGCAAAATCGCGCATTTTTCACTGAATGCATCCGCAGCGCATCCGGACCTATTCTGCTCAGGCTCGTCTGCAACGGGCCTAACTCTCTCAGTCAGACCATCACTGTGGCCAGGTGTGTGGTCATGTAATTAGTTTAATGTGTGATTCTCTAATCAATGCAATGCTCTTCTGTGGGCATTTTTCCCTAGGTCTATCAAGAGAGCAACAGAGCGGTCATACTGTTATACCAATTCTACATGTCCTATTATCATGAGGATTACTTCAGATGCCATCTTCCCCTAACAGCAGCAATAAACTGACAATTAATTACCTACTGTATCTACTTATCAGTTGTGTTTACTGCTAGAAGGATAATGGTTTGTATTTACAAGGTTTCTGTCATCAGAATTACTGTTATGTAGGTGACTGACATTAGCGATGTGCTGTCAGCAGTACATAACAGTGTGATTTATAATTGTGTCCCTGCCGCCGTTCTCCTAAAAAATACACTTAAAAAATATGCTAATGAGCCTCTAGGTGCTATGAGGGCCTTGATTCAGCACCTAGAGGCTCGGTCTACGAACCATTTAGCACGCCCGACTTCTCCTGATCGGCAAAGAAATCCTGCACCTGAGCCGTCCCGTTTTGTATGCGGCGCAGGCACAGTGAGTGAATGATGCGCTCCTGGTGCCGCCTTCCTTCCTTCGGCGCAGGCGCCGTGAGGAAGCCGGAACCAGGAGCGCGTCCTTCATTTACGGGATGGCGCAGGTGCAGTATTTCTTCGCCGATCAGGAGAAGTTGGACGTCACTCAAAAGGACCTGGGCGTGCTAAATGGAGGACCTGGGCGTGCTAAATAGTTGATAGACGGAGCCTCTAGGTGCTGAATCAACGCCCTCATAGCACCTGAGGTTCATTAGCATATTTCTTAAGTATATTTTTTTAGGAGAACGGCGGCAGGGACACAATTATAAAGCACACTGGTTTGTAGTGCGGACATTAGCACATCGCTACTGTCAGTCAGCTACATAACAGAATTTCTGATGACAGAAACCCTTTAATCTTCACTGGCATAGTATTACCAAAATGAAAGATAGCAAAAATTCTAAAATGAATTGTATGGATAGGGAGTTTAAAAAAAATGCTTCCTGATGGATGTATCCCTAAGGGTCTAGTGGATTATTGTCTTACTGATTGAAAGAGGTCATAAATGATGATTTATTGGTTCCGTTAGATTTATAGCTGGGTATTCCTCTATTCTAAATACCCGGGCACCCTCCTGCCAACCAACGGGCATCTCTACGGCAACTGAAAGATGTTGCAAATGGGAAGAACAGTCAAAAGTTCAAGTGACACATTTGAAAATTAAAGCATAAAAAGAGAATAATCTAATATATTTTATACTATACGAATATGTAATAATACCAAGATATATTAGTTTACCTACTTCTATTTGTATGATTCTGCATTCTACAGCATGGAAAACCTTATTCACGGTCAATGAATTTAGGTATTCAGTCCTTAAAAGGGGAGAACATGATTAGTAAATCATGGCTCTTTTCTTTCAAAACCAGCGCCACACCTGTCCACAGGTTGTGTGTGGTATTGCAGCCCAGCCCCATTCACTTCAATGGTCTGAGCCACAAAACCAGACACAACCTGTGGTCAGAAAGCAGCCATATTTTTCTATACCATGGCAGCTTTAGTCAAACACAGCTACTTCAATTGCCACCTGTATGGAGCACTTAGCTTTAGATGGTCCATGATTATAAATGGGAGGGGGGGGGGGGGGTATTAATTGGGGTATTCTAAAATATACATTTTCACGCAAACATTGTTCATGCATACAAGGTGACTTAGGCTAGGTCTACACGACGACATTTGTCGCGCGACATTTTGTTGCACCAATGTCGCGCGACAATTTTTATAATGGCAGTCTATGGTGTCGCACTGCAACATGCGACATGCTGCGACTGCGACGCGACAGTCGCAGAAAATCCATTCAAGATGGATTTTTCTGCAACTGTCGCGTCGCAGTTGCAACATGTCGCATGTTGCAGTGCGACACCATAGACTGCCATTATAAAAATTGTCGCGCGACATTAGTGCAACAAAATGTTGTGCGACAACTGTTGCGCCCTATCTGTCGCACAACTTTTTGTCGCGCGACAAATGTTGTCGTGTAGACCTAGCCTAAATTATAATAACTGACAATTGGAATGAATGCATTTTATTCCATTATTCCCATAAAATGGCGCAGCTACGAACATGACTATATTAGAAAGAAAATACCCAGTATTGTTTTTCCGTTGTGCATCAGCTGAATCCAACTTGCGTGACATGACAAACAGATATACAGTATTAGCAAGAGTGCGGAGCAGAGCGGCCGGATATTTAATCAAACGTTTGCATCCTCTAAGTAATTGAGCTAGACAGCAACAAAATCAACCCTTTCCTTGCCTTGCATGCCACCGCCATCTAGCAATAATGGAAACTGAAAACAGCACCGTTACCCCAAATAATTCTGAAGTAATCCTGTGAATGATTATCAGCTGTTACATTGTATCTGTAGAACGGAGCAGGGATTCATTAAAGAGAGGCTCCGGGATCCAGCCACATAATCTTTATGCATGGAGGCAATCAGCATTCATGTATAAATACGGCATTAGGGGCATTTTTGTTAAATTAAAATTCAGATGCAAATTTTGGATGATGATGCTTTGCAGTGGTCACACCATATAAAGTTCCCCTGGCTTTGCTGAGTCCGTCTTCCGGCCTACAAAAGCTCCATTCCCACAGATTGCACTGTAAATGAAAGGGAAGGAGCAACCGTCACGATTTTTCTATGTAACAATTTAACAGATTATGGGGCACATTTATTAAGACAGGGGATTTCGATGCCACTCTTAATAAGCCCCTATGGTGGCGGTGGATTGCAGAAGTTATGTAGAGGCGCCGGCCTCTACATAACTTCGGCGCATCCAGTGCCACTTCAAAATGTAAGACAGCTTCCTATTTGTCTTACATTTAGACCATTTTCTACACCTTGAAAATGATGAATGAGATGGACCTGCCAGCCCGTCCCGGCTTACGCCATGCCAACTTTTTTAGAATTGGCGTTAGCGGGGAAGAAGTCGCAGATTCTGCCGCAGCATGGTGTGCAACAGAATCTGCGTCAGATATACGCCAGAAAAGTGGTGTATATTGGGTAATAAATAACTTCTGTGTGTTCTATACACTCCCTTGTCATTTGCACTGGAGCCCCCCATAAGCCATAGTAGTGCAAGAACTGATGCTGTCTCCTCTTAAAACCGCTGATAGGTGTGGGTCCGCGTATCGGACCCCCACTAATCAGATATTGATGACCTTTCCTAAGGATAGTTCATCAATATGTACTGGCTGCACAACCCCTTTAAGTCCTTCCATTATACCTTCCTTTTAATCCGCTTCTGGCTTTGGCTTGAAAGACTGCATGTAAAAAAAAAAGCTGCAAAACTGCATATTTTTTTATGAATTTTGCACCTGCATTTTTTGGTGCGTTTTTGCAAAAACGAGCAGCTCTAGATGCTAGCTAAAAGTCTATGGGAAATGTAGGGCACACAAGCAATTTTTTCGCTAGTGGCTTTTTAATCCCGTACAAACATCTGCCGTTCATGTTTTTAAAGATGGCGCCTGGGAAGACGCCTGGAGATAAAGTCTGTGATTGGTGATGTCGATCACAGATTTTTAACCCCTCAGATACCATGTTCAGTTGCGATCGCGGCATCTGAGAAGTGCTCATCTGTGCTGAGATCGAGGATGCCATTTGGTTGTTGAGGTAGCCTCGGGCCCTCTGAAAGATCCGAGGCCTGACACAGCAATGTTTCTATGGTAGCAAATCCCCCATAGACTGCAATGGTAATTCACTGCAGTCTATGGGAGAGGCAATCAGATGTTTTAAAAAAATTTTTTTACTTTTTTAAAAAATATATACAAATGATAACAATTCTAATTGTTCCCCTTTCCCCATATAGCATCACTGAGTCTCAAAATGCCCGTACTATTAAAATATAAATGTATCCCATACAATGAACGTCACAATTAGGGATGAGAAAATTTGCGTGCGGGTTCATGTTGTGGTATTTACTAAAATGCGTTATGGACTCTGTTATCACGGACCATAAAGCAATTCCATGACGGAATACATAACGGAATGCAGAGAGGACTCCAGCATAACGTAAACTGGACGGATCCGTTATGCAGGCCATAGACTTCTATTATGACGGAATGAATAGCGGAATGCCTCTAAAGGCATTCCGTTATTCATTCCGTCATGGAATTGCGTTATGGTCTGTGGTAAAGGAATCCATAACGTAATTCAGTAAATACCACAACACAAACTCGCACACGAACTTTAAAATATGAAATTCGCTCATCCCTAGTCATAATGGGATTTTTTTTTTTTAGCAATTTGCAATTTTTTCATTGCTTCACCTCCCACAACAAAATAGTGACTAAAAAGTCATACACATCCAAAATGGTATCACTTAAAAAAATTTGCCATGACTAGACTCTATTACATAGCCATAAATTACAAAAAGCTATGTTGGTTAAAATATGGCGATGCAAAAAAAAAACATTTTTTTCAAGGTTTTTATTTTTTTAAGTATTAAAACACAAGACAAAACTATAAGAATAAAGGTAAAAAGTCAGTTTTACCCCATAGGGAACACTGTAAAAAATTAAATCCATAAAACTGTGGTGGCTTCCCACTACATAATGTGCAATATTAAATGGTGCTGCTAGAAAGTACAACTTGTCCCACATAAACAAGCCCTTCTATGTCTATATTAACAGAAAAATAAAAAAGTTATGGCTCCAGGAAGGCAGGGAGTAAAAAACAAAAACTGAGAATCGCTCCATCAGAAAAGGTGCTGTTTGTTTGTTTTTTTGTTGTTGTTTTTTAACAAGTAAAAGCAATGCTCTTTTTCCATCCCCTTCTCTATAGGGAAAAATGGCCCAAAAAAATGACCTCTACGCATTTGTTTAAAAAAAGGGGCACAAAAAAAAACACACCATAAAGATGCAAGTAATATGAACAAATTGTGTGGAGGAAGCCTGAACCAGACAATATTCAATTTTTTTTTTTTTTTTTTATAAATGTTATTCAAGATTCTTGCTTCCATACAAAATAATACATCAAAGTTATCATTTATATACCCTTAATACCCCCAATTATAGGGGGATAATGAAAAAATTTGAAGGGAATTTAAATATTCAATTCTCCCCATACCTTCAGCCATTTATCCTCAGAATTTCTTTGTTTGTATAGGATACATTCATAGCTTTTAATCTTATCAACAAGACTAAGCCATATATTCATGAAAACCAAGCCTGTGCAATCAATAAACTTGCCATAAATATTATCTTAATCAGAAGATTGTGTTTGTACTTACTGCACCCCACTTTAGAAAAATCACTCAAAATACAAAACTGTACCGTATGGAATAGTAACTTTAAATTTTTGAATAATGTAACTATATATTGCCTACCAGTATTGTTTTAGTTCTTTACAGGTCCACAGCATACGTAGATGATCGCCCTCAGGCCTCTTACACACGACCGTATGGCTTTTGAAGTATTTTGCGGTTAGCAAAAATCGGATCCGCAAAAAATACAGATGACGTCTGTGTGCATTCCGTTTTTTTACGGAACAGCTGGCCCCTGATAGAACAGTACTATCCTTGTCCGTTATGCAGACAATAATAGGACATGTTCGATCTTTGAACGGAAATACGGAAACGGAAGGCATATGGAGTACCTTTTTTTTGAGGATACATTTAAATAAATGGTTTTGTATACGCAAACAACGGAACGTAAACGGGAAAAAACTGAGGTTGGTGTCCAAGAGGCCTCAGGTGAATCACATCGTGGACAATTAGAAGTGTTTCTCAACCCCTATTTATAAACCCTTAAAGGGAACCTGTCATGTGGATATTTGATTATAATATAACTAATTATATACAATCATTAACTACTAAAAAGTGCCTTAGATGTATTCACTTACTGGTGTGACAGATGGTTACCTCATAATATACACACAAAGATGCCACATGCTGCATGCTAATGAGCTGATTTGAGTCCAGCGTGATGTCATTGAGTCCAGCGTTTATTTAATTCAGAGCTATAGCTACTCCCCTGCCCACCTGCTGCTGATTCATATGGAAAATAACTGTCAATCAGCAGCAGGTGGGCGGGGAGAGTCAGGAGCTCATGAATATTCATGACTTATCATTATCAGCTGGAGCTTTTCAATACAAGATGTTGGCAGATTGACCGGGTCAATTAAAGAAAGTGACCCAGCATTTTGCTAAGAGAATCAGTTACTTATTTATGTTGCCCTTAGTTAGGACACCATAAAACTGGTGACAGGTTCCCTTTAAAGGTTTAACATAAATTCTGTGCAGAATATTCAATTAAACCAGTATATGATTAAAATTGTGAGAAACTAAGCCCATATTACCAAATATCTTATTCCAGTCATCCAGTTGAACCAGTGAACAATCCCTTTTCCAGGCCTTTTGCCCAGGAGAGTGTAAATTAGTAAATTGTGCATTAAGTAAAAATCTATGACACAGTGTACCAGCTTCTCTATTAAATCGTGCAAAAAAGTCGAGGTATCTAAAAAGTCTAGGTATCTATATAAAAAAGTAACATATAAGGCCGAAAAAAGACATTTGTCCGTGCTGTTCAGCCTGTTATCCTGCAAGTGATTTTTCTTTAATACTGAAAAGTGCAGAACGTAACTGAAAATACCGTAACCAAGATAAATCAGACATATTCTCTCTCTGTGATAACATAGTGAGAATATGCCCATCCTCAACAACCTGATATTGATCATCACCTACCTTATCTAAGGCCTGTAGATGATAATTATGCCAAAGAGGCGTACAGGAAAGGGATCCCTTTATTCCCAACCAGTCTCTAATGATACCCCAGGACTTAAAGGGGTTCTGCACTTTCATTTAACTGATGATCTATCCTCTGGATAGATCATCAGCTTCTGATCGGCGGGGGTCCGACACCCAGGACCCCCGCCGATCAGCTGTTTGAGAAGGCAGCGCCGCTCCAGCAGCGCCGCGGCCTTCTCACTGTTTACCGCCAGCCCACTGATGTCACGACTAGTATCAACTTGCGTGGGCGGGGCTAAGCTCTGTTCACTTGAATGGAGCTTAGCCGCGCCCACGCTAGTTGATACTAGTCGTGACATCAGTGGGCCGGCAGTAAACAGTGAGAAAGCCGCGGCGCTGCTGGAGCGCCACTGCCTTCTCAAACAGCTGATCGGCGGGGGTCCTGGGTGTCGGACCCCCGCCGATCAGAAGCTGATGATCTATCCAGAGGATAGATCATCAGTTAAATGAAAGTGCAGAACCCCTTTAATAAGTAGCTTCACCACAGCCCTATATTCCTGTTGGAAGACAATTAATTGACCAGATTCCAATAAAGCAAAAATATTATCATGTGGGGAATTCTTAAAGGATAACTGTCACACTTAGACCCTAATTTCAATTTTCATATATATATAGTTACTAATAACATGATATTCCAGAATCAGTTACTATTAGACTGACTTACCCCATATTTAATAAGATTCAGCCCTTAGCAACCAGTCTGCATAAAACTGCAATTTCACTATTCAGTTAAGATGGCCGCCACTGCCCTCACCCTGAGGCTAATCCCGCCTGCCCTCACTAGCCAGTAACAATAGCCCCCCAAAAGTGTCAGTAACCAGAGCCCTCCACCTAAAGGGTTTATCTGCTGCAGCACAAAGGGGTCCTCTTACCACATGTTGCTTTCATTTATACACTGAGCAGACGGCAGATCTCCCTTCCCTGCGCTTCAACTCTGCATCCTCCAGCTCTGCTGAGTGAGGGAGCGTCTGCCAAGTGCAGGGACAGGGAGAAGTGCACACAGCCCAGGCACTGTTATCAGCTGCTGGGGGGGACCTGGCTTTAATCATTTACTTACAGTCCCTGGCTGTCAGTAATGTGACCCTGCACGCTGCGTCCTCCGTCCTTCAACACATAGACGGACCATGCCTAGCAACCCTATTTTAAGCACAGGTAAAAGTAGGCAGTACAGGGAACAAAACTATGGAATTAAATACACAGTGAAAAGTTGAAATAGGGCCACCAAGGTCATATTACTCGACACAATCCAATACTCCCAAAAAAAAAATGACAGTTATACTTTAACCAAAAATCTGAAGAGTGGACGCTTCTCCCATTCATGATAGAGCCGTAACTGGGATGCAATAAAATACCCCTTGAAGTAGGGAAGATTCAATCCTCCTTGTTCTAACGATTTATAAAAATTCTCCAAGTTTAGCCTTACTTGCTTTCTCCCCCATATTAGATCATTAATAACTCTCTCCATTAATTTAAAGAATCTATCATCACTCCACACTGGGGAATTCCTGAGGACATACATTAATTGGGGCAACATCACCATCTTCACCAAAGAGATTTTATCAGCTCTAGACAGCGGAAGTCGGAGCCAAATCTTTATTTTAGATCTCAACTTTGTGATCAATGGGATCAAACTGAGCTGTAAAAACCAACCAACTCCTCAGAAAGCGGTTCTAATTTATGTAGAGGCAAGAGAATGGTTTTAGACCAACTAATATCGAGGCCTGAGATTTTACCAAATGAATTAACAACTCGTATAACCCTCAAAAGTGTGGTGTTAGTATGTTGAAAAAAAAAACGCAACATCATCAGCATATAACGAAATACTATCTTCTGTTCCCAATTGTCCAAACCCTTCAATTTCAAGATCCTGCCTAACCCTAAGAGCTAGGGGCTCAATATAGATATCAAATAATAATGAAGAGAGGGCACCCGGGTGCCTCTCTGGAGGGAAATTTACCTTGTAAAATATAATAATCTTAAATTATAGAATACCCACCTATTCCATAGTGTTTTACAATGGCCATAGCCTGCAGATGACACCTACACATTTTTTTGGTCTGCCTTTGACTGCCCTTCAAGTTCAGTTTCATCGAGAAGACAAAATGGCCACTGACCCCCAGTCATTGATATTTGGATATTTGTTTCCCTTCTATAAAGCTTCTATAAAGTTTTCTTAATCTTGTACAGCTTTTCCATGAAATCTTATTCTCGTTCTTATTATTAGATTACTGAATTTCAGCCTTGAGCATTATTAATAAGTAGGCTTTAGGAGACTGTAAAATAGATAAAATTATTTTAGACGCTAGGCTTTTAATATGCCTTGCTTAATGCAATGCAGGGCATGACATATTTGTAACAGAATGTTCAACTTAGATATTTTAAGCATGTCCACATTAGTAAGCGTCACCTAAACAGTGGAGACAAGTCAATTGCCCCCGCGGGGAGACTTGTTACATGTTCTTTCCTTGAAGTACTTACGGTAAATAACATATGTGAGTGAGTCAGTTCGTATTGTGCCTGAAACAATCAGCGTTTCACATTTATTGACATTTATAAGGTGTTACTGAATTTTAATTAGTATTTTACCTAGCTTAAGATTCTTGTTGAAATGATTGTTTTGTGCATTTTAATAACCCTTGTGCAATTACATATTACTGGTGGTAGGTATGGGGAAACTATCATTCTGAGAACCTAGGTGGTGATGTGGATCTCAGATAAGTCACGTCTGGGCCAGCGATATAAACCTTTAACAGGTTTTCTAAATGTCACATGAAATGATTTTACATTGTATAGAGTGATTTATTGGTATAGTAAGGCAGACTCTCTCTAGGGCTACCACATTTCTGTACAAATTTCTGCCGTCACACCTCTGCATTGCTCCTCTACACTACTACTGTCATCTTCTGTTGCAGAGGTCCCTTTAGATCCACGCATGTTCTGGGCTATATCTTAAGATTAAAAAATATGAACAGCATAAAACATATAAAACCTTATAAAAAGCATGACATGAAACATATGTAGAGTTTCCTAATTTGTTGCCCAACATCTTGCAGTAATAAGCATTTCTGGCCATCAGAAGCAGTAAGTCTCTATATACTCGATCTGATATTATGCCCGATCATTACATTAAGCAAGATAATTGGACAATATTTAGCTAATGGATAACTGGATAATCTTTAGCCGCCTATTTATCCACAAGATTTAGGGGGAGATTTATGATGTCCCTTGCGCCAGAAAAGTGGTTTAAAAAAGTTGCAAAGTGTGGGTTTGCAAATTTTTAAATGCAACATTTTGAGAGAGAAAAAAGTCGCTTCTTATTACGTCGTCCTCGTCACTTTTCCAAAAGGGGACAGAAAACGAGTGTGGTCAACAGCCAAGACAAATGTATCTTTATTAGCGCCAGTTTTCTGGTACAAATGAAGGTGACCATAAGTTTAGGGAGGCTCTAAGCACTTGTAGATTTCTGTTTAGGTGCACGGACTGCTGGAGCATGCGCCTAATTTATGATGAGGCTCTGTCATAAATGTGGTGCATCCTCCGGCAGTGTAGGGGATATGAAGACCGGCCCAGAATGTCTGTCTTGATAAATCACCACCTTAATGTGTTATGCAACAACTACAGCATAAATAAATATAGGGGGTTATTTACTAACAAAAATTTGCTTATCTTTTTGCATATTTCTGGTGCAGATTGCCGCAAAAAGGTTATTTGCTTCACAATCTGTGACTTTTTCCCACTCACGTCGTGGTGCGGGTGGGTAAGGGGACGGGCCGGCCGATCAATCTCATTTAGCATTTTCTACACCTGTTTTAGGCATAGAATGGTCAAAATTTAAGCCAGTAAGGAAACTGTCGTAGATTTAGACCGTCAGTGGATGCGACGAAGTTACATAGAGGCCGACACCTCTTCATAACTTCAGCAGATCCACTGTCAGCACACAGGGTTATCAAGACCAGCATATAACGAAATACTGATCTTAATAAATGGCCCCCATAGTATATACAAATACTGTATGCATATTACGGCACATGTGACACAACAAAGTGTACATACATAGTATAGTGGACGTCACTTGGTACTGTAGCTCTGCTCCCATTAAAGTGAATGGGAACGGAGGTGCAGTACACTTGTGCTGGAAACTACACAGTGTATGGAGCCTTCTGCTTTGTACACTGTATACTGTCCAGTGGCTGCCTGAAACAGCTGATCACGGGGGTGCCGGTTATTAGACCCCACCAATCTGATATTGATGACCTATCCTGAGGATAGGTTGTCAATATTTGTAACTTCTGTAACCTCTTTTAAACTAAAATGATAGGAAATCCTAGATTTTAGGATATTCAATTTGCATTTATCAGCCTAGGATTAATGAGTGTTTTTTTTATTTTTTGCTGTGATTTTATCTGTCAGCAAAACCTGGCTCCATAATAATCATATTATATGAGTGCCTGCATATAAAAAGGCTGAATTTGTAAGTGGTCATATGCAAACACAACATTCATAGCCCAGCACTGAAATGTGCAACTCAGATACTCTGGGGAGCCTTGGTACTCAGTGTAATGCCTCATTCGCACGTCAGGGTTTTGGTCAGTGATTTCCACCAGTGATTGTGAGCCAAAACCAGGTGCGACTCTAAACACAGAACAGGTGCAGATCTTTCCCTTATACTTTATGTCTGTGGAGGTGCCAATCCTGGTTTTGGCTCACAATCACTGACCAAAACACTGACATGTGAATGAGGCTTAATACAAACAATGGCTCACTTCATCCTACGGATAAACATTTATCCTGATAAATGGCCAGAGTGTAAGAGGCCTGAAGAATTTTCTGCAAACCATTTATTTTGATTTAATAAACATAGATACAGCAAATACAATGAAATAGGAAATCTCAATAGGTCCTTTAAATAATAAAACATTGTCTTAAGATAGCAGTACCTTTAATATATATCGATTTTTATCGCCATCTTTAATAAAAATAAAAAAAGTAAAATGGAATTCGACATTAAATTCATGGTAGAAATAGAATGATACTTTAATTTTAGACTGGCAACTTTACTCCTGATTAGGGATGAGCGAACTCGAACTGTATAGTTCGGGTTCGTACCGAATTTTGGGGTGTCCGTGACACGGACCCGAACCCGGACATTTTCGTAAAAGTCCGGGTTCGGGTTCGGTGTTCGTCGCTTTCTTCGCGCTTTTGTGACGCTTTCTTGGCGCTTTTTGAAAGGCTGCAAAGCAGCCAATCAACAAGCGTCATACTACTTGCCCCAAGAGGCCATCACAGCCATGCCTACTATTGGCATGGCTGTGATTGGCCAGAGCACCATGTGACCCAGCCTCTATTTAAGCTGGAGTCACATAGCGCCGCCCGTCACTCTGCTCTGATTAGCGTAGGGAGAGGTTGCGGCTGCGACAGTAGGGCGAGATTAGGCAGATTAACTCCTCCAAAGGACTTGATTAACTGATCGATCTGCAGCTGTGGATCATTGAGCTGCTGATCCTCAATTGCTCACTGTTTTTAGGCTGCACAGACCGTTTGTCAGTCTCATTTTTCTGGGGTGATCGGCGGCCATTTTGTGTCTTGTGGTGCGCCAGCACAAGCTGCGACCAAGTGCATTTAACCCTCAATGGTGTGGTTGTTTTTTGGCTAAAGCCTACATCAGGGTGAAGCTGTCACACCAAGTGCATTTAACCAGCAATAGTCTGTTCATTTTTTGGCCATATACAAAATCAGGGGCAAGCTGCGCCTGTCACCAAGTGCATTTAACCCTCAATGGTGTGGTTGTTTTTTGGCTAAAGCCTACATCAGGGTGAAGCTGTCACACCAAGTGCATTTAACCAGCAATAGTCTGTTCATTTTTTGGCCATATACAAAATCAGGGGCAAGCTGCGCCTGTCACCAAGTGCATTTAACCCTCAATGGTGTGGTTGTTTTTTGGCTAAAGCCTACATCAGGGTGAAGCTGTCACACCAAGTGCATTTAACCAGCAATAGTCTGTTCATTTTTTGGCCATATACAAAATCAGGGGCAAGCTGCGCCTGTCACCAAGTGCATTTAACCCTCAATGGTGTGGTTGTTTTTTGGCTAAAGCCTACATCAGGGTGAAGCTGTCACACCAAGTGCATTTAACCAGCAATAGTCTGTTCATTTTTTGGCCATATCCCAGTCTAATTCTGTCACTAAATCCATACCGGTCACCCAGCGCCTAAATACTAGGCCTCAAATTTATATCCAGCTAAATCTGTCCCTAGTGCTGTAGCTGGGCGAGTTATTTAGTGTCCGTTCAAGCACATTTCTTGTTCTGGGTTGAAATACAATTCCCAATTTAGCAATTTCATAATTTAGTGGTTCCTGCTATATCAGAGCTATTTGAAATCTATCCCAAAAAGGGTATATAATATTGAAGGTGCACATTGGGTCATTCAGAATAACTTCACACACACCCGCTACTGTGTATTTCCAAGTCTAATTCTGTCACTAAACCCATACCTGTCACCCAGCGCCTAAATACTAGGCCTCAAATTTAAATCCCTCTAAATCTCTCGTTACCCACCGCTGTACTGTTGTTGCTGGGCAAGATATTTAGTGTCCGTCAAAGCACATTTTTTGTTCTGGGTTGAAGTACAATTCCCAATTTAGCAATTTCATAATTTAGTGGTTTCTGCTATATCAGAGCTATTTGAAATCTATCCCTAAAAGGGTATATAATATTGAAGGTGCACATAGGGTCATTCAGAATAACTTCACACACACGCTTCTGTGCATTTCCAAGTCTAATTCTGTCACTAAATCCATACCGGTGACCCAGCGCCTAAATACTAGGCCTCAAATTTAAATCCCTCTAAATCTCTCGTTACCCACCGCTGTACTGTTGTTGCTGGGCAAGATATTTAGTGTCCGTCAAAGCACATTTTTTGTTCTGGGTTGAAGTACAATTCCCAATTTAGCAATTTCATAATTTAGTGGTTTCTGCTATATCAGAGCTATTTGAAATCTATCCCTAAAAGGGTATATAATATTGAAGGTGCACATAGGGTCATTCAGAATAACTTCACACACACGCTTCTGTGCATTTCCAAGTCTAATTCTGTCACTAAATCCATACCGGTGACCCAGCGCCTAAATACTAGGCCTCAAATTTAAATCCCTCTAAATCTCTCGTTACCCACCACTGTACTGTTGTTGCTGGGCAAGATATTTAGTGTCCGTCAAAGCACATTTTTTGTTCTGGGTTGAAGTACAATTCCCAATTTAGCAATTTCATAATTTAGTGGTTCCTGCTATATCAGAGCTATTTGAAATCTATCCCAAAAAGGGTATATAATATTGAAGGTGCACATTGGGTCATTCAGAATAACTTCACACACACCCGCTACTGTGTATTTCCAAGTCTAATTCTGTCACTAAACCCATACCTGTCACCCAGCGCCTAAATACTAGGCCTCAAATTTAAATCCCTCTAAATCTCTCGTTACCCACCGCTGTACTGTTGTTGCTGGGCAAGATATTTAGTGTCCGTCAAAGCACATTTTTTGTTCTGGGTTGAAGTACAATTCCCAATTTAGCAATTTCATAATTTAGTGGTTTCTGCTATATCAGAGCTATTTGAAATCTATCCCTAAAAGGGTATATAATATTGAAGGTGCACATAGGGTCATTCAGAATAACTTCACACACACGCTTCTGTGCATTTCCAAGTCTAATTCTGTCACTAAATCCATACCGGTGACCCAGCGCCTAAATACTAGGCCTCAAATTTAAATCCCTCTAAATCTCTCGTTACCCACCGCTGTACTGTTGTTGCTGGGCAAGATATTTAGTGTCCGTCAAAGCACATTTTTTGTTCTGGGTTGAAGTACAATTCCCAATTTAGCAATTTCATAATTTAGTGGTTCCTGCTATATCAGAGCTATTTGAAATCTATCCCAAAAAGGGTATATAATATTGAAGGTGCACATTGGGTCATTCAGAATAACTTCACACACACCCGCTACTGTGTATTTCCAAGTCTAATTCTGTCACTAAACCCATACCTGTCACCCAGCGCCTAAATACTAGGCCTCAAATTTAAATCCCTCTAAATCTCTCGTTACCGCTGTACTGTTGTAGCTGGGAAAGTTATTTAGTGCCCGTCAAAGCACATTTTTTGTTCTGGGTTGAAGTACAATTCCCAATTTAGCAATTTCATAATTTAGTGGTTCCTGCTATATCAGAGCTATTTGAAATCTATCCCAAAAAGGGTATATAATATTCAAGGTGCACATTGGGTCATTCAGAATAACTTCACACACACGCTTCTGTGCATTTCCAAGTCTAATTCTGTCACTAAATCCATACCGGTCACCCAGCGCCTAAATACTAGGCCTCAAATTTATATCCCGCTGAATTTGAATACAATACATTGGGCCAAATAATATATTTGTTGTTGTGGTGAACCATAACAATGAGAAAAACATCTAGTAAGGGACGCGGACGTGGACATGGTCGTGGTGGTGTTAGTGGACCCTCTGGTGCTGGGAGAGGACGTGGCCGTTCTGCCACATCCACACGTCCTAGTGTACCAACTACCTCAGGTCCCAGTAGCCGCCAGAATTTACAGCGATATATGGTGGGGCCCAATGCCGTTCTAAGGATGGTAAGGCCTGAGCAGGTACAGGCATTAGTCAATTGGGTGGCCGACAGTGGATCCAGCACGTTCACATTATCTCCCACCCAGTCTTCTGCAGAAAGCGCACAGATGGCGCCTGAAAACCAACCCCATCAGTCTGTCACATCACCCCCATGCATACCAGGGAAACTGTCTCAGCCTCAAGTTATGCAGCAGTCTCTTATGCTGTTTGAAGACTCCGCTGGCAGGGTTTCCCAAGGGCATCCACCTAGCCCTTCCCCAGCGGTGAAAGACATAGAATGCACTGACGCACAACCACTTATGTTTCCTGATGATGAGGACATGGGAATACCACCTCAGCATGTCTCTGATGATGACGAAACACAGGTGCCAACTGCTGCGTCTTTCTGCAGTGTGCAGACTGAACAGGAGGTCAGGGATCAAGACTGGGTGGAAGACGATGCAGGGGACGATGAGGTCCTAGACCCCACATGGAATGAAGGTCGTGCCACTGACTTTCACAGTTCGGAGGAAGAGGCAGTGGTGAGACCGAGCCAACAGCGTAGCAAAAGAGGGAGCAGTGGGCAAAAGCAGAACACCCGCCGCCAAGAGACTCCGCCTGCTACTGACCGCCGCCATCTGGGACCGAGCACCCCAAAGGCAGCTTCAAGGAGTTCCCTGGCATGGCACTTCTTCAAACAATGTGCTGACGACAAGACCCGAGTGGTTTGCACGCTGTGCCATCAGAGCCTGAAGCGAGGCATTAACGTTCTGAACCTGAGCACAACCTGCATGACCAGGCACCTGCATGCAAAGCATGAACTGCAGTGGAGTAAACACCTTAAAACCAAGGAAGTCACTCAGGCTCCCCCTGCTACCTCTTCTGCTGCTGCCGCCTCGGCCTATTCTGCTGCTGCCGCCTCGGCCTCTTCCTCCGCCTCTGGAGGAACGTTGGCACCTGCCGCCCAGCAAACAGGGGATGTACCACCAACACCACCACCACCACCTCCGTCACCAAGCGTCTCAACCATGTCACACGCCAGCGTTCAGCTCTCCATCTCACAAACATTTGATAGAAAGCGTAAATTCCCACCTAGCCACCCTCGATCCCTGGCCCTGAATGCCAGCATTTCTAAACTACTGGCCTATGAAATGCTGTCATTTAGGCTGGTGGACACAGACAGCTTCAAACAGCTCATGTCGCTTGCTGTCCCACAGTATGTTGTTCCCAGCCGGCACTACTTCTCCAAGAGAGCCGTGCCTTCCCTGCACAACCAAGTATCCGATAAAATCAAGTGTGCACTGCGCAACGCCATCTGTAGCAAGGTCCACCTAACCACAGATACGTGGACCAGTAAGCACGGCCAGGGACGCTATATCTCCCTAACTGCACACTGGGTAAATGTAGTGGCAGCTGGGCCCCAGGCGGAGAGCTGTTTGGCGCACGTCCTGCCGCCGCCAAGGATCGCAGGGCAACATTCTTTGCCTCCTGTTGCCACCTCCTCCTTCTCGGCTTCCTCCTCCTCTTCTTCCACCTGCTCATCCAGTCAGCCACACACCTTCACCACCAACTTCAGCACAGCCCGGGGTAAACGTCAGCAGGCCATTCTGAAACTCATATGTTTGGGGGACAGGCCCCACACCGCACAGGAGTTGTGGCGGGGTATTGAACAACAGACCGACGAGTGGTTGCTGCCGGTGAGCCTCAAGCCCGGCCTGGTGGTGTGTGATAATGGGCGAAATCTCGTTGCAGCTCTGGGACTAGCCAATTTGACGCACATCCCTTGCTTGGCGCATGTGCTGAATTTGGTGGTGCAGAAGTTCATTCACAACTACCCCGACATGTCAGAGCTGCTGCATAAAGTGCGGGCCGTCTGTTCGCGCTTCCGGCGTTCACATCCTGCCGCTGCTCGCCTGTCTGCGCTACAGCGTAACTTCGGCCTTCCCGCTCACCGCCTCATATGCGACGTGCCCACCAGGTGGAACTCCACCTTGCACATGCTGGACAGACTGTGCGAGCAGCAGCAGGCCATAGTGGAGTTTCAGCTGCAGCACGCACGGGTCAGTCGCACTACAGAACAGCACCACTTCACCACCAATGACTGGGCCTCCATGCGAGACCTGTGTGCCCTGTTGCGCTGTTTCGAGTACTCCACCAACATGGCCAGTGGCGATGACACCGTTATCAGCGTTACAATACCACTTCTATGTCTCCTTGAGAAAACACTTAGGGCGATGATGGAACAGGAGGTGGCCCAGGAGGAGGAGGAGGAGGATGAGGAAGAGGGGTCATTTTTAGCACTTTCAGGCCAGTCTCTTCGAAGTGACTCAGAGGGAGGTTTTTTGCAACAGCAGAGGCCAGGTACAAATGTGGCCAGCCAGGGCCCACTACTGGAGGACGAGGAGGACGAGGATGAGGAGGAGGTGGAGGAGGATGAGGATGAAGCATGGTCACAGCGGGGTGGCACCCAACGCAGCTCGGGTCCATCACTGGTGCGTGGCTGGGGGGAAAGGCAGGACGATGACGATACGCCTCCCACAGAGGACAGCTTGTCCTTACCCCTGGGCAGCCTGGCACACATGAGCGACTACATGCTGCAGTGCCTGCGCAACGACAGCAGAGTTGCCCACATTTTAACCTGTGCGGACTACTGGGTTGCCACCCTGCTGGATCCACGCTACAAAGACAATGTGCCCACCTTACTTCCTGCACTGGAGCGTGATAGGAAGATGCGCGAGTACAAGCGCACGTTGGTAGACGCGCTACTGAGAGCATTCCCAAATGTCACAGGGGAACAAGTGGAAGCCCAAGGCCAAGGCAGAGGAGGAGCAAGAGGTCGCCAAGGCAGCTGTGTCACGGCCAGCTCCTCTGAGGGCAGGGTTAGCATGGCAGAGATGTGGAAAACTTTTGTCAACACGCCACAGCTAACTGCACCACCACCTGATACGCAACGTGTTAGCAGGAGGCAACATTTCACTAACATGGTGGAACAGTACGTGTGCACACCCCTCCACGTACTGACTGATGGTTCGGCCCCATTCAACTTCTGGGTCTCTAAATTGTCCACGTGGCCAGAGCTAGCCTTTTATGCCTTGGAGGTGCTGGCCTGCCCGGCAGCCAGCGTTTTGTCTGAACGTGTATTCAGCACGGCAGGGGGCGTCATTACAGACAAACGCAGCCGCCTGTCTACAGCCAATGTGGACAAGCTGACGTTCATAAAAATGAACCAGGCATGGATCCCACAGGACCTGTCCGTCCCTTGTCCAGATTAGACATTAACTACCTCCCCATAACCATATATTATTGGACTCCAGGGCACTTCCTCATTCAATCCTATTTTTATTTTCATTTTACCATTATATTGCGATGCTACCCAAAGTTGAATGAACCTCTCCTCTGCCTGTGTGCTAGGCCTAAATATATGCCAATGGACTGTTGCAGTGGTGGCTGACATGAAGCCTGATTCTCTGCTATGACATGCAGACTAATTCTCTGCTGACATGAAGCCAGATTGTCTGTTACGGGACCTCTCTCCTCTGCCTGGGTGCTGGGCCTAAATTTATGACAATGGACTGTTGCAGTGGTGGCTGACGTGAAGCCTGATTCTCTGCTATGACATGCAGACTGATTCTCTGCTGACATGAAGCCAGATAGTCTGTTACGGGACCTCTCTGCTCTGCCTGTGTGCTAGGCCTAAATATATGCCAATGGACTGTTGCAGTGGTGGGTGACGTGAAGCCTCATTCTCTGCTATGACATGCAGACTGATTCTCTGCTGACATGAAGCCAGATTCTCTGTTACGGGACCTCTCTCCTCTGCCTGTGTGTGTGCTGGGCCTAAATATATGCCAATGGACTGTTGCAGTGGTGGCTGACGTGAAGCCTCATTCTCTGCTATGACATGCAGACTGATTCTCTGCTGACATGAAGCCAGATTCTCTGTTACGGGACCTCTCTCCTCTGCCTGTGTGCTAGGCCTAAATATATGCCAATGGACTGTTGCAGTGGTGGCTGACGTGAAGCCTCATTCTCTGCTATGACATGCAGACTAATTCTCTGCTGACATGAAGACAGATTCTCTGTTACGGGACCTCTCTCCTCTGCCTGGGTGCCGGGGCCTAAATATCTGAGAATGGACTGTTCCAGTGGTGGGTGACGGGAAGCCAGATTCTCTGCTATGGAACCTCTCTCCAATTGATTTTGGTTAATTTTTATTTATTTAATTTTTATTTTAATTAATTTCCCTATCCACATTTGTTTGCAGGGGATTTACCTACATGTTGCTGCCTTTTGCAGCCCTCTAGCCCTTTCCTGGGCTGTTTTACAGCCGTTTTAGTGCCGAAAAGTTCGGGTCCCCATTGACTTCAATGGGGTTCGGGTTCGGGACGAAGTTCGGATCGGGTTCGGATCCCGAACCCGAACATTTCCGGGATGTTCGGCCGAACTTCTCGAACCCGAACATCCAGGTGTTCGCTCAACTCTACTCCTGATCTAATTCAGAGTGTTACTATGTATCTACTATACAGCTGCAACTGTAACTGCAACTAAGGATTTATTCCAACCATGAAGGTGTCTCCACAAAGACATTCCAAAAAATATTCTGTACACCTCACCATTATGCCTATGGTATACCAGCTTCTTGGTCATCCCATTCCAAAACCATGGGTGTTAATATAGCGTTGGACTCACTTTTGTAGGTATAACAGCCTCCTATCTCATGAGAAAGCTTTCCAGAAGATTTTGGTGTGTCTTTGTGGGACATTTGTGCCCATTCAGCCAAAAGAAAATTTGTGAGGTCAAGCATTGATGGTGGACAAGAAGGTCTTTCTCACAATCATCATTCCCATCACATCCCAAAGATGTTTACTGAGGTTGAGGAACTAGAGTTCCCAAACATTAAACTCCTCAAACCATGTATTTATTATTGGATCAGTGATTGTGCAGGGTTTGAACTAAGAGTGCTAAAGCTGGCCATACACAGTTCGGTCTACATATAGCCATGCTCTCGAAGTAACATGAACTCTTGGATCTGCAGATTATGAATGCTTTTCAATAGAGAATCTGGATAAGCAACCACCAGATGCCAGTTATCTGCCTAGGGAACAAAATATCTGACTAATTAAAAATACAGCCTTTGTCAAGTCAAGGGAATGCTGTTTTATGCTCACATCCATTCCAGTAGATTCAAATTTTTGGCAAATTCTGCCTATTTTCTGTATGGTGGTCTAAAACAAGGATATACAGTGGATACCATTGATAAGGTCCCAAAGCAAAGTTAGCACTGGTTCCTCCCATCATACTGTTCACAGTAGATGGCAGGCTGAACAGTAGTCATTCCACCAGATGCATAAATAGAGTAGTTTTTTACTTTAGCTTTAAGCAAGTGGTAAATACTAGTAGACAGTAGTGCTAGTTAGGTGCCGAGGAGAGTCCATATCATCAGCAACCCAACTGACAACTTACTACCACAACTACCACAGTGTAATGGTGATTGATAGTAATATTCAGCCAGTGTAAGTGATCTGCAGATAATTAGCACTGATTATGTTAGTCAATGTTAAGCATCCAGTAACCTTGATCCATGGTGGCCAAGATGTCTAAAAAGTCTAGGGGTAAAAAGGGTTATCCGAGATAATTGAAAATTTCCGACAAGGCCTAAAATTATATAAAAGTCTAATGAAATAGACGTTTTGGACATTTCAGCTAACAATTGTTTAAGAACTAAATGCAAACTACTGTCTGCCAAGAATGTGATCTGTCAGATTGGATGTTTTAGGACATTGTCAGCTCACACTACAAGTGAATAACATGATTAACAAGACCTTTTTTGTTTTTGTTTTTTTAAATCAAATCTGATATGCCAGTTTAGTCAATGATCAAATCGTTCCCATGATCTGATGGCCAATTGATTGGTCACATTGGCCGATCATAATACCGAATTTTTCGCCGTATAAGACGCACTTTTTTCCCCCAAAAAGTGGGGGGAAAATAGCAGTGCGTCTTATACGGCGAATGCAGCTTATTTTGCGATTTGCGAATTTCCGTGCAAATTTTTTGCGCAAATTATTTTGCGATTTTCAATGATACACCCGCCGCGATGCAGGCTGGGAGGACGGGCGCTGGCAGTGTGTGAGTCATACGTCACGTGCCTGCGCCGCCCACTTTATGAATGAAGCAGGCGGCGTGGGCGCATGACGTATGACTCACGCTGCCAGCGCCTGTCCTCCCGGCCTGCCTCCTGCCTCCTCCCTCGTCTCGGCGAGCGCTTGTAGTTGTAAGTACTCCGCTCATTATGCGATTATGCACATAACTATTTACTATTAGACATACGATTATACAGTGAGCGGGGCCCGTGTAGTAGAATACAGTCACTGCACAGGCCCCGCTGTCATTATAAAGCCAGATGCCGGCCCCCAGCCCTGTATTGAGGGTCATTCACTACAGGGACACTTATGGAGGGGATCTGTGGATGACACATAGCATAAGATGCTATATATGTGTCATCCACAGATCCCCCCCATAACTGTCATACACAGAGACCCCAATAAGAGCCACCCACAGATCCCCCATAAGTGTCACCCACAGATCCCCCATAAGTGTCACCCACAGATCCCCCATAAGTGTCACCCACAGATCCCCCATAAGTGTCACCCACAGATCCCCCATAACAGTGCGTCACCCACAGATCCCCCATAACAGTGCGTCACCCACAGATCCCCCATAAGTGTCACCCACAGATCCCCCATAACAGTGCGTCACCCACAGATCCCCCATAACAGTGCGTCACCCACAGATCCCCCATAACAGTGCGTCACCCACAGATCCCCCATAACAGTGCCATCCACAGACCACAATTAGTTCAAAACCCACCAAAAGCACACCTTTTGGTTCAAAATATTTTTTTTATTATTTTCCTCCTCAAAAACCTAGGTGCGTCTTATAGGCCGGTGCGTCTTATACGGCGAAAAATACGGTAGTATTTGTTATCTCCTTATGACAGTGCAGCCAATACTCTATAGTTTAGAGAATTTGACATTTTAACTAATGCAGACCTTTCATTTGCTGGCATTTCACAGCTGACACTAGGGCTTAAACGGAAGAGTGATCAGCCAATGGGTGTATGATTAATTTGCCATGAAACTTTACTTACAAATTAATTTCTCCTATAGAGGTGTTAGTGTAGTGAAAGTGACTACACTTTATTTTTTTACTTATATGCTAAACACCTGAACTAATAGGAAGTAAATGGTGTCTAGTGAACAGATACATATATCTAGTAGAAAATGTAAATGTAATATTAGAGCTATAGCTACAAAAAAAAATCACCAAATTATATTTATATATGAGTAAGTCCGATATGAAGTGTTTTATGGTCACTGCTTCTTTACTTGTGTGTGTTTTAATACAGAGCCTCATTGTAAGTTACTGAGTAAATATAATGAGCTATTCATAGAGACTAGCAATGCATTATGGACCATCTAGTAGAGCAGAAGTTTGTTTTTTCAAGGACTCTCTCCTTATGAAAACTATGGCTTATTGGTTTGCCCAGTAAAGGACTCCCTAGATGTGCAATATATTTCATAATCATGGAAGTGGTTAGGAGACCATATTTCATGGCTAAGGATCCCTGTGGGTCTATAAAGACAGCAGTGTTCTACCAAATATAAATAAACTAGGAGTATATACCAAGCTGTTGGTCCTCTGTATACACGCACTGCCTGAAAATATTTTTATATCTGTTGCTTAATAATATTTATTTATTTGAAAGAGCCATTAAGGTAAGTCCATGGTGCTGTACTATGAAGAGGGGTTACACATACATAATATAAAAAATAAAATAAACATAAAACTAATAACAGACTGGTACAGAGGGGGAGAGGACCCTGCCCCCGAGAGCTTACAATCTACAAGAGAAGGAGAAAGAACACTGTAGGTGAGGGTAGAAGCAGCTCAGTCTGGCTATGTGGTGGCAGCATGCTCATTTCAAGTGGTAGGCTTTCCTGAACAGCTGGATTCGCAGGTTACTTTTGCAGGTTTTGGGGAGAGTCTGATGTCCTGAGGGAGCAAATTCATGGGAAGGGGAGAGGCACATGAGAAATATTATAGACAATTGTGTAAAGAACAGATAAGACGGGAGCAAAAAAGGATATCTTGTGACGATCAGAGATGTGTCTGGAAGGCAGATCAGAAAGGGGACAAATTGTGGATGGCCTTATATGTAGCTGTTAATATTTTAAACTTAATTTGCTAGGCAGTGGGGAGCCAGTGAAGGGATTGGCAGAGGGGAGAGGTGGATTTACCAGGTAGCGGAGTTGAGAATAGATTAGAATAGAGGACGTGAGAGTGCTAGATGGGAGGCCACAGAGGAGAGGCCACAGAGGAGAATGTTGCAGTAGTCCAGGCAGGAGATGATAAGGGCATTGACTAATATTTTAAATGACTCAAGACTGAGGCAGGAGCAAGTGTGAAAGATGTTCTTGAGTTTAAAGTGGCAGGTGGAGGTAAGGGTTTGGATGTATCATGGCTTGAAGGACACAGCGGACCTGTGAGACTGGAGAAACAGTGGTGCTGTTAACTGTAGTGGATAGGTCAAGTGGGGGGGGGGGCTGAGTGACATGATAAAAAGATGATGAATTCAGTTTTCTTTATGTTGAGTTTAAGGAAGCAGGAGGAGAAGAGTGAAGATATAGATGACAGACACGCTGGAATTCTAAATAAAAGGGAAGTAACATCTGGTCCAGAGTAGTAGATTTTAGTGTCATCAGCATAGAGGTGGTATTGGAAGCCATAGGACTCTTTGAGCTGTCCCAGGCCAAATATATAAATGGAGAAAAATAGGGAACCCAGGGCAGAGCCTTGAGGGACACCAACAAAGAGGAGGTGTCATGAGAAGGTGGTGTACGAATGGAAAATGCTAAAGGTTCTGTTGATGAGGAAAAAGGAGATCCAGGAGAGGGCCAGGTCTATGATGCCAAGGAAAGAGAGGGTTTGTGACAAGAAGGAGTGGTCGACAGTGTCAAAGGTAGAGCACCAGTCAAGAAGGAGGAGGACACATTAATGACGTTTGGAAGCTAGTAGATTAATGGCAGCTTTGGTTAGGGCTGTTTCAGCGGAGTGATTAGGTCTGAAGCTGGATACAAATAGAGTACAAATACAATACAAAATAAAACTGACCCACATATCATTTGTAGGTACCATCACATTTATAATTTTATATACACAATATGCAGGTTAAAGAGGACCTTTCATCGGTCCAAACATTGTGAACTAAGTATCATGAGTCATGACATATACAGCGGTGCCCAGGGATCTCACTGCACTTACTATTATTCCTGGGCGCCGCTCTGTTCTCCTGTTATGTCCTCTGGTATGTTCGGGGACTTGGTTATAGTATGTTCTCCTGGGCGTCTCATTCTCCTAGACTGTAGCGCTGGCCAATCGCAGCGCACAGCTCACAGCCTGGGAGAAAAAACCTCCCAGGTGTTAGCTCTGCGCTGCGATTGGCCAGCTCTACAGCCTAGGAGAAGGAGTCACCCAGGAGAACAAGGGCAGTCTCCACCTACTATAACCAAGTCCCCTAAGTCTCCGCTTACTATAACCAAGTCCCCGAACATACCGGAGGACATAACGGGAGAACGGAGCAGCGCCCAGGGATAATAGTGTGTGCAGTGAGATCCCTGGGCGCCGCTGTATATGTCATGATACTTAGTTCACAATGTTTGGACCAATAAAAGGTCCTCTTTAAGGACATATCTATCCCAGGCAACAAAATAAAAAGTAACTGTACAAAGTTAGTCCATAACATGCAGCGTGATTGAGCCTTAAAGCATGTATGGTGGTATCTTTGGAGCTGAAGGCATTCTATGTGCTTCTAGTGAAAGTACTTCCATAATATGGCATGTGATGCAGCATACCAAGATTTGTTTCTCATAGATTCATACAGAAAATTCTAGGTATGTCTCCATTTGAATGCAAATGTACAGTATTTATTGTAGTTGAAACAAGTGATTCTAAAGAGAGAAAAGACATAACATTAGGTACAGTTGTGTTCAAAATAATAGTAGTCAGACATCACTGTTTTTGGTAGAAATTATATTTTTACATGGCAAATAATTTAATAGCAGGTGTAGTAGAGTAATAGAAATCCAACAGACCTAACAGTCATGACATGCATGCTGCTGATTTTGTGTAATTGAATCACCAATTGAAAGAGGCATGTTCAAAATAATAGCAGTGTGAATTTCAATGAGTGAGGTCATTCATTGTTTGAAAAACAGGTGGCAATCATTGCCCTTATTTAAGGAAGGAAGGCAGCAAATGTTGTACATGCTGGTTACAGTGCATTTCTCAAATTCTAAGGAAAATGGGTTGTTTCAGACATTGTTCAGAAGAACAGCGTACCTTGATTAAAAAGTTGATTGAAGAGGGGAAAACATATAAAGAAGTGCAAAAAATGATAGACTGCTTAGCTAAAATGATCACAAATGCTTTAATATGGCAATCAAAACCTGAAAGATGTGGAAGAAAGCGAAAACCTACCATTCAAATGGATAGAAGAATAGCCAAAATGACAAGGACTCAGCCAACAATAAAATAGATAAGTTCCTGAAATCACCCCTCCCAAATGAAAAGAACACAGCTAAAATAAAATCGACTGCGAACTTAAAGAAACCTGCGAGAATTCCCCAAACTGATGAACTATCCGATAACGGATCAGTGGAGGCAGGACATGAGACAGGAGAGGAAAGTCTCTCTGCACAAATGCGAACTGAATACGATCCTTCAGTTCTGAATAAAATCTTGTGCGCCGTGGAAAATAACGGCACCTTAGTGCAAGGGATGGCTACCCAGCTGGGCTCAGTGCAGAGTGATATTGCCTTAATTAGAGAAGATCTTGTAAATATCCGGGAGCGAGTCTATAATGTTGAAAAAATAGTTGATTCCTTGCAAACCGATGTGGAAATGCTAAGATCCAAAACCGTGCTCCTGGCTTCAGAAAATCAATCATTACAAAATAAGCTGGAGGATCTGGAAAACAGGGCAAGGCGAAATAATGTCCGCATAATTGGCTTTCCAGAAGGAGCTGAAGGTCGACAGTTAGAGGAACAACTCAAAGATGTGGTTTTGAACAATCTTGGTAGTGATTACTTTTCCTCGATGTTTCAAATAGAAAGAGCCCATCGAATACCAGGGGGGAAACCTACTCCAGGGAGGCCGCCGCGAGCAATTATAATGAAATTATTATTGTCTGCTGATAGAGATATGATACTGAAAAGAGCAAGAGAGTGCACACCTACTGAATATCAGGGCACTAAATTGCTCTTTTTTCCAGACTTTGCTCGGCAGACCCAGGAAAAAAGAAGAAATTTTATAGAGATTAAAAAACGCTTGGCGTCCAAGGACATTAAATATTCTTTACAGTATCCAGCGAAACTAAGAGTGATCCATAAGGGAATTGTTCAATTTTTTGAAAAACCACAACAAGCGCTAGACTGGATGGAGCAAATGGGCATATGAAATTGCGCAATATCATTATGGAGGGGGCGGGGGGGTTGGGGTAAGGGAGAACGGCCGGAGGTTTAGAGGTTCGCTGATTAGATCGGGCGGATCAATGGAGAGGGGAGGGGGGAACCCACCTTGCAGGTTTGGGGTTGTGTGTTTTTTTTTTTTTTTTTTTTTTTTCCTTTATTTTTTTTATTTTTTTATTTTTTTTTGCTTTGGTGTTTTTTTTTTTTTTTTTTTTTTTTCTTTCTTGCTACAGTGAAGGATGTCCACTAGAATTGTAACTTGGAATATTAGAGGGCTTGGGGAAAGGGTCAAACGACAAGCTATCATGGATGCACTTAAAAGATATCTTCCAGCAATTATCTGCATGGTAGAAACTCATCTTACTAGAGAAACCGTGTCCCGCTTGACAACGGGATGGTACTCTCAATCTTATCACTCTACCTTTAGCAGCTCTTCTAGGGGCGTCTCAGTTCTGATTCATAATTCTGTGGACTTTACCCTTATAGAATCCTATATAGATGACCAGGGAAGATTTATCTTTTTGCATGGTAAGCTGCATGGCTATAGTTATATCCTTGCTTTCTTTTATATACCTCCGCCTTTTTCAATGTATCCACTGATCCAGCTAACACTTTTTTTTGAAGGGAGATCAGAATGCCGGCTAGTTCTGATGGGGGACTTCAATGCAGTAATGGACCCCAATAAAGATAGATTTACATCAGATGCAGAACGGGGGAGGAGCTTATGTACTTCCCCGCTGCCACAATTCTGCCTGGAGGTTGGACTGGTGGATATATGGGAACATCTTGGCGGAGGTAAGCGAGTATATTCTTGTGTTAGCAGGGGCGGTAGAGCAATGTCTAGAATTGATTTAGCATTTACTAATGAGAGTAATCTGAGTAACATCCGCAAGATACGATATGGGGTAAGAACAATTTCGGATCATTCACCCGTACTGGTTGAGGTTTGCACTGGGAAGAACAAGGATAATAGGGGGCTAGGATTTAAGTTGAATCCATATTGGTTTACTATTATGGACAATCTTCAGTCCACTAAATCTCTGATATCCTCCTTTTGGGAGGTGAATCGCCCCTCTGCCAACATCAATATAGTATGGGATGCCCTGAAAGCATATCTGAGGGGGGTCTTTATAAGCGAGATTGCGGCAGTAAAGAGAACATTTAAAAAAAAAGAGGAGGAACTGGCCAAGGCTGCTGCAGACACAACTGAGCGATTTTCCAGTCAACCTACTGAGTATAACAGGGAAGAGATGCAGAGGGCCAGTTGCTCCTTGGAAAAATATATAATAGAGAAAGCAAATCATAGAGTATTTTTCAAGGGCTTAAAATATTTTTCGGAGTCTGGACGTCCTGGTAGGCTGCTAGCTAGGATAATCACACAACAAGACAAGAAAAATCAATCTATTGTCGCTATTCGTAATATAGCGGGGGAAATTATAACAGATCCAGAAGGAATCAGGGACACTTTTCTACAATATTTTATTCAGACATACAGTCCGCCTTCTGGCCTGTCACCCGACCTGGCGACGCGGTTCCTGGAGAGGATTTCACTTTCTACTCTAAACAAAGCCCAAATAGAATATCTGGAAGAGGAGTTGTCTCTTTCGGAGCTCCAGGAGGCTTTGGGATCTGTCTCGGGGAATTCGTCGCCAGGTATGGATGGTCTTCCATATGAGGTCTACCGCAAGTACAGCGATGTGATTTTCCCTCAGCTGTTAGAGGTCTTCTCCCAGGCAACACAGGCAGGGAGCTTACCATGTACTATGATGGAGGCTCTTATCGTTTTAATTCCTAAAAAGGACAAGGACCCGATAGAAATGAGCTCTTATAGACCAATTTCGCTACTAAACACAGACGCTAAGTTATTATCCAAAGTTTTGGCTAGGAGGCTTTCACGGGTCATATCCACTATTATCCACCCAGACCAAAATGGTTTTATGCCCAAAAGGGGTACCCATCACAACCTGCACAGGCTATTTATGAATATTCAGTCCCCGGGGTGCGGCGCCCGCTCCATCCTGTCGTTGGATGCCACCAAAGCCTTCGACAGGGTGGAGTGGACTTTTCTCTGGGAGGTGATGAAAAAAATGGGCTTTGGCCCTAGATTTATGGCGATGGTTCAGTTATTATATAGCTCCCCAGCTGCTAGGATCAGGATTAACGACACGATTACAGAGAGCTTCACCTTAGGAAGAGGCACCCGTCAAGGATGTCCTCTCTCCCCTCTTTTGTTCAATATTTATATTGAACCTTTAGCAGCCAGTATAAGGCAGGATCTGCAGGTGGCCGGCTTCGGTATAATGGGGAAGTATGACCGTGTATCTCTTTACGCAGATGATATCTTGGTTTTTCTTCATCAAACAGAAACCACTCTCCCTCGTATAATGAATTTGGTTGGTTCTTTCTCTGCTCCGTCTGGCCTGGAGATCAATTGGGAGAAGACTGTTCTCCTCCCTATAGACGAGCTGCGAGGCGATTGGGATAACCAGTTAACAGTCTCTGAATCAATAAAGTACCTGGGGATTTCAGTTTCTGCCAAACCTCAGGAATATCTACAACTTAACTTGATTCCCCTGCTGATAAAGTTGAGGGCTAAAATCAAGATATGGCAAAAAATTCTGCATACAAGAGCTGATAGAATTTCTCTAATAAAAATGGTAGTACTTCCCCAGGTTCTTTATGTCCTGCGCAACTCACCTGTATGGATCGCAGATAAGTATTTTAGATTGATAGAGCGGATGCTTAATGATCTATTATGGGGGAGGAAGCGTGTTAGATTGAAGGCGCTTTATTTCTCCATGCCTTATAACCAGGGAGGCCTTAATCTCCCCTATTTTAGGGGTTACTTTATGGCCTCTCAACTCTGCCTTTTTAAGGACTGGGAAAATAGCAGCTTTTGCAGTAAAGTGGTGAAAGACTCAGGTTTTACGGATTTCCTTACTGTATTGGAGTCCGACTATTTATCAAATATACAGACCGGGCATACACTTTTCTGCAGAATGGCTATAAAGACCTGGCGGGTTATTAGGAGCTGGTGTGGAGTTAAGGCATCACTTATATGTACCCCACTATGGCATAATCCAAAGCTTTTGAATTTAAGGGACTTGAATTGCTGCCAGTATTGGAGGACTAGGAATGTTGAGTACTTACATCAGGTGGTTAGTGGTGGACAAATTCTGTCCTCGATGGAATTGGGGCAAAGGGCTAATCTGAGTGAGGTGGCCTGGTACGCATATTTTCAATTGAGGTCTGCACTTTCTAGTACTTTGAATAGTCACCTTTTTCTTATAGATACTCCTGAATTTTTACACGATTTAATTATTAAGAAACCCGCCACGAAAATTAAAATATCACATTGCTATAGACACTTAATGAAACATTTTTTTTTGGGTCTTCTTTCACCAGGACAGAAGTCCTGGTCTTCGTTACTTTTAGAGGTGGGTCCCCCAGATTGGGAGAACATAGGGGAAAGTTTAAAATATGTTTCACACAATTTTAATCACACTGTTGTACAATTTAACATTTTGCACAAAATATATGTGACACCTATGTGGTTATATAGAAGAGGACTTAGAGCCTCCTCCGATTGCCCACGCTGTGGCGACTCCGAGGCAGACCACTTACACCTGTTTTGGGACTGCCCAATGGTGGGCAGCTATTGGAGATCGGTCCAGACCACTCTGGCTCGTAAACTCAACATTGCTGTTCCTCTGTCTCCCAGGATATGGGTCTTGGGAGACTTATCGGAGGTTAATTATCAGCCCATAAAACGTAAATTATTGATTAAGGTTATGTTCTTGGCCAGGCTTCTTGTTTCCAGGTTATGGTTTAGTTCCTCCGCTCCAGATTGCAGCAATTGGCTGGCCTTGGTAGAGAAAGTGAAAAGCTATGAGAGGATTCTGTATAAACAAAGAGGATCCTATTTAAAATGGGGTAAACTGTGGGAAGACTGGGATATGGTTAATTAATTTGGATTTTATTTATATTTTTTTTTTTTTTTTTTTTTATATATATATTTTTTTTTTTTTTTTTTTTATGTGTGTATATGTATGTGTATGTGCATGTGTATATATGTATATGCACGTATGTATGTGTGTGTATATGTGTATGCATGCATATGTACCTTTTTTTTTTTTTTTTTTTTTTTTTTTTACTCCTGCAAGGTTGGGAGGGGGGGGGGGGGAATAGATGGGGTGGGCCGGGGATGATCTTAGACTTTATAATATTATAAATGTTATGTGGATATGTTTTTTTGCACTATAAATAAAATATATATAAAAAAAAAAAAAAGAAAAACAGGTGGCAATCATTGCCCTTATTTAAGGAAGGAAGGCAGCAAATGTTGTACATGCTGGTTACAGTGCATTTCTCAAATTCTAAGGAAAATGGGTTGTTTCAGACATTGTTCAGAAGAACAGCGTACCTTGATTAAAAAGTTGATTGAAGAGGGGAAAACATATAAAGAAGTGCAAAAAATGATAGACTGCTTAGCTAAAATGATCACAAATGCTTTAATATGGCAATCAAAACCTGAAAGATGTGGAAGAAAGCGAAAACCTACCATTCAAATGGATAGAAGAATAGCCAAAATGACAAGGACTCAGCCAACAATCAGCTCCAGGAAGATCAAAGAAGGTCTAAAGTTACCAGTGAGTACTGTTACAATTAGAAGACGCCTATGTGAAGCCAAGCTATCTGAAAGAAGTCCTCGCAAAGTCCCACTGTTGAAAAAAAGACGTGCTGAAAAGGTTATAATTTGCCAAAGAGCACATTGACTGGCCTAAAGAGACATTTTGTGGACTGATGAAAGTAAGATTGTTCTTTTTGGGTCTAGTGGCCGGAGACAGTTTGTCAGATGACCCCCAAACACTGAATTCAAGCCACAGTACACTGTGAAGACAGTGAAGCATGGTGGAGCAAGCATCATGATATGGGGATGTTTCTCATACTAAGGTGTTGGGCCTATTTATCGCATACCAGGGATCAGTTTGAATACATCAGAATACTTGGAGAGGTCATGCTGCCTTATGCTGAAGAGGAAACTCCCTTGAAATGGGTGTTCCAACAGGACAACGACCCCAAACACACCAGTAAATGTGCAACATCTTGGTTCCAGACCAACAAGATTGACATTACGGAGTGGTCAGCCCAATTCCCGGATCTTAATCCAATAGAAAACTTGTGGGGTGACACCAAAAATGCAGTTTCTGAGGCAAAACCAAGAAATAGAGAAGAACTGTGGAATGTAGTCCAATCATCCGGGGCTGGAATACCTGTTCACAGGTGCCAGAAGTTGGTTGACTCCATGCAGCACAGATGTACATAATAAATAAACCAATTTGTTTTCTACCATTGGTTGTGGATTTGCGCCTGTTACTCTGTCCGTTTTTCTTGGACTTTCTTGGTCCACCAAACCCACAGTTCCCATACTCGCCCATTCGGCGGTTCGGCACCGACCAAAGGGTGTTTGGACAAAGCCGGCGGCACCAACCAACCCTCATGAGTACTCAGCTCTCATTGTAGTTGCACCCAATTGGTGCAACTCTAACAGGTGAGCATATTACCTCCCGTCTGAAAGGGGAAATAATCCTTTACATATTCACCCAATGAGCGCCTTCTCTTTCCTTTTTTTTGTCTACAACCGCCACAATGCCACCATGACATGGACAACTAACATTCTTGAAAGATAGGTGATATCCTATCTAATCCCATCTAGTGCTTAAAAGTCATTGGGACTCTTTGTAAATAATGTGTCCTATATTTATACATTTCAATATTTTCATGAGATGATAGCAACATGGTGAGCTAGGACAAAGCACCAGCCCCAGGTAGCACCTCTTTAAAAGTTACATAAGCAGCATAGCTTGTTCAGCTACACTGCTGGTGTAACTCCCATTTACAGAAATGAGAATTATGGAAACAATGGAGGGGCTACGACTACCCTGCAATCCAGTGGCGGTAGCACCTGTTCTTACAGTGTGCAAGCACGACCACCACTGCTGGATTACAGGGAGGTCATAACCCCTGGGTACGAACAGTCTATAATGCGATGGAAAAATGAATCAAGCAAGCAAAGGCAATATGGATAATCACAATACATTAGTAAGCCCCTTTTATTCAGCCCTGAACCTGGACATAAGCTCCCCTTTAGGGGCGGACACAGACAGCAGAGGGCCCAAGCCAAAAGCCCAAGCCAAATTCTCAACCTAACCTATTCTGTCCTAACATTACTTATAGCAATACAAAACATACAGGTTAAGGCAACTTTCACACCCACGCCACTCCGCTCCGGCCACCTGATGCGGCAGAGAATGCAAGGAATTGGCCGGACACAAACTCAGGCATGCAGCGGTTTGTGTCCCGCTGATTCTCTGCATTTTTGCCAGATTATGGCCGATTTCTACCAGACCCTATTATAGTTCATGGGGCCGGCGGACATTCTGTCTGCATTCAGCAGTGCTGGAGCATTCCGGCAGGCTGTTCTCTGCTGGAAGAGCCTACCAGAATCACTAACTCAGATGTGAAGGTAGCCTAATAAGTGTTCACATACCTCTTACATCCAGTGATGTCTCCTTTGATGTAGATGTTCTCTGTCCTCATCTTCTCCTTTCAGACCACACCGCCATGATGACTTTTTTCAGTCATCTCTTCTCTCTGCAGAGTTTGACAGACAGACCTCTTAGTTTCCTAGTTTTCCATCATCCTCCCACCCCCAATACTGTGCCCGCTGTGCTCCCTATACTAGTTACATACAGATAGTTCTCCTTCAATAATTATTGGCACACAGGGTCCTAAAAAATAACTGTGCCCAGTAAACAGTGTCCCTGACACTAATAGTGTAAACATAATGTTCCCCAAAAGTAATTGTGCTAAGCTGATACCGTGCCAGGGTGCCGACCAAAGTTACAGTGCTCCCCAAAATCCCACCAATAGAAAAAATTATCTACCAGACAACACGTAGTAGTAATAGTGCCCTACAGTAATAATGTCTCCACTGTTTCCCAGAAGTAATAATGCTCCTATAGTGCTCATACTAGTATTCAAGTTCCTCATAGTCCCTCAACTGTAATAAAGCCCACCATAATGCCCCCGGTAGTAATAATTCTCTTTATAATGTGTAGATGGGCCAAATGGTTCTTATCTGCTGACACATTCTATGTTTCTATGTAACAATAGAAAAATTCCCCATTAAAATGTGCGCCAGTACATAAAAATGTCCTGTTGTGTGGCAGTTTAAAACAATACCTCCTCTTAGTGCCCCCTGTAGAGCCAATGTCCCCATAGTGCCTTTATAATGTGTGCCAATGCCCCCTACTGTGTACCCCAAAAAAACTCTTAGTGCCCCCAGTTAAGCCATGGTCCTTATAGTGCCCTATAATTTGCGCCAGTATAAAATACTCCTATATTGTCCCCCGATAGTGCGCCTCCCCTTGTACCCATGGTGCCTGACATAATGTGTCATTATAAAATGGCCCCATAATGTGTTCCAGTATAATGTCATACATAATGACCCCAATAGTGCTCCTCTCCCCCATTCTCCATAGTGCCCCCCATGTGTGCCAGTATATAAGATAGGGCCCCCATGGTGCTCCTCCCTCGTCCATAGTGCCCACCATATCTGCCAGTATATAAGATAGGGCCCCAGAGGATGCCCCCATAGTGCTGCTCTGCCCCCTTCTCCATAGTGCCCCCATGTGTGCCACTATATAAAATAGGGTCCCCATATAGCCCCCATGTGTGCCAGTTTTTAATATCGAGCCCTCATATTGCTCCTCCCCCTCTATAGTGCCCCCCATGTGTGCCAGTATTTAAAATAGGGCCCCAATAGTACTCCTCCTCCTCCATAGTGCCCCCCCATGTGTGCCAGTACATAAGATAGGGCCCCAGTAAATGCCCCCATGAGTGCCAGATAGGACTCCTAGCAAAGCGTAAATAAAAAAACAAAAACACTTATACTTACCTCCTTGCCGCTTTCAGCGATGCGATGTTGGTCTCTTCCGGCCTGTGTCCCGCTCTGTACGGCTCAGGCGGTGCAATGTTGTCATTGTGCCGCCTGCACCGGCCTCTGATAGGCTATAGGCACTAGGCCTTCAGCCAATGAGAGTACCAGGGAAGGGAGACGCCTCTCCCGTACCCCGCCGCAGAATCCATTTGTATCGCCGTCCTATAGCTGTCCTATTAGTACACACAAAACCTGTCCTAATCACACAGCAGGACAAGTTACTTCACAACACTGAGGTAAAGAGCTGCCTCATCCTCCTCTCTGCTCTGCTTGTCAGGAACTATGATCCTGAATACAGTTAATATGATATTTAGCTGAATCTTTGTGGGAATGGAGTTCATGAGGAGAAATGAAGTACAGAAAGAATGGACAGGATAGACTGTGGTAATGTGGGGCTGTGGTAATGGAGACTGCATACAAGTGCTGCTGCTTATTAGCCACATCTGCTCATGAACTCAATTTCAACAGAGATTCAGCTAAAGATCTTCTCATCTGTACTCAGGATCATAATCCCTGACACACAGAGAGGAGGATGAGGCAGCTCTTTACCTCCAGTGTTGTGAAGTAACTTGTCCTGCTGTGTGATTAGGACAGGTTTTGTGTGCACTAATAGGACAGCAGCCATTTTGTTTCTCCTAATCATTGCTTCTCAGACAAAACAAGCCATTATAACTAATGTAAGGTATTTGGGAATATATTTATAATAAAGTAATATTTAAGTATTTTAATTTTCTTAATTCCCAGAGAACCCCTTTAAGTTTGTCTACATGATAAATGCCATAGCAAAATAGGACATGAATATTGAATAACATACAGGTAAAACTAGAATACAGGTAAAATTTGAATATCGTGCAAAGTTCATTTACTTCAGTAATGCAACTTAAAAGGTGAAACTAACATATGAGATAGACTCCTTACATGCAAAGCGAGATATTTCAAGCCTTTATTTGTTATAATTTGGATGATTATGGCTTACAGCTTATGAAACCCCAAAGTCACAATCTTAGGTCCCCTTTACTCGGGGGGTATGGATTAATTAGCTGACTAGAGTGTGACACTTTGAGCCTAGAATATTGAACCTTTTCACAAAATTCAAATTATAAGCTGCATTAATGCGATTCATTTTAATTTGCATTACTGAAATAAATGGACTTTTGCACGATATTCTAATTTTTCGAGTTTCACCTGTACTTAGTAGACCATATTCTCATAATTTTGTTGCCTGGAAACCACAAGACTCATGTCTTAGCCCCACCATTGGTTGAGTTATGTTGTACCATCTATGGATTTGCTTTCATGCTACTCTTAATGCTCTGGGTTGGGTGAAAGATTCATGTAATCTAATAGGATATTGCTTGGTGCAGTTTACTGTTCAAGCAGAGAGGCTATTCGTGTTTGATGTGAGTAAACAGGCACTATCTTATCACCAGCTTCTCCATTTAGGATAGGACATGGCTCAGATTTGGGTTCACCCATCTAAATGCACTAGTGAGGTCAGGCACTGATGCTGAGTTATTATCTCTGTTAGGATGATGGTCCACTGATCTGTGTTGATAAGTGGGGGGTTTTCACATAAAACTTGGTAAAACATTTTATAGGCATCACTCTGAACTTGGTAGGTCTACTGCATCGAAGCAACTAAGTTTGAAGTATCTACTAAATAATGAATGACTGCATTTAAGTGAGACCAATAAATGTGAATGAGAAGAAGGGTTTCATCAAGGGGTTTGTCCAAGATTAGAAACATGTCGGCTTTATATCAAAAACAGCCTCACACCTGTCCTTGTGTTGTGTTTGGTCAGGTCCATTGAAGTGAATGGGATTGAGGTGTAATACCATACACAACCAGTAGACAGGTGTGGGGCTGCTTTTGGGGAAAAAACAACTTTTACTAGTCCTGGAGAACCCCTTAAAGTGCAACATATTCTCATTTGCCAGTTAAATAATGATAATATAGCAGACAGCCCTGTGCAATATTACCTCTAGACTGTGTTGCCCCCTGGTGGAAAAAATATGGTACATACAAACTTTACTAATAGGATTCCAAAATGTCCTAGAATTGTTTTAGATTTCTGTCTAACAGCAAGATTCAGGCATTCAGTATATTCCTATTGATTTGAAGACATCATACACAGCATTACTGTATCCCTTTATATGGACACAGAAATGACATTCTAACAGTATAGTAACTGCTGTCAATCTGTAAGGCTCTGTATACACAATGTTTAAGCCTTCAGTTTGATGTATATCTAACATGGGTCTATGAGAGATACCATGCAGTGGACTCTGTCAACAATAGGCTCTCTTTGTAAAAGACGTATACCACATGATGTACGTGTTTTTGCATTGGCCCTCTTTATAGAAAAATTCAGTACACTGCACTTCTCAATGCAGCTAAAAAAAAGGTATACTTACAAATACCGACCAGATGGAGGCCAGAAGGGACACTCTTTTAGCCTCCTGGTAAATAGGGGCCAATGAATACATGTAACATATACATCCTGGTGAATATTCTAAATGTACAGCTCAAACACTGTGTGCACTTTGCCTTGTTCACGAAAAAAATGTTTGAATTTACCTCTATGAAGAGGATACTTTTTAGCTGGATTTACCAGTATCTACGGTGAGACAGAGAATGCCAACATGCACTGGGCATATGTCTAGACCAAGCATCTCTGTGGCAGTTACCATGTGGACTGTTGTTTGACTAATATTTATGGAAATTATAACTACCGTACATTACACCTGCAATTACATTCTCATCTCTAATCTACAACAAATACAGTATTTTAATGTTATCTGGACTTCTTTTTTCCATAGTTGTCATGGCAACAGCACCTCAATTAATGAACACAACACTATCTCCGGTAAATACGACAGCAAAGTCACAGGAACAGATTCTTTATCAGAGTAAGTATAATTATTACTGTGCTATTTGGCACAATTGTATGTTTTGATATGTGGCAGACTTCCCCTTCCACGCATTGGTATATACTTTTCTTGATTTTTTTTTTTTTTATATTCTTGTAACACCCCAGAGTGGTGTTACCACTTCTGCCCCTTGCTACTGTCTTTATTGGTCTAACCTCATGTTATCTTGTGTATTTATTCCTATTGCATTCCTTGTGCATTCCTATTTTGTTATGCAACTGTTATGTTAACATGTAATATGCCTGGTTCACCAGCAGGTGGCAGCAAACCGGGCAGAGCTGTCATTATATAGAATGGAACAATTCCATTCTAACCCCCCCCCCCCCCCCCTTTTTCTCTGGAGAGAGGTGGTCAAGTCCAACTTCCTGCAGGAAGGGTGGGGCAGAAGTTCTAGTCAGTTTAGTTTACCCCCTGCTAGGGGAAGGGTGTGCAGGGGCACATCTCTGCTGGACGCGCCCACCCCAGCCAGAGCACATTAATCTCTACTGGCCATGGAGGCCAAAGCTTGACGTTTCAGGAGCCAGGAGGAAAGTTCCCGGCATAACCATAAGTCAGGCCAAAGAGAGAAGTGCAGCATACAGAAAAAGCTGAGTTATATAGCCAGCCTGTCAGTACAGCAGAGTCAGAGAGAAACAGATATATCAGAGTGGAGTTTGCCTGCTGGAACCAAGACAAAGCCTGTAAACCATTTTGGAGAAACGTTTATTCAAGTAAAGCCGACATTGAACTCCATCTCAAGGTCTGGCCTCAAGTTATTCTTTTATTCCTCAATTATTCCCCCTATTTATTGCTTCGGAGACAAAGCCTGGGGTCCAGTGGTATCCAGGTAGGAGCACCGTGACACACATAAAGAGACATTTGGACCGGCCATTACACTACTCAGCATTTCCTACAGCTGGGACGCTTTATATAGATTGCCCTAGAGGGAGGCGTCCATTGCATTATTAGGCTACTTTCACACTCGAGTTTTGGCTTTTCGTTTGTGAGATCCGTCATGGGCTCTCACAAGCGGTCCAAAATGGATTCGTTTTGCCTTAATGCATTCTGAATGGAAAAGGATCCGCTCTAATACATCAGTTTGCCTCCGATCAGTCTCCATTCCGCTCTGGGGGCAGACACCAAAACGCTGCCTGCAGGGTGTTGCTGTCCGCTTGAAGAAAATGAGCCGAACGGATCCGTCCTGGCACACAATGCAAGTCAATGGGGACAGATCCGTTTTCTCCGACACACTCTGTCACAATAGAAAACTGATCCGTCTCCCATTGACTTTCAATGGAGTTCATGACGGATCTGTTTTGGCTATGTTACAGATAATACAAACTGATCCGTTCATGACGGATGCATGCGGTTGTATTATTGTAACGGATCCGTTTTTTTGCAGATCCATGACGGATGCGCCTAAAACGCAAGTGTGAAAGTAGACTTACTTGAAATGATGCTATTTTACATGCAGCCATCCCACAATTCTTATACAAAAACTGTTACTGTAATACATAATAGCACATTTCAACAAACAGCCCATAATAGGATCTGACTTCATGAAGAATACATGTACAATACAATATACACATGACGATTCCATGAAGTATACATGTACAATACAATATAGACATGATTATTCCATGAAGTATACATGTACAATACAATATACACATGATGATTCCATGAAGTATACATGTACAATACAATATAGACATGATTATTCCATGAAGTATACATGTACAATACAATATACACATGATGATTCCATGAAGTATACATGTACAATACAATATAGACATGATGACTCCACAGGATTTGCGACTTTTCTAGTCGCAATCTGCTTTTTACGCCGTCCTCACCAAGTCTATGAAAAAGGATGTGGTGAGGGCAGAGATGGGGCGCAGTTATGGCGGGGCCATTGGCCTTAGCTAATTCATCATTATTTACTTCAGACGTATATAATGACTGAAATTGACGGCAGCTTCAAGCTGCCATGGATTTTATTCTGGCACACAGGGAGCCGGAGGAAGAAGATAATTTATTACATGCCTCCTCTGGTGGCGCAGGGCCCTATCAAGGCTGGCATAACACACACCGACCTGGCCTAAATCTTTAGCAGACCTTACAGTGTGTAAAGAATAGGGAGTAGAAACATCAGGTAGGGGAATATAAGTAAGCAGATTTAAGGGCTTATGCCCACAAACGTAAGGGCTCCGTACCCGTACTAATAAGCAGCAAATAGCGGTCTGCAATGCCGTGTGCACTCTGTGCTGGGGATGCAGACCCCTTAACTTGAATGGGTCCACGATCTGCAATATATGGCAAATGATAAAACATGTCTTATCTTTTACGGTGCAGGACCTGAAAGCCCACATAAGAACTTTGTAGTGTTTCTGTGGGCTTTCGATCCGTGTCTTGGCTCTGCAAAAGATAGGTCATGTCCTATCTTTGGCCGTATCTTGAAGATCGCGGCCCGCAATACTAGCACCAAGCCCTTACAATCGTGGGCATGAGCCCTAATGCTGAGGCAGGGCAGATTAGAAACTGGTGAGAGGAGATTAGGTTGCAAAATGAAGAAAATCATGGACACGTTCTGGATCACCCTGGACAGAAGACATGTTCTAGAGTAAAGTCATGATTAGGGGAGTAAAGGAGTGATGCTATTGGGCAGAGCGGAAGTTGTAGATAGGGTAATACTGGTAGATTAGTAATATAGTCATGCCATAAGTGGAGTGGGACAGGGCTCTGTAGGTTAAGGTATAAATTGTGTTCTTCATGTAATTGGAAACCAGCAAGGTTTTGTGTTTGTTCAGTCAGAGGAGAACCACTAGGTTTAAGATGCATACCAGGTAAAGGTTGAAGTCTCCCCAAGTCCCTATTGCCCAATGAGGACCACTAGCCTATCTGCCACATAAAAGGACAGCGTTATTTCAAATGGCACATAAGGGTTTGGAAGCACTGGCACAAACCTACATAGGGGCCAAGTAACTTCACATTACACCTATTGTTCTGCCTGTTTACATAACTAATGTATAAAATCTATTATTCCATTTCCTAACATATTCCATATTACACAACAGAATGGTCGTTAACACATAATTACGTTGCATCTTGGCATGCATTGCATCATATCTGTTATCTAAAACCAAGAAATCACAATTCATATGGACATAACTTTGACCTTAATAAATGCAGTGTGATAACACCAGGACATGGGCAGGACACCGAAAACAATGGCAGGTTGTCATAGTTTGGCAGCAAAGAGATCTTATATGATATATTATAGCAAATTGCTCAATTTATCGTAATCTGAACTGTCAATCGCCTCAACGTCACGTCAAAAGAACACCCATTGAATTACCAGCAAGCCAGGCGCAACCTTGAATTCCAAGTAGCCTTTGCAATGACTAGTATTCTCTCCAATATTCAGACATATACCCATGTCTCTGGGGTGTCGAAATGTCTAAATTCTAAGCAATTGTTTTGGATCAAAGTGTTGGATCCCGCAAACGCATGTTCTTTGTGCAGTGGTGAAAAGAACTCAAGTTTCAGCTTTTCTGATGTTCAGAGTATCTGTCATGGTATATGGATGGTATATGGTATGTATAATGCTTTTGTTCTGCTTCTCTTACAGGTGCTGGTGCAATAGTTGCTGCTATTGTGGTTGGTGTAATTATAATATTTTCACTGGTACTGGTCACCCTCAAGATGTATAACAGGTAAATCATATATAGAAATGTGACATGCAAGGACTGTATCTGATAATATCTACTAGTGGGTTAATTACTATACATGTGAAAAGTGAATGGAAGTGGTCAGATATTAGGAAGGTAGAAAGTAATGGATGATTAATATACAAATAGTATGTAGGTATTTTTCATGTACATGGCAGTAGCCATGTAGCCAACAGTCCTTACAAAAGTCTTATGACGCTACATGGGCTCTGTGCTGCTGTACAGGCTCATTCTAAAGATATTCTAGGGAGAATATGGATTATGCCTTAATTTTTCAGGAATGAAAAAAATATATATCAAAGTTCTTTATATGAAATCAAAAGCATATGGAGATACAGTATGGTCCCATACACTTGTATGGTGTTGTAGAGGTACAGAACCATCAGGGGTAGACATACCGCTTGTGTAGCCGGTTCAGCTTCACAAGGGCCTAGCGTGGAAGGGGGCCCATTCTAAACCATGAACTATATAGATATACTTGTGTGCAGTGGCGTTCATAGAGAAGTAAGGGCCACATAGCAAAGATCAAACCAGGCGCCCCACACAGGACAGAAGTGTTTTTTGCCTAACCCCCTTTTCAATGACCCTTTATTCCACTGCCTCATTTGCTAAAAGTTGTTCCTTTAGAGCAGGGGTGGGGAACCCCCGGCCCCCTGCCAGAAAATTCCAATGACCGCCTCCATTATGTAAGTCGTCATTAGCATGCGGGAGGCACAGGAAGGTGAGAACAGCGCATTGCTAGCTGTACTAACCTTTACTGGTCTTCTTCCGGCCCCACGCTGTGACCTGACACATACAGTGTCAGGACGTAGTGCACGTAGATGGGCACTATGACCTGACGCTGTGTACTGTCAGGTCACAGTACAGCGCCGCAGGAAGACCAAAGAGGGTAAGTGAATCTGCCAGGACGCAGTGCCGTCCGAAGCTGGAGAGGTAAGTTAATTTTTTTATTTTTTATTTTAAATGTCTGATCTGAAGTCTGATTGGGGTTGATCTGAGGGTGGGGAGGGTCTGGTCTGAGGCTGGGGGTCTGATGGGGTCTGATCTGAGGCTGCATGTCTGATAGGGGTCTGATCTGAGGCTGAGGGGCCTATGGGGGGGTGTGATCGAAGGCTCGGGGTCTGATCTGAAGATGGGGGTCTGATAGGGGTTTGATCTGAGGCTGGGGGCCTATTGGGGGTCTGATCTGAGGCTGGGGGTCTGATCTGAGGCTGGGGGGTCTGATCTGAGGCTGGGGCGTCTGATGAGGGTCTGATCTGAGGCTGGGAGGGTCTGATGGGCTGATCTGAGGCTAGGGAGGGTCTGATGGGGGTCTTATCTGAGGTTAAGAGGTCTGATGGGAGTCTGGTCTGAGGTTGGGAGGTCTGATGGAGGGGTTATCTGAGGCTGGGGAGGGTATTATGGGGGCTGATCTGAGACTATGAGACTAGGGAGGGTCTGATGGGGGTCTGATCTGAGGTTGGGAGGTCTGATGGAGGTGTTATCTGAGGCTGGGGGTCTGATCTGCTGGGGAGGGTCTGATCTAAAGGCTGATGTAGGCTGGGGGGTCTGATAGGAGGTTGATTTGAGGCTGATGGATGTGGCGGGCAGATCTGAGGCTGAAAAATGGACAAAGGTAGAGACAGTTGCGAAGAAAGAGGCAGGGACAGTGGCAGGAAGAGTGAAAACTGGGTGAACCCCTCTCTGGACCCCTCTGGGATGAGCTTGGCTGCCATTAATGCCAAATAAAGAACTAAATATATAACATTCTCAACTTAAATATAAGACTGCAATGTGTGGTCAAAATGGCGCCTGTACTATTTGTAATATACAGCGCAGGCTCCATTTTGTGCTGCAAAAATACAGCGCTCTAGATGTTTTTAATTGAAGTGCAATTTCTGTAACTTACCCCTAAGTCACTTATATGTTTAACCAAATATATCCGTCAAATTTTTAAGTTGAGAATTTTGGATGGCCCCCGAACTATGTTACAAATATCCAAATGGCCCTCAGCTGCAAAAAGGTTCCCCACCCCTGCTTTAGAGGGTAGAGTCCTAACCAAGTTTTTACCCCCAGTAGAAGAGGAGGTGATCCTAACTGGGCCCCCTCTTGCCCTGGACCCCATAGCAGTCGCATGGTCTGCCACTATGGTAGTTACGCTCCTGCTTGTGTGGCCACTGCCACAATTCAGTGGCTTAGCTATAGGTGTTGCAGTTGTGACCGAACCCCTCATGGGCCCGCCTTTCCAGTAGCGCACTGTTAATTCTGTTGATTACTCTGGCAGCAGAAAGACTAGGTGCACCCCTTGCCATAAAGCACAGGGGCACTTTGCTGTCTGTGTCTGCCCCTGAGAACCATAACACGACTATATGCATGAACCCTTATTTGAACGCAGGTGCCCTTGTGAAAAGGAATTACATAAAATGCTAATTTCATCCCCTCAAAGGGAAGGATTGTTAGTTTCTTTTACAAGTAAAAGGCTAGAGAAAGGATCATTATACATTATTACAGGTGAGGAAATAGACTTGTCAATAATATAATTTAATAAATCTGCCTCATATATCAAAACTAACAGAAAACTGCAAGAAGCAACCAATCACACTGCAGGTTTCATTTTCCAAAGCAGTTTAAACAATGGACATTAAGTCGTTGGAGGGAGCCCTCTCCCTCTAAATGACTGCTCAGATGATGTGGTCACAATTGACCACAGGATCTGAGAGATTGAATGTCCATGATCGGAGTTTTGTCAATCAAATACTACCCTGCCAGTGGATGTCTTGCTGGCACCATATTTAAAGACCCCACATCTGCTATACATGTAATAGTAATATTACTGTTGATGCATCTAGCATGGGGAAATTTATAAAAATTGGTGAAAAGGAAAACTTTTCATTTTCACTTCTCATTTTCCAAAGGAGCTCTGAAAAATGAAAGGTGGAATCTGATTGACTGCTATAGGCAACCAAGCCAGTTTTTCTTTGTACCTATCTCCTCGATAGTATTTTTGTATATATTAGTGAATATGTATTCTTACTTGGAATTTTACAGGCGTACACGAACAGAGAGAGAGCTGGCAATGAAAAGCACCAAAACCACAAACACACCAAGCACAAGAGCCCACAACAGTTCCATCAGCCAGCCAACATCTTTAACATCTGTTCCACCTGACATCCACCTTGAAAACCGATGACTGGAGAGAATGTGTGCTGCGGGAAAATGAAGCCGAGTTTGATTTACAGTTAAAATGAGTTTAGGACATTGCATTTAGATCCCCAGATCTTAACCGAAACACTGAGATTGAGAATGTGATAAAAGGTCTTTGCTTCCGAGACCAGCGGTCCCTACATTCACAAGCCTATCCTAAAAGCAGTAAACTCCTATCCACCATATGAGCTAAGAAATAAGCTATTGTATAAGGACTGAAAATAGGATATTTGTCCACACTAGGGCGAAGGAAAGCTCAACCATCACAACGTCTCTTTCATCTGAAGTCTATAGTAATTCTAACCCAATGAATGTATACAGTGGGCCTCAATGGAAAGAATGACTAGGGTACATTTTTCGAAGCATGACTGACCTTCTGAAGGCTTATATATTCATATTTATATTTATATATGAATGAATGTTGTATGTAGATTGTTGGACTTTCTCTATGTTTTCATATGTGTCACAGAACATTGTTTCGCTATTGTATATACATTAAAATCACTGTGCTGAGCAGTGACCAAGTCCTATTCTGCAGTGAATGTCTAGTAAAGAGGTAAAACTGACCACACTCAACAAGGTTTTTGGACACATTGGGATATGTTTCTTGCATATGCAATCCAGTACTGGATTTAAAATCAAGATGGTAGTAAAACATTGTGATAATTTATAGAAAAATGTCAGAGTTTATTTGAATAATCTGTATGTTTATGTCCATCTTAGTATAATCCTAGACGAGTACTAAAGGGATTTTTATACGGGAGTCAAAGGGTCAGCATGAAAGGAAGCCAAAAAGTATAGCAACCAACTGTACTTGATGGAGGAAGTTGAGACCAGTCAGATATCATGTATAGTGGTGACCTCACACGTCCGTGGTGTGTTGCGGACCCACAAATTGCGGATCCGCAACACACCCGGCCGGCACCCGCTATAGAAATGCCTATTCTTGTCCGCAGCTGCGGACAAGAATAGGACATGTTCTATCTTTTGCGGAGCTGCGGACCGGAAGTTCGGGCCCGAAACCCAGAAGTGTGCTCTCCGCTTCACATCCGGGCCCATAGAGAATGAATGGGTCCGCACCCGTTCCGCAAAATTGCAGAACGGGTGCGGACCCTTTTGCGGACGTGTGAATGGACCCTAGGTGGAAAAAAATGACTGTACATAGACAGCTTGAGCATGCCAGAGCAGGAGCCATTCTTAGAGAGTGTGTCTGTGTGCTGGCTCATAGAGAGATATCAAAAATTACCACGGCACTTAGAAATTAAGATGCATTTTGACTTTATATTGCATCCAACTTGTTATATTGACATGGCCATGTCAATATAACACGTTGGATGGAAAAAAAAGTGAAAATGCATCTTCATTTCTGAGTGCCGTGGTAATTTTTGATATTTCTAGCAGAAGATTACCCTACCACCGAGCACCAGAACATCAATAATATTTTGGAGTGCCTACCATTTTCCTTTTCTTTGGTCTAATAGAGGGAATCCTAAGTGGTGGGGGTGACCTCTCTCTATGATTCATTTGTGTTTCTTTAAAGGGGTTATCCCATTATTAATTAAAAAAATGAAAACTGGACATCATATAATACATGAAAATATCTTTTGAACAAAGCTAGAACATGCCATGTACCACACATGGATTCAGAGCTACCCCCATTTATTACTCCAGTTGCACTGCTAGATTCTTTTCAGGCTGGTACGTAGCTCAGGGGTGTGTGTCCATTCTCAGAAGACATGTCCTATCCGCTGCAGCTCTTAATTGTTACAGCTTCAAACATTAGATACAACTGGTGGCAGTTGAAGATTTAAGCTCAACATGTGCGTCCACCTTAGTAAGGTGGACATATAAATAAGGAAAAGAGCAAGCAGCAGGTGGCATTATACAAACAGATTTTATTGGCTATATTACATTTTTAATTACATGCATCTACAAAATTATTTAGATGTAGGTGCTAAAAATATAGAATATTTTTCATGGGATGACCCCTTTAAGACAAAACCTTCCTTTACTAGCAGACTGGTTGCTGTGGAGGTTGTAGATGATGGTGTATCCCTAGCAACCAATCTGTCTCAAATGACATAACTTTTCTTCTTAAAATCGGACTGTCACTGTGCTGAGAAGTAGAAAGTCAGCATGACGTGTAAAACTCCATCTTACCCTTAATGAATGTGATTTTTCTAAAGTAGAATATATGTCGGTGTAGAGCCTTTGTAGTTAGCCCATTCATGTTCAGAAGACGACATCTAGAATAGGCGTTGAGTTTTTGAGGCCATATGATTTCAATATAAACTTTTGTATTTTGCGTAGCTGTATTCTTCCCCTGTAATAAGTTTTGCTTAGTTTTGAATAATGTTATTTGTATTTTACATGCATTTCACAAATGTGAAAAATATATATTTATGACACTGTCCTGACGAGGTAAGATTACAATCGGCCAACCATTACAGAAAATATAAAATCTTTTTGAATGGTTATTACTGGCCTAGAATATGACTAGGACAGATTGCTTCCAATTGCAGAGCTACTTGGGGGGGGGGGGGGGGGAGAGAAGAGGGCGAGGCTTTCTATGCTGTGCTCTAGCGCCTGCCTTCATTTTACACTGGAGATTGTTCAGGCCCATAGTGCACACAGGGTGAAAAGATGAAAAGAAGCCAGAAAGACAAAAACATCCATAGTTAACCTTGTAGAGCTGGCCTTTTTTACTGCAAAAAAACACACAGCCTAAAAAATGCAGAAAAACTTATGTGTGAACCCACTCCAACATTCATTTGCAGAATCTTCTTGAAGTATAGCAAAGGATCATAAATGATGAACACGATAGCTAATTTTGGGGGAGAGTTATCATTCTCTTTATGCATGAAAAGTGGTGTTAAAAAGTCGCACGTGCAATTGTCGCATCTTCCCTTTTTTGTCGTCGTTGGCACTTTTCTAAAAAAAGCAGGCATGACAAGGGTGGGGAAGAGGCATGGCCATCCACTGCAACAAATTTATCTTCATGTGTGCCCGTTTTCTGGAAGCCAGAAGTCTACGGCAGCTCTGAGATGTCGTAGATTTCTGGTCAGGCGCATGGACTGCAGGATGATTTTGCTTGCTATAGACAGCTGCTCCACTTTTGTGTTCACTAGTTTTTATACATCAGGACTAATCAGACGTCAACGTAAAGAGAACATAAGTCAAAAGCCACATTCTAGAAACTCACTTTTGTGCACCAACTGGGTTTTTAGAACTCAGGCCTAAGCTTCATGCGCACAGCAGTGCCCTGTGCACAGAGAATTTACGCAGTGTATGTAGCCTGTCCTTTGACAGAAGAACAGACTCCATGCCATAGTATTCTGGAGCTCCTTTGCTCTGTATGAGAACTACATCTGCTGTGCAAAGCAGGTTTGTTTCACAACGTGTACCATGTCATTGCTGCACAATCATGCTCAGAAAAAAAAAATTGGTTCACTTGATGTGACAGTTATATTGCGCTGTTTACGCTGGTGAGGTCGTTGCTTACTTATGGGCATGGCTGTTATACATTGGTGGGCATCTGGGGAAAGTTCAAATATGTTTACCTTAAATGGACCTCTCCTGCCAGCTTTTTGATCTTTTTCACTTGCAGTTAAGAGGAATGCATTCAAATTATTTAATGAATAAAGGGGGGAATTTATAATTAGTTTTGGTTTTGGCGTCTGTTTTAAGTGTGTCTTTTGCTTTCTGAGGTTATGCCAAATTTATGATAGTAATATATTTGGCGCAAGTGTGATATTCTGTACACCTATCTCGCTTAAAGTACAGCAGGGGGTTGCCTGGCATGGAGATGCAACTTTTTTGTGACTTTTTAAAAAGTCCCACATTATAAATGAGACTTAAAGAGGTTGTCCTATCTCAACATATATGGCATATCGCTAAGCTATACCACAAATGTCAGATAGATGTGGGTGCCACCTCTGGGACCTGCTCCTGTCTCCAGAACTGGGCCTCGAAAAGAAGGGAGAGCAGTCATGCATTTGTGAACACCATCCAACTCGCATGGTTATTTTTAGAAGTCCCATAACAGTGAATGGTGAGAAAGCTGTGCGTGCAAGGTGCTCTCTTCTTAACTTTAGGGGCCCCATTCTGGAGATAGGAGGGGGTTCCAGAGTTTGGACCCACACCTATCTGACATTTGTGGCATATCCCTTTAATAACACAGACATAATAATTATGATTAACAATCATTACTTGAGATTGACTTGTTAATTATCATTTTCAACACCGTTAAGCCTCATGCACACGTCCATAGAACACGGACCGTGTGATACCAGCCTGGATTTCTTCTGAGTGCAGGAGCGCACGGCGTCATTGGTTGCTATGACGCCGTGCGCTTCCTGCTGCCGCCGCAGTACAGTAATACACTGGTATAGATCATACCGGTGTATTACTGTACTGCGGCAGCAGCAGGAAGCGCACGGCGTCATAGCAACCAATTACGCCGTGGGCTCCTGCACTCAGAAGAAATCCAGGCTGGTATCACATGGTCCGTGTTCCACAGACGTATGCATGAGGCTTTTGGCTGGTGTCACACATTTTTTTTTCCTGGCGTTTTTAGGGGTTTAGCATTTTTGGGTGCCTGTCATTTTTGCAGCTTTATTTAGGTAAAGAACGCCAGGTCCAGATGTTGCATGGAAGTCTATGTGAAACATTAAAAGTAAAACAAAGATGCTTTTTTTGTAGTGTTTTTTTTTCAACCTTAAGTTATGGTTTTTGGGTTATTTGCATTTTTTTTTTATCACAGCATGCTCTAGGTATGACTTTTGTTTTCAGGCATTTTCCCATAGACCTCTCTACAGTGTGAAAAAAAGTCAAGAAAAAAAACAATGCCCCTAGAAAATGCTCCAGAAGTTCCTGGTGTTTTTACAAGCCAGAACAATAGTAAAGAAAAAAACTGTATGGCAGCTCCCTTAGGCTACTTTCACACATGCGGTAAAACCTATCCTGCAGGCTTTTCCAACAGAGAAACAGCGCGCCAGAGTTCTCTGTGTCCGGTCTAGCCAGATAGGGCTGTGCACCCCCAGACCTCATTGATTATAATGGGATCCAGCAGGGATTCAATGTGTAGAGCAGTAGAGAATAGTCAATGGGGTCTGGCTGTGGAAGGCCCTATCTGGGCTTGATACGGAAAACCATGGAAGGCTGTTCCTCTGCCAGAACACCCTGCAGGGTAGCTTTACCGCTAGCCGAAGGCTTTAAAACCTTATCAACATGAAACCATGTTCAGAATAGAAGCAAAAGTCCAAGAAGTTAGAACAGTCAACTTTTCATTAGATAACATAAATGATTTGTATCGATCCACCGGAGAAAAAAAGGAGCCTAAAGCTATAGTAGCCATACAAGTGACATAACTGTCGGCTGAACAGCAACCACTCTTCATCCCCCCCATACACAGGCATGCTAGGCTGAACCAAGAATTCATGTGTTGCAAATGGGAGATGGGAAGAAGCTGCTGCCAGACACCTCTGGCAGAAGATTTTTTCACTTGAAAACAAAAAGCTCAGGCAAGTTACTGTCCTATTCTTCTTTTCTCCTACATCTGCCACTGGGGGAGAGTCAGCAGGCCCCTATACACATTAGAAATAGGCAGGTTCAACCAAAATTCATCTAAATGTGTACAGCGTGCTTCAGGGTTCAGAATAGAAGGAGAAAATAGGAGTTCCTGCAATAAAGGAATCTGCGATGTATTTATGCGAAGGATAAGTTCTTTACTGATGACAATACAATACATTTCGGGGTTGGACTGACCCCTTCCTCAGGTAAGTGCTCTCCTCTTCTCTTATCTAAATGGTTTACGGTTCATTCTCATGGCACAGCCCTCTGTAGGAGCCTGTATTGCAGTGTAGGGAGGCTGTACACAGTGGCATAACTAGAGTGCTATGGGCCCCATGGAAAACTTTGGATCAGGCCCCCCCCCCACACGCTGTGCCCAGTCATACCCTCTGTGTCCACAATTGTCACACCCCTGATCGCCCAGTAATGCCCCCAGTAATATCTCTCAGTGCCCCCAGTAGTGTCCCCTACTGCCCTCAGTAATGTCCCCAGTAGTGCCCCCCACAGCCCCTAGTAGTGTCCCCCACTGCCCCCAGTATGTCCCCAGTAGTGTCACCCACTGCCTCCATTAGTGCCTCCCACAGCCCCTAGTAGTGTCCCACACTGCCCCAGTAATGTCCCTAGTAGTGTGCCCCACTGCTCCCAGTAATGTCCCCAGTAGTGTGCCCCACTGCCCCCAGTAATGTCCCCCACTAATGTCTCCAGCAGTGTCCCCCACTGCTCCAGTAATGTCCCCAGTAGTGCCTCCCACAGCCCCTTGTATTGTCCCCGACTGCCTACTGTCTTCATGTAACGGGGCCCAGCATTTTCACTGTACTTAATGCCGGGTTTCGTCAGAGCGCTCATCTTACCTGCATGATATGCACTTCTCCAGTCTCTAGGCCTCCAGCATCAGGCCCTGGCACTGCCACACTAAAACTAGTCACAAATTAAGCAGGTGGGCGGAGCCTGACTAACGTAGGTTAGACTCCATCCACCTGCTTAATGTGTGACTAGTTTTAGTGTGGCAGTGCCAGGGCCTGATGCTGGAGGCCTAGAGACTGGAGAAGTGCATATCATGCAGGTGAGATGAGAGCTCTGACGGGGCCAGGCATTAAGTACAGTGAAAATGCCGGGCCGCGTTACATGTGAGCGCAGCGGGCACCCTCCCCCCGCCGTGCACAGTCGCACCCTTTGCGTCCGCAATTGTTATGCCCCTGGCTGTACATCTCCTTAGCACAGAGCCTACCATACTGGCTTTGTTTTGTGCCATGTTAAATGTATGATCTATTATTCTGAAAATGTACGAATCCACCATAAAAATCGAATTTCCTGCCTTGCTATAAGATTGTCTCGATTTAAATGGTTATCAGATTCTCTGCATCATATTTTCACCTCAAGCATTTGTTGGGAAAATAATGGTGTGTCGAGGGGCCTTAACTCATTAATCAATTCCACTATTTAATATCCTGAGAGGCTCTGAGAAGCAATGAGAGGGTTAATCTCAGGAACGTTCTGCAAAACTCAAAGATTGGTTTGTGATTGTTAACCTTTCTGTCATTCAATAAAAGTGCTGCTTGCATTCTTCTTATATTTTGAAGACATCTATCACATTTTACAATAAATGTTTCAGTGGCTGAAATGTCTCTAAGATTCCTTGTTATTCTGAAATATTTGTAAAACGTTTAGCGTTTTAAGTCAAACTTTAGAAGGCAGAAAATCAAAATTAGGGTTCTTTAGAAACATAAAATTAGATTGCACCTGGTACATCCAATGCTGGTTTTAGCCACGTCCCCTCCCCAGAAGTTTAAAGGGCATCTGTCGGCAGATTTGTACCTATGACACTGGCCGACCTGTTACATGTGCACTTGGCAGCTGAAGGCATCTGTGTTGGTCCCATGTTCATATGTGATTGCATTGCTGAGAAAAATAATTTATTGATATGCAAATGAGCCTCTAGGAGCAATGAGGGCATAGTCTTTACGCCTAGAGGCTCTGCTCTCTCACCACTTTGATTGACAGGACCAGGCAGTGAAAACATCATCACACCTGCGAGGATCTGTCAAAGAGGAGACAGCGCGGCAGTTGCAGAGAGAATAGAGCATGTAGGTGTAAAATGGTAATGACCCTAGTGTTCCTAGAGGCTCATTTGCATATATTAAAACATAATTTTTCTCAGCACTGGGAGCACATATGACATTGGAACAACACAGATGCCTTCAGCTGCCAAGTGCACATGTAACAGGTCAGCCAGTGTCATAGGTACAAATCTGCTGACAGATGCCCTTTAATAATGACATCAGGTGATGCGGCTAGAAAAGTGGACTTTCCAGTTGTCTAGGTACCTGTAGGTACTGGAAGCCTCTCCTGAAAAGCTTCTGCTCCAAACCAACAGACAAAATAAAATTAATAGATTTTTCTAAACAGATCAAATGTGCAGAAAACAGTAAGTGCCCAACACTGGAAATACTATTTTACCAAATAGTGCATACGAAAAACATAAGTGACAACATAGACCTGATATAGACCTTTCACTATATGTAGATTAACAATATGTCCCAGTCAGGGGCATACATCATCAGTGTATATATATACTCACAAGCACTTCCTACTTTGCTCTTGCTATATATATGCTGTGAACTGTGAATAGTAATGCCTTCTAGTGCAATGTTTTTTTTTTTTTTATTGTACAGTGACAATAAAGGCATCTTATCTTATCTTAAATAGATATTGCTGCCACAGTGCCACATAGAAATCGCTGTGCCCCATAGCAAGAATCTAAATTGAGCCCCATGTCCCATTCATAGACCCTCCCACTACTCATTCCTGGCCCCTCCCCTTGCTCCATCAACTGTGCTTGCTGCTGCAAGTTATATTGTGTGCCATCAGGGCTGGACTGGAATTAGAAAACAGCCCTGGCACAAAAAAGTAGGGATGAGCGAACTTCTGTTTTTAAGCTCGGCATACAAGGTTCGGGCTATCTAAGAATTTAGTTATGGATTCCGTTACCACAGACCATGGTCCGTGGTAGCGGAATCCATAACCGAATTCTTAGATAACCCAAAACTTGTACGCTGAACTTGAAAATAGAAGTTTTCTCAACACTACAAAAAACCTGCCAGCCACATATGATACTGCATAAAAATAATGGTGCGCAATGCACACTGCAGAGGTGAATTTTGTTTTACTTGGTCATGACTCTATGTAAACCATCAATACAAGTAAGGAAATAAAACTGGGACATAAAAATGCCTAATTACATGGTTAGGGATATATGTTACTCTCTCTAACAGCAACACATACCATGATAAAGCTCAAAATACCTCTGAGCAGCATCTGATACCAGCGCTAATTGCCAAATTACCTCCCCAACTTCACCATATAAATACAATATTGCAGCACAAAATATCTCCTCAACAGATCCAAATAAATACCACCATGAAGTACAAAATACCCAGCATTATTGTCCTCTTGACACTTTACTATTTTAGTATGGCTGTATAGCTGATCCGGGACGGCTCTTACTGGGAGTAGGAAAAGTGCTGGGTGGGTCATTACTCCCCACATTCCAGGCCGGGTCTTGACTGGCCTATAAAAAACCCAGCCGGCAGTGTCAGCTGGAAGTGATTACCTCTCTCTGACAGAGGAGCTCTGGTAATTGCTGGTGTGGGAACTGAGCTCTGTGCTGGGCTGGAAAGCTGAGACCTGTGTCTTGGGAGTGCAAGCCACCTGAAGCCTGCATTTGGACTGCTGGAGGCAGAACCGCTGACAAGGTGAAGTTTTTTTTATGTACAAACTTTCTACTCGGTGTGAACAAACACCAACCTTGCAAATAGTGTTTTTGTTTGACCTTGTGAATAAACACAGACATTTGAATTACAAACTTGTACTTTGCCTCTGTACTGCACCCGCTTATCCCAACTACCAGAGCGAATCCCCACAATTGGTGGAGGATGCGCGCATTGTAGTGAGGCTGGCGTGAAGGCCGAAATAAATAACAATAGGAAACAAACCAGCTGCTGTTACAACATGTGATGGCTTTACAAGCAGCAGGAGCATCCCAGAGTGTACACGATGCCCGGAAAGTGGTCTGTGCGGCGATCCCCAATTGACTCCCGCAGATGACGTTGAGACCTATTTGGCAAGCTTAGAGAAGGTAGCCGTGAGAGAGAAGCTACCCCGGGAGCAATGGGCTGAGGTTGTCACTCTGTTTCTGGCGTCCTTGACTTACTGGATGATCAAGTGGCTGATTACCCAACAGTAAAGGGTGAGATCCTGGCGAGTCTGGGGATGAATGTATTAGTCCGGACCCATCGGGTGCATCAGTGGAAGTTTAACCTGGCTGAGCCCGCAAGTCCCCGGTATTATACCCTATTACACCTGTTGCAAAAATGGCTGCAACCTGATGTGCTGAGTCCCACTGCTATGTTTGACCGTCTGTTGGCTGATGTGTTCTGGAGGACTTTGCCGTACCCCCTCCAGCACTGGATCGGCCAGGTGTGTCCTGGTAATGCCCTTGAGATGGTGAACCTGGTAAACCGCTATGACGCTACCAGGCATTTAAAAGGGAGTTCCTTTGGGAGGAGGGCAGCCAAACCCCAGCAATCTCCATCCCAGACCCAGACTTATGCCAAACAAGCCCACCTGGGGTGTACCCCCCATAGAACCAGCTCCGATAGTATGCTGGCGGTGTCAGGAGCCTGGCCACATAAGGGCCGACGGTCCCCATTGGGGTGAACCCATGGAGACTAACTATGGATACCGCAACTCACTGTACGCCAGGAAGCTGTGTGCATCAGGTATCCCAGAGACTATAGACAATAACCACCTGTGCCAGGTAGAAGTGGAAGACACTCTGGGAGTGGCTTTGTTGGACTCAGGTAGTCTGGTGTCCCTGGTAAGAGCTACCCTGGTGCGATCCGACGAGTATACTGTCCGAAAAATCGGGGTCGTGTGCATACATGGAGATTTAAAGTACTATCCCACTGGCCTGGTGTCTCTATCCACGGGAGGTGGCAAGTGGACCCACGAGGTGGCCGTTGCCACCACTTTACATTATGTACTAATAATAGGGAGAGACTTTCCGGGCTTCCTGGCCCTGTGGCCGGCTGTGAGAATTGTTAATGCCCCTGAGTCAGGGGTAACTTCAGCAGAGAGGCCTGGCTCGGGCGGGAGGCCAGAACCTTGGGAACCCGAGGCTGAAGGGCCAGCGGTAGGGGTGACAGCCACTTCGGTGGAAGAGGGGGAGACAACCCCGCTGAGTTTGTTGGTAGGAGACGTTGAGGACTTGCCGCCGGGTCCTGAATTTGGAGACCTCAATGTCTCCGGTGAAAATTTCGGAACCGCACAACACCGGGACCCAACCTTATCCCGGGCCTGGGAGAATGTTGTAATAATTGATGGTGAACAACAAAAACCTGGGGCCGAGTCGATGTTTCCCCGTTTTGTCGTTCACCAAGAAAAGCTGTATCGGGTAAACCAACTACGAGGTGAGCATATTGAACAGCTGGTGGTGCCCAAGGTGTATAGCAAGCTCGTATTGGAGGTCACTTGGGGTGGCAGAAAACGCAGGACCGGATACTACAGTGGTTTTACTGGCCCAATGTGTTAAGATAGGTAGAAGAGTTTTGTAAGGCTTGCCCAACCTGCCAGATAAATAGCCCTCAGCTACATTTCTGGAGCCCCCTGGTGCCTCTCCTAATTATTGAGGTCCTGTTCAAGCAAATCGCTATGGATCTCATATGCCCAGTACCGAAGTCCGCTAGAGGGCACTAACACATCTTGGTCATCCTCGACTATGCCACTCGGTACCCAGAGGCGGTGCCACTGCGACATACATCAGCCAAACTCATAGCTAAGGAGTAAATGGAGATGTTTTCCCGAGTGTGTCTACCTAAAGAGGTTCTGACTGACCAAGGGACCGCTTTTATTTCCAAGGTCATGAGGGAACTCTGCAAGTTGCTCCACATAAAACAGCTACGGACGTCAGTGTATCATCCGCAAACGGATGGCCTGGTAGAGAGATTTAATCAAACATTAAAAAACATGTTAAAAAGAGTGGTGTCTAAGGATGGGAGGGACTGGGACCTTCTTCTGCCCTATCACATGTCCGCAGTGCGAGAGGTGCCCCAGGCCTCTACTGACACCCTCGCGGTCTGTTGGACATAGCCAAAGAAGCATGGGAACAACAACCCACAACGCACAAAAGTGTTATTAAGTACATCACCCAGATGCAAGGATGGATGGCGACAGTGTTGCCTCTGGTCAGGGAGCATATGGAGGCAGCCCAGAGTAGGGGCTATAATCGGCAGGCTCAGGTCTGGAACTTTAACCAGGGTGTTCGGCTTTTGGTTCTGGTACCAACCGTAGACGGCAAGTTCCTAGCTAGGTGGCAGGGGCCCTACGAGGTACTCGAGAAAGTGGGAGAGGTAAATTACAAGGTACACCAGCTGGGGCGGCGAAAGCCGGAGCAGGTGTACCATGTGAATTTACTAAAACCATGGAAAGATAGGGTGTCCTCCAGTGGCGTACCGCCCATAGAGGCAGACCACGCCACTGCTATGGGGCCCGCGGCACTGGGGGGCCCGTAGCGCAGATAAGGCCCCGCCCACTCATGACCTGCAGCCGGCTATGCAGCTGCTTTTCTCCCCAGGGCCCGGCCCCAGCCCCAACATCAACTCATCTCCGCGACGCCCCCCCCCCCCCCCCCGCCTCCATGTTTAGCTGAATCGCCTCCCAGAGGCGCGGCTAAGTCCTCAACACCCGCCCCCCTCCTCAGCGCCGCGCTCTGCAAACACCCGATCCTCCTCTCGTCGGCTTCCCAAATCCCGTGCAGGCGCAGTGCCGGCGATTGCCTGCGCTCTGATAATACGGCTGAGGGCAACAGCTTCAAAATCGTCACTGGGCATGCGCCGAGCCCAGTGACGATGTTGAAGCTGTTGCCCTCAGCCGTATTATCAGAGCGCAGGCACAGGCAATCGCCGGCACTGCGCCTGTGCGGGATTTGGGACGCCGACGAGAGGAGGATCGGGTGTTTGCAGAGCGCGGCGCTGAGGAGGGGGGCGGGTGTTGAGGACTTAGCTGCGCCTCTGGGAGGCGATTCAGCTAAACATGGAGGCGTTAGTAGTTTTCATATTTAGGCGGGCACGGCACTTCAGAGGGGCACCGTTCCTGGGCACCGTGGAGAAAGAAAAACGCCCCTCTGGGCTCCAGTCCTTACAGCGTCATTTGCATATCCTAAGAATCGATTTTTAGAAGAAAGGACAAGACTGACATGGAAAAGAAGAACACAGATGGAAAAAAGGTACTTTATTAAACATGGATCCATGAGTACCTTTTTTCCATCTGTCTTGTTCTTTTGATTGTGAGTCTTGTCATTTCTTCAAAAAATCGATTCTTATGATATGTAAATGACGCTGTAAGGAGCCCAGAGGGGCGTTATTCTTTCTCCACTGTGCCCAGGAACGCCCCTCTGAAGTGCCGTGCCCGGCTAAATTTGAAAACTAATAACGCCTCCAAGTTCATCTAAATCGCCTCCCAAATCCGATCCTCCTCTCGCCGGCACCCAAATCCCGCGCAGGCGCAGTGCCGGCGATTGCCTGCGCTATGATAAGATGACTGACGGCACTGCGCCTGCGCGGGATTTGGGATGCCGGCGAGAGGAGGATCGGGGTGTTTGCTGCAGAGCGCGGCACTGAGGAGGGGGGGTGTTGAGCACTTAGCCACGCCTCTGGGAGGCGATTTAGATGAACTTGGAGGCGTTATTAGTTTTCAAATTTAGCCAGGCACGGCATTTCAGAGGGGCGTTCCTGGGCACCGTGGAGAAAGAATAACGCCCCTCTGGGCTCCTTACAGCTTTATTTACATATCATAAGAATCGATTTTTTGAAGAAATGACAAGACTCACAATCAAAAGAACAAGACAGATGGAAAACAGGTACTCTGTTAAACATGGATTCATGAAAAAAAAATTGGGGGTAAATTGCTAGTGACAGATTCCCTTTAAGGCTACTTTCACACTTGCGTTCAGAGCGGATCCGTCTGGTGTCTGCACAGACGGATCCGCACCTATAATGCAAACGCTTAGATCCGTTCAGAACGGATCCGTTTGCATTAACATGAACAAAAAAAAAAAAAAAACTTTTTTTTTTTTTTGTTCATGATAGTGCAAACGGATCCGTTTTGACTTTACATTGAAAGTCAATGGGGGACGGATCCGTTTGAAAATTGAGCCATACTGTGTCAACTTCAAACGGATCCGTCCCCATTGACTTACATTGTAAGTCTGGACGGATCCGTTTGCCTCCGCACGGCCAGGCGGACACCCCAACGCTGCAAGCAGCGTTCAGGTGTCCGCCTGCTGAGTGGAGCGGAGGACAGACGGAGCCATACTGATGCATTCTGAGCGGATCCGCGTCCACTCAGAATGCATTAAGGCTGGACGGATCTTGTGAGAGCCTTCAAACGGAACTCACAAGCGGAGACCCGAACGCAAGTGTGAAAGTAGCCTAACATGGCACCCCAAATAAGGAGACCTGCAGGCTGCAGCAGATATCCCATGTGACAGGTCACCCCCAGGAAACCCCTAACAGTTTCTGTAGGTCATGTATAAATTTATTTAATGGGGGTGTGGCATGGGAGGAGCAAGGTCAGGAAGTGGGAGGGGCCATGGTGGGTAGTAGGCGGGGTTAAGGGGCCCAATTCAGATTTTTGCTATGGGGCCCAGTGATTCCTATGTACGCCTCTGGTGTCCTCTACTGAAGACTGCCCACGGCCAGGTTTTGTAGGAGAAAAGGTTCAGGCTCCTCTGTCTGATGCAAGAGAAGCAGTGGCCACAGTAAAAATTGCTGACAGCCTCTTCTCTAAACAGGCTCAGGAAGCCAGGGAGTTCATTAGTCAGTACACGGATGTGTTCTCGGACCTCACTGGACGCAATTCCATAATCCAGCATGACATTGTCACTAAGCCTCAGGCAAAAGTCTGGTTAAAACCATACCGGCTATCCGAGGCTCGGCGACAAGCCATCTCGGAAGAAGTGCAGCTAATGCTGCAACTAGACGTCATTGAGGAGGCCAAAAATGAATGGGCCAGTCCGATAGTCTTATTACCCAAGCCGGACGGAACGTTACGGTTCTGTAACGATTTTCGCAAACTAAACAAAATCTCCAAATTCGATGCGTATCCCATACCCCGGGTAGATGAGCTTATCGAGAGGTTAGGACAAGCTGTTTCTGTTTTGGACCTCGCGAAAGGCTACTGGCAGGGGCCCTTAATGGAGACTGACAAAGAGAAAACTGCCTTTGTCACCCCTGAAGGGCTGTATCAGTATAAAGTGTTACCCTTTGGTCTGCATGGTGCCCCCGCCACGTTCCAACGACTCATGGACATTGTACTTCGTCAACATCGTCGGTACACGTTGGCTTACCTGAACGATATCGTCATCCACAGTATCGTCTGGGCAAGTCATCTACCCAAAATGCAGGCTGTAGTGGACTCCCTTAGGAAGGCTGGACTGACTGCTAACCCAAAGAAATTTGCGAAAGGGTTAGAGGAGACTAAATACCTGGGGTGCATCATTGGACATGGAATTATCAAACCCTAAGTGAATAAAATAAAGGCGATTCAGAATTGGCCACGACCTGTCACCACGAGGCAAGTTAAGTCGTTCCTTGGAATGGTGGGCTATAATATGAGGTTCATTCCCCATTTTGCCACTTTAGCGGCTCTCTTGACAGGGCTCTTGAAGAGACGGAAGTCCGTGATGGCCATCGGAATGACCAGGTGGAATAGGATCTGGTGCATGGATAGACACTTTTTCTCTGACTCTATACCAACTATTGGTTGGCTTACTTTGAGACACAATTTTAAAGGGGTTGTCTCACTTTAGCAAACAGCATTTATTATGTAGAGAAAGTTAATACCAGGCACTTACTAATGTATTGTTATTATCCATATTGCTTTCGTTGCTAGCAAGTCTCATTTTTCCACCACATTATACTCTGCTCATTTCCATGGTTAAAACCACCCTGTAATCCAGAAGCGGTGGCCGTGCTTACAATTAGGGATGAGCAAATCGACTTCGGATGAAACAAACGAAGTCGATTCGCATAAAGCTCTGTTTCAATATTGTACGGAGCAAGCGCTCCGTACATTATTAGAATGTATTGGCACCGATGAGCTGAAGTTATTACTAACTTTAGAAATTTATTTATACTGTTAAAAATCAATTCCCGAACTCGGGATCAGTTCCAAGGTACTACTTGGCTGCTGCAAGTGTTAAGACATGGAGCAAGGAACTCTGGGAACGAGGGATCACCCACAATGCCATGCATGCAGCCAATCAGCAGCCAGCCCTGTGATGTCACAGCCGTATAAATAACCTCAGCCATCTTGGATTCAGCCATTTTCCAGCGTACTTAGTGCAAGGAGAGATGTCAGAAGGCGCTAGGGACATTGGTAGAAAAGACTTTAAAATTTTTAGGCCTCTTTCACACGGGCGAGAATTCCATGCGGTCCGGATTCAGTGCGGGCACAATGCGTTCGCATCACGCATTGCACCCGTGCAGAATACTTGCTCGTGTGAAAGGGGCCTTAAGTAAGACTGTTGGTTTGCTAAAAGTTCAAACAAAGAGGAAGCTAAAGGCCCCTTTCACACGGGCGAGTATTCCGTGCGGATGCGATGCGTGAGTTGAACGCATTGCACCAGCACTGAATCCTGACCCCTTCACTTCTATGGGGCTGTGCACATGAATGGTGATTTTCACGCATCACTTGTGCGTTGCGTCAAAATTGCAGCATGCTCTACTTTGTGAGTTTTTCACGAAGTGCAGGCCCTATAGCAATGAATGGGGCTGCGTGAAAATCGCAAGCATCCGCAAGCAAGTGCGGATGCGGTGCGATTTTCAATCATGGTTGCTAGGAGACGATCGGGATGGGGATCCGATCATTATTATTTTCCCTTATAACATGGTTATAATGGAAAATAATAGCATTCTTAATACAGAATACTTAGTAAATTAGGGCTGGAGGGGTTAAAAATTTTAAAAAATAATTTAACTCACCTTAATCCACTTGTTCGCGCAGCCCAGCTTCTCTACTTTCTTCTTCTTTGCTGTGCAGGAGGAAAATGACCTGTGGTGACGTCACTGCGCTCATCACATGGTCCGTCACATGATTCATCACCATGGTGATGGATTATGTGATGGACCATGTGATAAGTGCAGTGGCGTCACCATAGGTCCTTTACCCAGGTCCTGAAGAATAAAGACAGAAGAGAAGCCGGGCTGCGCGAACAAGTGGATTAAGGTGAGTTAAATTATTTTTAATTTTTTTTAACCCCTCCAGCCCTAATTTACTAAGTATTCTGTATTAAAAATGCTATTATTTTCCCCTATAACCATGTTATAAGGGAAAATAATTACATCTACACAGCCTTAAACCCAAATATGAACTTCAGTAAAGAAGTTCGGGTCTGGGTACCACATTCAGTTTTTTATCGCGTGGGTGCAAAACACATTGCACCCGTGCGATAAACACTGAACAACGGAACGCAATCGCAGTCAAAACTGACTGCAATTGTGTACCTACTCGCGCGGGTTTGCCGCAATGTACCTGGGAGGCATCCAGAGCCAAAACGTGATGCCCGTGTGAAAGAGGCCTTATTTTGCTATATAGAAGTTCAGAAGGATAGTGAGGACTCATTCCACAGTATTAAAGCAGAACAGAGTTCAGTAGGGAAGTTTACAGCCTGGGTAATATAAACAACCCCATTATACCTTGAGGCCCTCTCATCAGCCAGGCCTTCTTTGTTCACAAAAACGACTTGTACTAACTTGAACCCCTGGTCTAATTCGAGCCATTTTAGGATGTTAAATGTCTATATGGGAGTGTCTGAGTGTATTGTACGTGGTTATTGGCTGTTTTTGCAAAACCTTGTGGGTGGTAACCTTGTTGGAAGATGTGTATAAATCAATGCTTGTGTGTTCAAATAAAGAGTTCCTGCTTTACCCCTTCATGAAGGATTTAGGAGAGGTTCACCCACTGGAAGCTGAAGCCCGATCTTGGGTCCAGCGTGGGTGGAGGACGGTGAGACCCCAACCAAGCTGCGGCGGTTCGTGGGGTCTGTGGTGGTTACGGTGTCAAGTTGAGTGCTTGGAGCCCTCAGGAAGCACTAGGAGCATCCATCGACGGAGGTACCTGGTCGGTGTGACAGGAGATCCATTACATTGGTGGCAAGCAGTGGGATGGCGTCCTAGTGAGAGGAGAAGCAGCTCGGAGACACCGTTCGTGGATTTACAAAATTGAGGGCAATGCTAGTATCCGTACAGCGCCCCTGGCTACAGCAGGATGGAATCGGCTAGTCTTCAAACAGCGTTCCACTATGAGGAGGAGGAGGATGAACCGGACTAGAGGGATGCAGTCCGGAAAGGCGTCTGGCACGAGGCCCTGGAAGATGTACAGCGTCGGCGGGGCGAGTGTCTCCCCAGCGAGGAGCAGCAGTTGCGGATGCGAGTTGCCTTGCGAATGTCCCTTCTGGGAGAGCAGCCCCTGGATCAGTGGGTGACAGAACTGGAGAGCCTGGTATGGAAGGAGCTTGGGCTAGACAACACTTACCAGGCACTCTGGTGGTATGTGATTCGGCACTCCCCCTGGATGGCTGAGCACGACAGACCCAAGGGTGAGGGTCATGATGGCCCTGGCCTGTTGTTTGAGGCCTTCGCAGAACCGGAGTTCGGAGATGCTAGAGTGTCCCGGTTCTGGGATATCTATGACTACAGAAGGCTATGCATGATTGGGCTACAGCGAGAGAGGTGAGACAAGACCTGACATCTCTAGTGACAAAGGAGTGGGAGCTGGAGCAGGATTACCAATACCTCTTCAGCTCAGTTCGGTCCCAATATACACTGCCAGAGAGCTGGATGGCAGTCCGAGACCTACAACCCTACAGCTGGGAAGACCCGACTGAAGTATCCCCTGCTTCAGTACCAGCTACATAGGTAGGGGACCTCATAGACTGGTCCTGGGGGGAAACTCATATGGCAGGTGGAGATGGGACCGAGACCTCTCCACCTGCCCTACAGGGATGCCTATGCAGTCGGCCCATATCCACAACAGCAGCCGGAGTTTCAGGGAGTAGGGACAGTTTGTCCTGCTCCCCAGCGGTAGTGTACTTTGAAGGGAGAGGAGACAACCGGTCTCTCTCCCCAACCACAGGGGGACAACCCCCCTAATTCCAATGGTGCAGATGGGACCGCAGTCTCTGCACCAGGCCGACTGGGAAGCTGGACGGCCGGTTCAGATTCCCCACCAACCCTGCTGGAATGCCAGGAGGAGGAGGTAAGCGATCCCTCCTCTCCACAGCTGATCCGCAACAAGGTCCTGGGGGTAGGATTCCCTGACCCCATCCCAGCAGAAGAGCTGGCATCTGGGCAGAGCGCCGCTGGCCTCTGCCCTAACTTTCCCTTTGTCACCGGGCAGGACTATACCCCGGTTGCTCCAGCGAAAGAGCTGGCAACGGGGCAGAGCACAGTTGGTTTCTGCCCTCCTTTGTCCCCTTGTCCCAGGCTTGTCTATCTGCAGGTCCCCCCAGCTGAAGCGCTGGCACCAGGACAGAGTACCGCCGGTCTCTGCTCACTCAGCGACCCACAAAGCCAAGAGACCAGTGCCCTTTACAGCCATGGTGAAGCCATGGGACCGAAACAAGCTACAAAATTGCCCGGGTCCAGTAGCCAAGTGTTGGGGGGGGGGACTGCACTGCGGATTGTATATTATTGTGGGGGGGCTGCCTTGTTGATTGTAATTTACTGTGGGTGGGTGACTCGATTACCTCAGGCACTGACCGACAGAAGGTCAGCTACCTGGTTAGTCTCCCCCTGAATGGGAAGATATGTGGCGAAAGTCACTTCGCCACTGTGTTTTGGAGGGGGCTGTTTGCCCGCCTCCTGCCCCTAGATTACGGGCCCTCTCATCAGCCAGGCCTCTATTGTTCACAAAGGACTTGTACTAACTTGATCCCCTGGTCTAATTTGTGCCATTTTGGGATGTAAAATGTCTATGTGTATTGCAAAGGGTGGGACATTGTATACATTGAATAGTGGGGTCTGTTCCATTGTCTCTCTGTTAGGGTTGTTGCGGGTATCGAAATTTTGATACCCAATCGATACTTTTGTCCCGGTATTGATACGATACCGGATTTCTGTTTTTTCGATACTGGGCTGCGCTTCTGCGCAGCCTAGTATCTCTGAACATGAGTGCGCTGCTGTCGGCGCGCTCATGTTCTCTCAGCAGCACGGGGAGAAGGAAGCTGTCCTCCCTCCCCCCTGTGCTGCTGCCGCTGCCACCAATAAGAAGAGAGGGGCGAAGGAGGGGCGGGCGCACTGCGCCACCAATGAGAAGAGAGGGGCAGAAGAGGGGCGGGCGCACTGCGCCACCAATGATAGGACTATTCCCACACAGAGCGGCGCCCAGCGATGTCTCAGCACTCACCATTAGTCCTGGGCCGATCCGTTCGCCCGCAGTGCCCCATTACTGTCTCCTCTCCTGCTCCACATGCTGCTGATTACTATCGGAGTGATGGGAGGAGACATCAGCTTTACTAGTGGGCGTTCCTTCTCCCTGCGCTGCGATTGGACAGCGCTACAGCCAGGGAGAAGGAACGCCCACTAGTGAAGCTGATGTCTCCTCCCATCACTCCGATAGTAATCAGCAGCATGTGGAGCAGGAGAGGAGACAGTAATGGGGCACTGCGGGCGTGAACGGAGCGGCGCCCAGGACTAATGGTGAGTGCTGGGACATCGCTGGGCCCCGCTCTGTGTAGCCTAATAGTGAAAGTCTGGAGTCCAATATAAAGTAGTCAGTCAGTCTTTAACACACAATAAAGGAGGCGGGTGGCGGCAGCAGAATCGCATTGCCGGCACCCTGCCCCTAACAGGGAGCTGCGATCAGCGGCAGTTAACCCCTCAGGTGTGGCACCTAAGGGGTTAACTGCCGCTGATCTGCCAGTACCCGCCTCCTGTATAAAGGGGTAATTATCATTGGTGGTGCAGTGTGCCCCCCCCCCCCTCAACCCCCCATCCCATTAAAATCATTGGTGGCACAGTGCGCCGGCCCCTCTCAACCCCCCAGTATTAAAATCATTGGTGGCAGTGGCCACAGGGACCTCTCCCCTCCCCCTCATTGGTGGTGCAGTGGCAGCTTCTGATCGGAGCCCCAGATGCTGCGTGCACAAAGCACAGAGCAGCAGGGACAGTGTGAAGTCCTATTCACCCTGGTAGAGATCTATCAGGCTGAATAGGACAAGGGATGAAAGATCCCAGGTTCTAGCCCCTAAGGGGGAAATAGTTATTAAATAAAAAGTGTAAAAAAAAAGAAAACCCTACCAAAATATATATAAATAATAAACATATTACATATCGCCACGTCAGAAAAGTCCAAACTATTAAAATATTTAAAAAAATCTAGGTGTTGAATGCCGGAACAGAAAAAAAAATGCGTGATTCGCCATTTTTAAAAATGCGGAATGCACGTGGCTTTTTTGGTTTATTTTTTTCGCGTGGTATCGAATGGTATCGAGTATCGCAATACTTTTTCATGGTATCGAAACCAAATCAAAAATTTGGTATCGCAACAACTCTACTCTCTGTGTGTATTGGCGATGTCCCTTTGTCCTGAGAGATAATTGAATTACATCAACCCAGTGTGAGGTAATTGTATCACAGGCAGAGGGGTGGATTTTGTGTGGGAGTGTCTGAGTGTATTGTACGTGGTTATTGGCTGTTTTTACAAAAACCCTGTGGGTGGTAACCTTGTTGGAAGATGTGTATAAATCAATGCTTGTGTGTTCAAATAAAGAGTTCTTGCTTTACCCCTTCATGAAGTTTTGGCTCATGTTTGGGGAATGGGATAATTACACTTTTGGGGATTGCTATATCACAATACTCCCCTGATTAAAAGCTCTTGTAAGAGCTTGTTCATGGTTCCTGCTCTCTGGATTTAGGAGAGGTTCACCCACTGGAAGCTGAAACCCGGTCTCGGGTCCAGTGTGGGTGGAGGACGATGAGACCCCAACCAAGCTGCGGTGGTTCGTGGGGTCTGTGGTGGTTACGGTGTCAAGTTGAGTGTTTGGAGCCCTCGGGAAGCACTAGGAGCATCCATCGACAGAGGTACCCGGTCGGGGTGCCAGGAGATCCGTTAGATTTTTCGGCTTGTATTAGTGGGAAAAAAATTGATATTTGCCGTTCAGCGGTGCAGTTATATGTTCTAAGGCCCTTTTTGGCGTGTATTTGTGGCAAACAAATATATATTATTTGCCGTT